>NC_132938.1:70878363-71181393 GCF_034638445.1 Ciconia boyciana | reverse complement strand
GACTGAAGGAAAAAAATCTTGGGCTACTCCTTACCTGCCAGGATGGAGGTGGGAAGAGAGAAGCAGAAGCTACTTTTCTCATTTGATGCTGAATCACATTAAAGAACAAGCTCTTGCTTTGAACAGCTTGACAGCAAAGGAAATAATGCAGAGGCTTCAGGGTGTACTCTATTTTCTGGCACAAGTACTGCCCCTAAGTCAAGTGGGATACAATAGAAAGGAAAGAGGAGAAGAACTGATCCCTTGGGAATTTTGCTACTTGCCCAGGATCCAGATCTTTCTTCTCTGTTCATTCATCTCCACTCAACCGCATGGTCTTCAAGCGATTTTTATTCTGTTGCCTACCTAAATTAAAGCATGAAAACTGAAGAGGAAGAAATAACTCCATACACTGCTATGTGAACCAGGACTATTGTTAACAAGTGAACATTCACCACCTGAGAGGAGAAAGGGTGCTGCTCCTGTCCCAAAACTTCTTTGCCACAGAAGATGGGAGAGACTGGGTCACCTCACCAGGTCCTTCTGAAATTAACAGAACTAACTGGAACTAATGGACTTAAAGGTGGGCTTAAATCCACAGACTTTGAAGGGAAGCATAGAATGTCCGAAGTGTTCCCCGCTGCCCGAAACAGGTCTTAAAGCAAATCATTATATTATTACATAATTAGCCTCATTACTGTTATGCTGAAGAGAACAAGACATAAATAAAAATAATTCATCTGGCATACTCACCTTTGCAGAAGGTTATCGGCTGTGACAATGTCCCCCTGAATGCAGGAACACTAAAAAAGTTTAGGGAACATTTCAACAAGCAAGCACACTGATGTTTTTGTTTCTTATTTGTACTAGCTCTTAAGAACTTGAACATGCAATTTCCAGTGCATGTAAAATGTTCCATCTTTCCAGCCATGACACCAAAAGAAGATATATATAACAAATCCAGAGATCCATATTGTGTGTATGTATTGAAAAGCTGCACCCAAATAATCATTTTTGTGAATATCAGTGTTACTCTATCCTATGATCAGTACCAGAAAAATCAAAAAAGAACAACAACTGATGCCCCTCTAAATTTTTTTTTTTTTTTTTTTAAGTCACAGGTCAGTATTGACCATAAAAAAGTCATTTTTCAATGGGTTAAATGTTATTCAGTGCAAGAGATTGTTCATTTTTGGAAACAGACTTTGAGCTGGCCTGTCATCTCAGAAAGGAGAAAGGAGTTGTTTTGTAATCAAACTGTATTTTTAGAGCACAGCCCAGGCAGTGGAAGGGAGACTCCTGAACCTGTTTTGACAATTCCTGGCAAAAGAAACAAATACTATAGACATGAGAAAGAATAATTAAGTTCAAACTGGATTTTCAAAAGTGCTCAACATTGGTCCAACCTATGTTTTGAGACACAGGTTACTGACTTACTATAGAGTCAGTAACAACAATCACATTTTTGTACTGTATTTCTGTAGGCAAATAATTATGCTGTAACAATATATACTAAGTATTTTAACTGGCAATAAAACAACACATATTTACAATTTATGTGTGGGAAAGTTTTGAATTTCTTTAGGTAAAAGAGGAACAGCTCTCTGGTAGTGAATAACAAATGGCAAATCCTTGTTCCTGAGGTAGATGCCTGTTGCAGTAACTTCACCAAGGGGAAGCTGTAATTCAAGTACATTTGTAATTGCTATTCCTATTGAAATTTTTATTGAAATAGGAGACCCAGGTATAAAATGACCCCAAGATAACGTAAGAGTTAAATGTTATTCAAGTCTCTCAAGTAGTGTTGGAACTATGGGTGAAATTAATGTGCCACTCAAGAAGCAATGGATTATATTAATCAAACAAACATTATTTCACCTGATGAATGTTTAAATTTTTTTCTTCCATAAGCTACTGAGGCAAAGTATAGGATCCTGAGATTCTTGAAGATAATTCAGAACAGCACATTATTCTGCTGTAACAGTTGACAGGAAAGGAATTTTAATTTATCTAATGATTGCAGAAGACCTTGTCTGCCTCCTTGGATTGTGAAATCTTAACCAGATAGTGTTAACAGGAAAGCGGTATCATGTCATCTATCACCTTGCATGGCAGGTTAGATGATTTTTGAGCATCCTAAAGAGAGAAAAAGTTATAAACCCTTTAAGCAGGATACCATGTTATTGCAGCACATATGAATTTTGAAAGCCACAAAGTGTTCTGCAGACAGTGACTGAGTAGGCCTTCCAGGGCAGAGTCTTTCCTCACATGAAATCACATGGGTTATGGCTTTCCCTGACTGCCATGAACAACAGAAGAATTAACATGATGCAAAAGGCTGTTTGTCCCTACAGCTGTGGGAACAAGAAAATCAAATGCCATTATTTTTACTCCATTTAGTCAGCCTGAATGACTCCCATCTATCTCCTTTGAAAATTATCCATCTACATTTGGGGAGCAGTGTGTATATGCAGGACTCCTCATAAAGGCAGCACAACAGCGTGAAAATGTCTTTACGTTTCATGAAGCAGTCATGGGCATTTATTAGAGTTAGTTTTCAAGACCTGTACTCTTTAGTTCCCCAAGCTAATTTGTTTTAGCAACAGATGCTAGAAATGATAACAGCCAGAAAAACTGAACATGTCCTGGGAAAACTGGAAATTTCCTATAAAAGGACACAGGACTAGTAGTCTCGGTGATAGGTCCAGTTGTCAAACTGTTTCTTGGAAAAAGGGTTGTAAGATGGCAGGTGCAATGTCAAGCGTGCCACAGAAGTTAGAAGCAACAGCAGGTATCTCACTGTTAGGAAAAGATTGTAGCTGGAAGACTGTGCTGAAGTGACTGACCCAGGCAGAAATAACTCACAGCAGAACACAACTGACATCACCATTTTCCACGCCTAACTCCTTCATGTCTCACCATGCAGCTCTCTGTGTATTCCTTCCTCCCCTTACATCACCTAGTGCTCTTCAGGAACAGGAGCCACACATCTATTCAGGACTGTAAGTCTTGCTTCCCTGTGTAACAAGTCTGCTGCCTTTTCTTTTTTTTTTAAAGTAGCTAAGTCACTCTACCCAAAAGGTTCCCAGGTCTCAGCATTGTTCTGTTTGTTGTATTTCTAAAACCTCACTACATGCAACTGCAACTTTTGTGAATTAAGGAGTTATTTTCAGTACCCAACCAAATAAAAGGAGTAGCTATCAAAACATTGTCTTGTTTGGAGTGGCCGGCATCCTTCCCTCATATTAACTCTCAATGGGATTTCATGGGGAAGTATTCCAAGAAAGTTCTCTGAGCTACAAGCTAGCTTTCACATGAACTAACATTTTATTACATAGAAAAGACTGTTTGGGGAACATATGAGAAAGATCCCCGGTAGCAGAACATGGTAATGACTCAGCTAGGATTTAATTTTTGTATCTGTAAAGTATAATACCGAGACAGAATTATGTATCTTGTTAACCATATAAATTAATTTACAAAAAAGCTTGGTTTCAGGGATGGAACATCAGAAGAAGAAAAGGTCCAATTATCACCCTGAGAATTTCCAGCGAGTAGCAAATTCTGTGGTCACTTGTTTGCTAGATTCTGTCTGTAGTCTTAACTCTAACGAGCAAACTGGTTTACTTGTACGTGAATGGGAGAAAACTATGAACTTGTTACTCCAGACAGTGGCATCTTTCAGTAAATAACACTTAAAGACCCAAACGTTGTTATCAAGTAAGGAAGGAGAATCAAGTCAAACTTGACTAGTAAGTAGTTACTGTCAGTGCAACACAGGGCTGGTGAAACCCCATAAATCAGTAAACAGGGCTTGGTTAATAATTTAAGGCCAGTCAGCTGCTCTGCTGGTGTTTGAGACAGTGGTGTATTTATTGAGTCCTGCAGGCCTTTATGTTTCAGTTTAGCTTATGAGAATCATCACCTGTAAGGGTGGACACCAATACTTGTGCAAGGTTACAGTACCAAGGCTGCTGGTCTGAGCAGCACTGAAACAGTGAAGAAAAAGACCAACTTTAACCGTATAATCAGATTTATGCAGGCAGACTCTGGCTGCAGTATGCTGCCATATGAAAGCAGTGCTTTGAAAAACCTTGTGACAGTTTACTGTTTAACTCTTTCATCTGTCTTTTCACCCTTCCTCCCACTTCCTCTCAAATGAACAGTTTGATAACTGTTTTAATAAACACCTGCTTGAGACAGATGACCTGTACTTTCCATTAGAAGTTAATTTGTTCAGCACAAGCAGACTACCTGTGTATCTATCTCGTACGTTCTTGCTGTACAGCATATCTAAGCCATGACTTTTCTTATCCATCCACACAGCTGAAACTCTGACTCTCATCTTGATTACCACAACATCTTTCTCTTTGGCCTTGACAGATGCAATCTTGTCTGTCTTACTTCATTCAAAATACTACTGCAAAGATGATTTCTCTTAGCTCATTCTTTTGACGGGACCATCTCTCTCCTTGTAGTTTTCAAATAGCAGCTGCTTCTCTACTACAAACTCAACTCACTCATTTTGATTCCTAAGGCTTCCCAGCTCTCTCGCTCCCTCATCTTCTTGTGCCTTACTGAGATGCTCCATTCTATCACACTGCCATGCAAGCTTGCATGCCTAATCGTTACATTCCCGAGCTTTCTGCCATGTTTCCCCCGGTGATTAGGAGATCCCTAAAGATAGTTGCAAGGTATTGGCAATATTGCCCTATTATCTTTCTCCACAATTCCCTTCAGAACCCTCTTTCCCTTGATGCCCTAAAGAAAAGCTTTGACAATAGTTAGCCTGTCAGTCTGCTGAAAATACTGCCTGGCACATTGCCAACATTAGCCCACTGTTTCCTCATGTTTCCTCCTCTTTTTAGTTTGGCTTAATTGCAGCCTCTTTGGAGCAGTGATCTTTTTGTTCTGTATTTGGGCAGCTTCAAACACAGTGAAATTCCCATCTGCGGCTAAGGATCAGGTACACAACATAAATATAAACAATAACAAAATAAAGAGGTTCACAGCTTCTTTGAGAAAATACTACAGGGCAGAGCCTGAGGACCTGCCAGTAAGCTCGAGTCATATTTGTAAGGAGGACTACATTTATGTAAATTATGCTGGCACACTTTCTCATTTCTAAAGGGCATTATAATATTTCTAGGTAGCATTTCTGGCAAAATGTTATTTAAAGATATATTTTGGCAGCCAAAAATATTTTAGAGTTAAAAAATTAGGAAAAAGCATTTTGTCAGGCCTGTTGGCACAGTTGTAAGCAAGAACCTCACAAATTACTGCACTCTGGATTAAATCCAGAGGTAAGTTTTACTATGAAGGCAACTATGGTACAGGGAAACTCAGCATTACAAACCTTTTTTTTTCTCCCCTGTGTCTCATGAGTTCAAGCATTTGAGGTAAGCATCTCACCTGTCCATCTGCAGAGCTTTTCTTTATTCTTTGTTCCACATGAATGAATTTAATACACCCAGTTACGCAACCCAGTACAGCTCTCCCCAAAAGCACATTTCCTATCATTTTACCCAGCCTGGTTCTCAGAGTTTCTGGTGATCAAGCAGGTTTGCACACTTGTTATAACCTGTTTTGTAGTCAAAACAGCCTGATCTGGATTAAATTTTACCCCTTTAAATTTCATCCCTTTACTTCTAGCATACCACTCCATATAACTCTCCTCCATCCTTGCTATTACCTAGTCCAAATATCCAGAAGCATGTGGCTTTGCTAAGGTAAAGCCATAAAATTCCTCTAATCTCTCCTCATAAATAACATTTCTTCTGAGGATGTGTTTCATAATGGATCTATCACTGACTAGGACATGGGAAACTCACGATAAGTTCCCAGTTCTGCTGCCAGACTTCAACTTAAGGAGGCATTCTCTATATCCCTTTCTGTTAAACGGGGATCACAGTATCAGCCTGTTTTGTAAAGCACCTCGTACAAAATGATGAAATCTGAATAAAACCAGTAGAGATTGAGGGATGGGAGACCATCAGTGATATCAATACAGCTTCTCTTTTTTGTGATTTTTAACTATCTAGTTTGGGCACATCTAGAAAAATATCAAAATCAAAGACAGAGATAAAATGTCCAAACTTGTTTTTAAACATTCATACTGAATTTGCTTCTCATTATTATTTCCACAATTCCATTCAAAAGCCCACTCTGGAAAGAGCTCCATTGTACAAGGAGAATTAATGATTGTCTCTTGACTATTTATGCTCAAAAGAAAGCATGCCGAATGACTACACCTTCTTGCATGTTTCCAATGTTCTTTAAAGTTTATGCAACTTTTTAATATTGCCAGTGTTCTTTATTCACCAGTTTTATCTTTTGCTACAGGAAGAAACCAGCCAGCTACTAAGCATATCCCTTTGTCCGTGACTTCACATCTTATCTACTAAGATGTATTAGTTCAGGAATCAATTCAAAATCAACTGAAACATTTCTCAATAAGCTTTGGAAGATGTATGAATCAGATGTCTCCCATCACAGAAATTGTTCCAAAGTTCTGTAAATCCACATGAGTTCTTTTCAAATCCCTTGCTAACTTCAGCATCCTTCTTTCTTTTCTTATATGAAATGCTGTGTGGCTTTCCAAGACATATTGTGGCTGTTCTCCCTCCCTCTCACTAGTCTTCCCTTGCCATTGCCTATTCTCATGCGACAGAGAACAAGCAGAAGTACCCACTATTCTTCAGCATGCCTTTCTCTTACTGAGCTACTGTGCTGAGTTAGAAAGGGTGGCTCTCAAACATAATCAGTCAGGTTACTGAGCTCTGTTCTAAACACACTATTATCAGATATAATATTAACTTTATCATACTACTGCTTTTCCAGAAAAGGAATAAAATTGTAAAAAGTACCCTTTTAATTGTACTGTCCAAAATAACTTGACATAAGACTCCAAATATAACGAAAATTATTTCTAAAAGATAAGTCCTATTGCCCCATTACATGTCATACCTAGCTACTGAATCTCCATACAGTATAACTGTCAGCATATAAAGAAACTGCATGCCCTCCTAAAAGAGGTCACAGGAAAACTATGTTAAAATCATGGCATTTATGAGATTTGTACATTATTTATCCCCATATTTAACAAATGGCCACATGCCTAAGCTACTGGAAAATAACTGCAAGATTGCCTCGAGCCAGCACCACAGTGAGAGTCCTGTACGTAGTCATCTGGTACAACCAAAGAGTGATGACCTATGTGCAACTGTAACAGGCTTACAATGAGTATCGATCTCAAGGCAATGAGTTGTTGGATGTTGAATGTTTTGCCTCAATATACACACTGAGCCAGAAAGAGGGAGAAAGTGAGCGTGTGCATCTCCACTAAATTACTTCTTGTGAGTAATCCACGCTCTTGATGTGACTCAGCGACGCTAGTGCACTACAGCAAGTAAATGATCATGGCTTTACACAGAAACTCGACTTTTTGTGTCCTACCATCATTAGAGTAACACCTTCTTAATTGCTATGTTTATTGCTTAGCCACCAGAAAAGCTTGAATTCCTATTATTTATTCGTCTATCCCAAGGCCTAACTTTTCAAATCTGTGTGCACAGATGACAATTGCATTGCTTACTTGAGCCTCATCACACAAAACTGATTTAAATTAGGGATGTGTGCTGTGGATATTAGATTCACAGCATAAAAGTGCTAAAATTAGGGGTGAACAACAACAAAAAGCAGAACTAGAAATGCTGAGGTGTGACTTCCTTGGTCTGCATGTGTAAGAATTCATTGCTGAGTTTTATTGCTCTGGCACTCCTACAATCGAGCCAACATTCCCTCCAAAACCAGGAGCTTTTATAGATTTGTTTAGTTCCACTTTCTATTCTACTCAGAAATACATCCTGTAAAAAAAAATAATACTTAACAAAAACTTGACATAAATATTAGGTCTATTTAGCAGAATGAAATGCAACTGAACTACCCTTGGACTTTCCAAACTAGTCTGTAGTAACTGATGATAGATGCATTCCTAGTATGCCACAACTACGTTGCAGAATGTGTTAGCTTAACTCACCTCTGTGAACGGCTCTGTGAGCATATGAAAATACTCATTGCCTCATCCATAATTTAAAATCTATACACTACATCAGGGCAATGATTTAGTAAAATGTATTTCTCCATTAGCTGCTGGTAATTGGAAGCTGACCATGCTCTCTGCTGACCCAAGCAACAACTGTCACAGCAACTTCAATTAAAAAAAAAAGTTGAAAAGTCTCTCAATCAGACTTCTTTTTTTAAAAAAATGAAAGAAATGCTTCCCTTTAGAAAAAAGAAAACACTGCCCTCCTTTGGATCAGACATCAACGCTCTTCAGTTTACAATATAGCAGGAAAATCTCTTCTTCTGGAGGAGTGAAGTCTGGTATCGCATCCTTTAGCTGATTCCCATGTAAGGTCCATCTTGAAAGAGACTTTGCAAACCACGGGCCACATTTTATTCTAAAATACCAGAGTACAATTGTACTGTAGTTTAAAGCAAAAGGTGAGAGAGCTTGCTGGTTTGCTTTTGTAAGAGACTGAGAACTATTTTAATAATTTTTACAAAGTTGTAGACATACCTGAAGAGAAAAGTAAAGTGGCATAGCAAAACAGAATTTTTGCCTGCTATTTCTAGATGGAAATAAATACAGCTTATGTAAGGTCATTAAAAATCAGGTGAAAGATGGAAGCTAGATAAACCATAATTAACCAAATTAGAAATCAGAGCAACTATCAGTGATCGAAATTTAGCAAAAAAAAATCATGGTTTTAAATCTTATCTAAAAGATATCACCCTCAAAACCCACACATCTCATGCCGTGTTTGCCATGGAGCTGGAGATGGGAATATTTATTAAATTTAACACATTATGCAGTAGTCCCTGGAACCAGCCCCAATCTGAATGACAATGGGCACACTTCTAGACACTTATTTAGGGACATTACAAAATGGCTTGGCAATGTCTTCCCTACTTTCAGCAGATGATTTGCATACAAAGCAACGGATTTTAGGAAACAGTAGGTAGCACACTCAGCTAATCAAACAAAATAGCTGTAGAGATCTGGTTTCCATACACATGCAAAGTATACAACACACAGAACATGAATAATTAGCATTAATGAATGTCAAACTCATCACTAAGGACTGGCTGTTGATTCAGAACACTGCTGGAGTGTGGAACTACCACTCTACTGGGAACTAATACAAGGGAAGGGACTGAAGTCTATTGGGAAAGTCAAAGATGAAGGGGACCTTCTGTGAAAAGAGTATTAAGAAAAACCATGCTTCTTTTTCCCTTTGTAAGGCAAATACACCCTCTGACAATTTGATCTGACTAATGAGAAAAGTACTGTTAAGAGTCACATTCTGAGAAGTTGCTTAGGTGCTTTTTTGGGGGTTGTTTGGTGTTCTTTTTTTTTTTTAAACCACAATTCTTTCTCAGAGTTTGTCAAAGGAAAAACTGAGTAGGCATCTTAGGATCTGGCTTTCATACACTAGCTGGATGTAGAGAACTAATAAGCCTTTTTTACAAAGAATCCATGGAGCTTAGGAAAGCTGTTTATCCATTAATTTCTTGTACATGCAGACTCAATCTTCACTTTCTGTCTGAAATTGTTCCACTGTATGCCACCTCTGAAGTCACTGCATTTCATTCCCAAAGGACAAAACTCATGATAATATAATTATAAAGCAATTCTTCATTTTCCACTATGAAGGCATCATTTCATGTTAAGTTGTTCAGTATAATTTTCCTAAAAATAAGGCCAGATTTTCCACCCATCCCTCCCCACTGGAGTAAGTACTAGACTCTTGCCTTATGTTTATGACCAAAGAGTAGGGAGCTGTGAACCGCAGCACAGAGGTGAGCTACTGCCCATCAAATAATAATAATTTGCCACTGTGGGAGGCAGCCTACTATACTGGGCCTGCCAGAACTCAGCAGGACTTGCACTAAGTGACTTATGACAGAAACAGGGTCCAGTAAAGAGGGCTGAGACGGCAAGAAAAGGTAAAGATACAAAGAAAGAGGGATGGCGCAGGAACAGGGTTGGGGAGGAAGTGGCAAGCTGGGATACTGAGGAGAAAAGCGTGCAGTAGAATGAGGCAAGGAGGGGAAGAAACAGATGTCACAGCTTTGCTTTAGTCTACAGAAATATTCTTCCCTAAGACACATAAAACCAGGAGTGTTCAGGGCTGCCTTTTATTTGGGTAGGTACAAAGCTCTTCTGTGATGAATCCTGCAAAACTGCAGTAAAGGTCAGATTCCCCTCAGTGGCTAAAACTGCATCTCCTCAAGTGAAACAGAGGAGACCTGACACCACGGGAAGCTAACAGATGTGTTACTGCCATTGTCCCTGGCTTTTCACTATGAGATAACAGCTTTCAGGTCCATCCCACATTATACAGACACTTCAGCTGGGGCACAGACAGAGGAAGACTTCTTCCTGCTGCTTCACCTGGTCCATTATTTGGCCCATGCCAGATAATTCCATCACTAGACTTGCAATGTCTGAGAGCAGCTTGCTGTCTCTCAGACAGCAAGCTGTCTTGGCTTTTGGTGAATTTTTTTATAACAGACATTCACGTGCAATATGTACCATTACTGGGTTGCATGGGCCTTGCAGCTGGTTCTCACTAAATGAGATACCATTACAACTCTTGCAATTTTATCCTGGACTGTGTTAACATAATGGTGTATTTCTTCCAGGCTCACCTCTTGAACTTATATACTTTCATAACATCTTAGCTTTGATGCTCTATAAAAAAAAAAAATTGCTTGGGCCTGAAGAGATGTTAGAAGCATTAATGCTCATGGCTCAAGAACGCAAAGGCTAATAAAACAATCCCAATATTTATTATTTTTTTGAGGCTGAACCATTTACAGAGTAGCATTTTTGAATCTTTGGGTTTGGCATTACTGTCACAGCTTCATTCTTTCCTTCTTAAATAGTTTACTTGGCTTGGAAATTGAGTTTGTTCACTACACACTTACTGTTTTCTCTTTTCCCCTTCTACTTTCAGCTGTCCCAAACCAAAACTGGAAACCTTCACTGCAGTGTGATGCGATTCCCACCCAGGAAAGTTGGCAAGGGAAGTCCCTCAAACAGAAATATAAGAGATAATACCTTGCAACAACCATTTCCACAGTCTCAAAAATTTTTTTTAAACTCCTGAATAAAAAAACCCACCTTGATAAAACATTTTTATGAAGTGAGATACGGGAACACAGCAAGTCCTCCACCATTTAAGTGTTGTGACTCAAGGAATTAGATTTAAAATAATAGAATTTTTCCTTAATACATTCAGATACTTCTCATTTCTGTTCGGCTTCTGCCAGGGTTCACAGGTATCATTCTTTTAAACTTTCATTCCTTATCACAAGTCTTGCATTTTAAAAATAAAAAAAAGAAATGATTCTCACATAATTTCAGATTCTTTTTTTAAGGAAACACCAACTATTGTAAGACTCATGATAAAACTAAGATCTGGGCACAATTCTATTAAAGTCACTGGGAAACAGCCTATTTTATGGGGGCAAAAATGTGCCCAAAGATCCCTTTCTCTTCCAGAAACTGTTTTTTCATACATGAGGTCTCTCTCAACTGAGATTTCTCTGCTATTGTATTATTATAAGCATTATTGATCATCAAGTCCATTAAAAGCATTAGTCACCTTAAATAATTCATCTCTCCAGATTCGCTTCGGCCACAGATGCCATCAGCAATAACCTTCCAGGAGACTTGTACTAAAGAAAAGCTGGCATAGCTGCAGCTTAAACAGACAACGTCCAAGAATAAGCAAGACAAAAATGACCGAGCAAACATGTCACATGATTACATTCCACTGGGGATTTCTGTGAGTAGCATGTAATAACCTCAGAGTTCTAGAAACCAGGTATGTGACAACAGGAAATGCGAGATCTTCAGATGGGGCATCTGTATGCAAATGTCAATAATATTTGTTAAAGTATGGGACTTTGAAAAAATATATGTACACGTATAGACTTTGTCCTTCTCATTATCAGCTTTTTAGTATCTGACTGCTGACTGACGGACACCTTATTCTGCAGAGTGCTCCACTGGCAGCGCGGTAGGCGAAGTGCAGCAGCCTGTTTATGTGCTTTGGCAAGCGGTTCAGATACGTGACAGCCCATGAGGCAGGCAGCAGCAGAGAAACTGACAAATGCCAAATTTGTTTTAGCTAATAAATCGTTGGTGTTTTGGAATCCTGCCTGGTACTCTGGACCCAGTCCTCTTCACCAGTTGCACATTACAGAGCTAGGAACAAGCCAAAATACCCTGTGAAAGAAAAACTCCTTTGGTGCACAAAGTATGCAAGACCAGCACATGCAGTTCCGCATGACCCTCTTTCAAAGCCTGCAGCAACAACAGGCATCCCAGTCAGAGTACTTGCAATGAAGCTGATCAAGCCCTAGGTAGGCAGAATTCAGGCCACAAAAAGATCACATTTGATTTTTCAAAAAAGGTTTGAAATGGCAAAATACTTTAAAATATCTCCCCTATGTTTTTCCCTGTTAAATGCTAAGATTCAGAGAGAAGATACAGAAGAGCCAGTGGGCTGACACACTGTTGGACTGCGTACCAGTTCCGCCTTGCCGCTGCAGCAGAAGGCTCATGAGAGCCGACTTACTCTGCTCCTGAAGCTAGCAGTAATTCTGAAGCCAGCACTGAAATCTGTGTTGCTGGAGCTAGACTGCTTAAGTACTCAAACTAGCTACCTCGGCACCTGAACTGTCGTGCAGGAAGCTTTGATGGCTGCACTGAGATCCACCCGTTTTTGCAATCCTCTTGCAAAGTAAAATCTATTAGTGTTGTATGAAATTAATTGTTGGTTAATCAACAAACTTTGATTGGATTAAATCTCCCCCATCCATTTTACAATGACAATTTTAATGAGTACACATTTGAAATCTCAAGTGTTTTCCATTTAACTGCACTGTGGAACAGAAGAAACACACAGGGTAGCTGGTTATAGACCTGGAGGGCTCTAGGAAGGGCCAAGAAGAAGGAAAAGTTCCTATGTTCTGACTGGTCACACTCACTTCAGAAGGATGCTAGTGGTCAGACACATTAGAGAACACTGTCAAGAGCACAAGGAACACATAGCCTGCGACAGGGTATGCACTGCCGAACTCTCTGCATCTCTGTATTACAAAGAGGGTGGAGGAAACATTTAGTATGACTATGGAGTGATGAAAGAAAAAACAGTGCCTTGTCAGTTTCTACATTGGTACTCTCCAGTGAGCTAGCCAATAATTTCCTAGTATGTTTAACGAACACAATGAAAAATTATTAGAGATGTAGAAATTACTTGAGCCAATGCTGTTCCTGAATTACTGCAATCTCTAGAATTATAGATCAATGGAGTGAAGCAGAACGGGCTTTCATTCAAAGGGAAAAGCAGATTGATCATTCCAAAGTCCAGTGAAGAGTCCTGTTCTGCTGCATGCTGCACTTGCTGAGTCACCTAGTTAAGAATTATGAGAAGATGTATCCGATGCAAGAGAAAGGAGCGGGAAATGGAAGAGGACACACTAGTAAAATATAGATAGGCTCACCCATTGCCCAGTCACTGTCTAGTTTTACAGGAATCATAATAGAATTAAACTTTAAGGAGTATTTGAAGTAGTCTGAAGCAGTAGATTTATTTTATTTTTTAATTTAGCGGGTGAATGTTCTCCAAGTCTAGACAGACACATGACAGAAAATCTGAGAGTAGAATGGACAAGTGTGAAGGAAAGTGGGTCTATTTTAAGACATACATACCAGATGTTATGAACAAGTCACTCATTTTCAGACAGCAGATCCAAATTTTAAAAAAATTACTCATGCAGAAAAGAACAACATGTATGCATTTATCAAAATTAAATGTAATAAGTGAGTGGATATGAATGCAAGTGGGCAGTTGTTGCGGATGGTTTCCAGGTGGCCGATTTTGGATGCAGCTTCAGAAGCAGCATTTGCAAATAATGATGCTCATTTGCATAACATGCCCTCGAAGTGTATCTCAAAATTTGCAAGACTATCTCAGCCACAACATGGCTTGTACATGTCTTAAACTGGTAAGTGGTGAGTGAGGAGGGAAGAGAATATGCACCTAGGAGACTTACTGACAAGTATAAATATACCTCAGTTTACAGGTTAAATCTGCAAATGACACATTTAATACACTTCTGTCACCACCTCAGGAAACCGTTGTTCTGCAAGTAGGTTACTGTCATACAGTGTCAGTCAGACTAGCTTTGAACATCCTGTGAATTTACTAGTACGATTACTGCTTTATTAGCATGCACAAAACACATGCCACAGTTCCTTTCTGTCAAAGTTCATTAAAACAGAAATGCACTGGCAGCTGTCATTTCCTAACAAGGCACATATTTTTAAAATGCTGTGTTTTATATACAGTGTGAAACTGATACATTGGATGCATTTTTATAATGTTTTGTATAAGAAAAATAATTCCAAACACTTTGTTGTATGCTAGAAAGTACCGGCAAATTTATACAAATGTATATTACCCAATTGTACAGTCAGAGCTGGATTCTACTCTTTACTCAGAGCTTATTGTCCTACTTGAAAAAAATACAAATCAAAAGGAATCTTTTTGGGTTTGTTTTTAAATGTGCTGACTAAAAGCAGAATGATACAATATCTCCTAAGAATGTAAAACATAGTTTTCCTATTTCAGAATCCTTTACTGGCTTACTTAATATACTGCGTTGCTCATATCATATACACCCACATTTGCAAAACTTGTCTTCAAACTGGACTCTTGATCAAACCACTGTATAACAAAAGCAGATGAATGCATTAAGACTGTAGAGTGCAACCTGATGGAAGATCAGCCATTACACCTGTGTTGCAACAAGGATCTAACCTACCCAGCGTACTCTGACTCTGTCCCGGTAGTCTCTGAAATCAACAGAAACCTTCTTTTACTTGAGTGTTTTTCTGACTTGAAAAAAAATCTTTTCTATTATTGATACTCAGAAAGTATCAGAGCAACAGCCAGCATCTCTACACAATTACACCTTTGGGACGAGGGGTCAGTGAAGTTTTGCCGGGTGGTGCAGACAGCAAAAATGTGTCTCAACTGACTAACCTCCTGTCTCTGACCCCACTCTTCCCTCTTGCCTTTCCAAGTTAGAAAAATACTTGAAATAGAGCCACGGAAAAGTGTTTCCAAAAGGCACTGTAGCTGTGGACTCCCAGAGATAACAAATTAGCACTGTAACAGGAAACAAGGGAAGCAGGTGAAAAGGGCTGTTGAATGCTTTGATGTTGTAGCTCAGTTCATAAGCACAAGGCCGAACCCTACAAAAAATGAGTGGTATTGAAGTCTGCCTCAACTGTGCTATAAGCACTGTTACACTGTTAGTATAAATAGGAGTCACAGCACATGCTGTGGTTTAGCTAAAACGTTCCATACATCTTGTACTTAACTCTGAGCCAGCTTCCTTTTCAGGTCACTATTAAATCATTTGAATTAGGAAATAGTTACATGGTACTTACAGTAATAAAAACGTGAACCTACTACCTACTACCAGGCAGGTTTAGCGATGGTGTTTTAAATCTAAGGACCTAAACCCTCCTGTAATTGTGTACTTGACACAAAGTTGCCTGACCAACTGTGAAATCCTGAGCTTGGAGAATCATTTCAGTACCAAACCTGAAGATGTTCTTGTGTATTTATCTACTGCTTTCATGACCATCACATCCAGACAGTGGTCTGCTAATGTGCTTGTTATCAATACTCATCAAAACTGGGCTAGCATATGGCTACATCAACTGATGCTATTGGTATAAAGTCAACCAAAAGGCTCGCAGGAGTGGCTGTAGGAGAGGCTGTCCCCATACTTCCCCTACCCTCAACTTCCTCTGACAGGTTATGCCACCTATTTTAAAAGGCAGCCAGACAGCTGCTAGGTACTCCACAACCTCTGTTCAACTTAGTAATGAAACCCTCAGAAAGATGAACTGATATTTTATAACCAAATTAACTTTTACATTAATGTCCATTACTCCAGTGAAAATAATTCACACATGGAAATAGCTGAACTCATTGTGCTCTGACAGTTAATTCCATTACACAGCTTTCTTTTAAGCTGGTCAGAGTGCCTCTGTCTGCTGCTGCTCCTTTATGTTCTTCCTTATAAAACAAACATGGTGACAGCAAGAAATGGGTACTTCTACTTTACATTTACATGGCACCTCCTATCCAAAGACCTTATTTCACCTATAAAATATCAGGCCACCACCAAAGGAAATGTTTCTCACCACAGCACTCACAAAAACAAGCAAGCTACAAATATAGTCCTACAGTGCCTTTAAAATTATAGAACACAGGTGTATGTTTAAATATGAAGAATCTTTTGGGCAAGAAAGAAACAAGATCGCGTCTGTAGAGTCCTCTTAGTTAAACCCGATCCCCCTCTTTGTTGGTAAATGAGTGTCCATTTCCATGAACAAGCTGTGTAGGTCTCCCACAAACTTAACTGGTTCCCAGGTCCTCGTGAAAAGCAAAGGCCTTCTGTAATACAGTGCAACTCCAGGGTCCCACGTTGGTCTTTGTTTATATACACACGCATACAACTAGATACATGCACCCAAACACAGGTATCTGTACTTTCCGCTCTCCCCTTCTTCAGAGGTAGAGGCACTAATTGAGGAAACGAAGCAAGCGATCTGTCCAAAGGCCTTTCTTTCAAAGGGAGCTTTAATGAGCTCTGAAACACTTGCAGGGCAGCCTTATTTTTGAGCCTTGGAGCCTTGACTCTGTAGGGCAGGAGGAATAACTCCTCGGGGAAGCTGCTCTTTGGTGCCACATGGAGTGGAATGCACTTGGCACAAAGGCAAGAGCCTGACTCTGCAAGTTGCAGGGATCAGTACATCTCACATGAGGCAGCCAAACTCCTCCCTGAATCATATTCTCCTTCACCCTGAGGAGTCTTTCTTACTGGCTCTTATTAAAATACGGCTTTTACTCTGCATCACTTTCACTAATGGCTTTGATCTAGACTTGAATAACAACTGCACAACATCCATATTCACTAGGCTACTGTGAGAGTCTGTCTAAAACCAGCTAATAATTTACATGGAAATTGTATCTACCAGAGGGAGCCCGTATGGCCAACATAATAGAACAATATTGACACAGGCAAGAAAAGTTAATTAAACCTTTTAGATGAGGGCTACACAGTTCAGACAAGATACAACCCTTAGTTCCACAGGCATATGATTTTACAAAATTCAGAGGTAACAGATTACATAATTGCATATGTTTTTAGGATCTGCCCTTCCAAACTGAGTTGTTGAAATGCTTCTGCTGTACATAACATGTCTGAGGACAATAAAAGACATCATAAAGACAAAAGTTCAAAATGTTTTCTAGCTTTATTATTATCATGAGAGCTTTGAGGCATGCCGTTGCATCACTGAAAGAAGAAAAAAAACCCCCAACTGATCCAGATCCCCCTTGTGATACTCAAGGATTTGGAATGAAACCAGTAGGTCTCTTTACACAGACTATTCAAGACCAATAAGGTAAATTTTGAACTGCTTCTGATCAATGTGAAGCAAAAATGAGTAACTCTCAACACAATTCTGAAAATGCAAGATGTGCTTGGTTTTCAGTAATCTCTGAAGGCAGCTGTCAGTAACTTTCACTGACACCAACAGAAAAGCGTAAATAAAAATAAGCAGTTAAAGGATCAGAAGAAAAAACTAAATAGCAGCATTACATTTATCATTTCTGTAAGCTGCACCAATTCCAGTGCTAAGTGTCTTAGGCCCTTTGTCCTGCAAAGTTACGTGCATTTACCTTTGCACATAGAAGCTGTCTCTGGAGTCCAAATCAAGATTGTGTCTAAAAGTGTGAAAAGCAAACTGTAAATTCTGAGAACTATCTCATTCTATAGTTGGACAGTGCTTCACAAAACTAAGATTCAATTTTTAGTGAGACTTCAGAGAGGTTCCTAATTACAATTAAGAAAAAATTATTTGTCAACATCCTAAACTTACAGCCTTTTTCTGAACACAAATTAAAAAATTAAACGATGGGTTGTGCTGGTTTTGGCTGGGATAAAGTTAATTTTCTTCATAGTAGTTAGTATGGGGCTATGTTTTGGATTTGTGCTGAAAACAGTGTTGATAACACAGGGATGTTTTAGTTGTTGCTTATACTAAATCAAGAACTTTTCAGCTTCCTATGCTCTGCCAGGTGCACAAGAAGCTGGGAGGGGACACAGCCGGGACAGCTGACCCCAACTGACCAAAGGGCTATTCCATACCATATGGCGTCATGCTCAGCATATAAAGGTTGGGAAGAGGAAGGGGGGACATTCGGAGTGATGGCGTTTGTCTTCCTGAGTAAGCATTACACGTGATGGAGCCCTGCTTTCCTGGAGATGGCTGAACACCTGCCTGCCCATGGGAAGGAGTGAATGAATTCCTTGTTCTGCTTTGCTTGTGTGCGCGGCTTTTGCTTTCCCTATTAGACTGTCTTTATCTCAACCCAAGAGTTTTCTCACTTTTCCTCTTCTGATTCTCTCCCCCATCCCACCGGGGGGGAGTGAGCAAGCGGCTGTGTGGGGCTTAGTTGCCGGCTGGGGCTAAACCACAACACGGGTAGATTCTGAACATGCAACCCCCTGAAAATGAAGTGGTTCCACTATTCACCACACTGTCTTTAATCAAGACCAGGGCCATTTATACTTTTAAATTAATTGCAAGCAATATTCCATTCCAGGAGTACAAAAGAAAGCTATTTCTAAAGACGTAAGTAGTTTGAGGTGAATTTCTAGTGTATATGTTCAAATTTTCTTTAAGAAACAAAACAAGAAGACTAAAGTGGGGTTCTCTTTGAACTCATTTTCTCTTCCTTCCTCCCGTCTACTATCACAGAACATCACACACTCACTTATATAACCTCACTTGTTCACATTACCTGATTGGTTTTGATGCAACAGTTCATGTAAGCAAAATTACTCACATTCCTAAGTTTTGAAGATTACATTTTAAATTTTCTGCTCCCAAATCTGTCCATTGCATTTGCTTGGACTGTAAGTAACATTTTTTGAACACTTTAAGTTACTTTCCCTCTTTTCTCATCAAAAAAACCCTCCAACAAAAAACCAGACACAGACCTAGAGTAAATCAAGAACAACAACAACAAAAAAACCTGGCGAGGGTGAATACACAGTTCTTTCACAGAAAGAGCCTGCAATAACAGTGTTTGCTCAGAACGTATCTGACTAAGCAGTTGGAACTCATAAACCTTCTAGCTTAACAATTTCCGGAAAAGAGCTCAAGGTTCAGATGAGATACCACACAGAGTGAGATGCGTGTAGTTGCCAACAGTGTGCAATAACACCTGTGTGTTGGACTCATTAAAGATTTAACCAGAGAAGTCACGTGCACGCTGAAAAATGGCTGACAACAGCCATGCTTAATGCATGTCTCAAAAACTTTGAAAAAAGGAAGCAAAATGGAGTTACCTTTGGATGAGGAGGATGGAACTTTCACGAACATTTCTTTGGCAGATGATTCAGGTAAGAAACTACAGTAATCTACTGATACAATACAAATTCCATAGGCTGGATAATAGTACTGGGTGAGCACACAACTCTGTAGATCCTAATTACCAGGTACTAAGTATTTTTAGCAAATGCCCTCAAGCAAACTTTTCTAGTTGTGTAGTTAAATAAGTCTTGTGATTAGTTAAGAATTGAGATTTTAGGGGGATGGAGGCTACCACAGTTTTCACAAAATAGCATATGGTAATGTACATTCATCATCTGAGCACATATAGCCTTTCACTGTTTAGAAAGAAAAAGTTACAGAAATGTTAACTCAGTAGTTACTACTATCGAAGAAAATACAGATAATTCTGACCTTTCCTCCTGAATATGGAACAATAATCTCTTTGACATACTCTAGTGAGAGCTCACAAGAACTGATGCAAATTAATTGGTTATGGAAATAAGCTGATCCATTTAAATCTCCACTATTAAGCATTTAATTGTTTTAAAAGAAACTACAAAAGCAAAGACTGCCTCCCCCTTCCCCCCCTGCCCCCAGCTTATGGAATAAAAATTATTTGGAATGGGAAGTAGGATAGTTCTACATACTGGAAAAATGAAGTGAGTTAATATGAATTGATAATAAATTATTTAGAAAGGTGTGGCCTGAGTATCAACTTGATCATGTCAGCATGGCTGCCATAGAGCTGTGCTAATTTACACTAGCTAGGAATCTGGATTGCTTATTAATGAATAATACAAGTCCTATTCCCTCCCCTTTTTTTTTTTAGCGTAAAGAATGTTATTGTACATGCTATCTTTACCTCCTATATATAAAAATAACAAAACATGGAGCTGATCTTATTTTTAGAATACAATTTTCTAGCAATTTCATATTAGCGTGATGGTGCTGAACTGAATGTTTGAATACACTTTGTTTATAGAGCATATAGCCTAGTGACATCAAGATGTGGTTGACCTGAACTATTTACAGTAAGATAAATGGGCAGACCTTGGTTCAAGTTGTGCAGTAATGAAGGGTTCTCCTGACAGTGAATCTCACTCTTTCCCTGCAGCAAGGTGTAGAACAGTACAGAAAAGGTATCTTGTGACACTGTTTCATGACTTGCTGCACAGCTGATAACATGGCAAGAATAGATGAGGGGCAGCATACAGCGGCAAGATTGTCTTGTCTTTGCAAGGCATCCAGAAGTAGCCGAGGTAGGGATGACTCCACAATACTGGATGGGTGATTTTGTCATACTGCTGGCTTAGTCTTTTGGAAGATGTCAAGTTGCTTTCTTTAGGAGGCAAACACCCACTAGCCTACTCTACTACTCTAACCTCAGCACCCTTGCAGCTTGGAAAATGTTAATACACATGGGAAACCATGTGGCATAACAAGAGGCACAAAGTTAAAAACTCTCCCATTCAACCACCACCGACACTAGCTACCAAAGTATACTCACCAATGCCAAGCCCTGACAGATGTCGCTGATATAAAAGTAGCTGCTCAGCAACAGTGCAAATAAGACTCTACTGCACCTCAGAAACTGAGCACTTCAAATTTACTAGACTCTGGACTGCAGTAACACACCCAACGTCAGAGAAAGCTCATGTTCACAACACAAAGAGGACCATAAACAAGGCTTCTCTATGCAAGATCTGCTACCAATATCAGAACTTTTCCCCTAGTAGTGAAGAGGTGGGGACAGTCACTCAAAAGTAGAGAGATAAATTCAGAGTAACTGAAAATAAGTGACATTTTCAGGCAAGCTTTTGGCTTGAAGGCATAGAGGGAGAATACAGTAAGATTCATGATGAACATGATAACCCTTGTCCATTTCTTCTGCCAGAGGACAACACCTGGCAGCTAGAGAAAAAGGTGTAAGAAAATTCCTAACCTATAACAGGAAGAGACTATCATATACTTTGTAGGAAACAGTATTCCTTATCCCCCCCAGTTGAAGTTAAGTCTAATTACAGTAACTCTGGAGCACAGAAGCTAACAAACAGAATGGACCTTATAAAGCTGTAACTGTAAGGCTGGAGAAGAACATCGATTCCAGAAGAGCAGGTAGGATAAAAGAAAAGTTTTACACGGTGAGAGAGAAAAAGATTCCTTAGGATGGACAACAGCAAGTTCAAGCAAGGAATAAGGAAACTAGACTTGCAATATGTAGATCATAAGTGGACTTTGCCTGAGGATGACCTGATGTTTTAGAAGCAAGTGTTCCATAATTAAATTTTAAGTAGGATCACAAAGATGCACTGGTTTTAATGAACTCTGGTATGTTTGTAATTGCATAAGGCTTTCCCCGCATTTCTTAAAATGTACTGGAAAAGATACTAAACAGACAAGTAGAACAACATGCTATGTATGTACAATCTGAAGCATAATCAAAATACAGTCTTCCTATCAAAGTTTCTTTAGTACAGTGAAAAGCCATTGTGGCAAAGCAACAGGTGTTACTGAGCCTGATTAACTGAATGCAATGCATGAATATTTAATAGCTATTGCTCTTTCAAAACAGCAGCATTTCTCTATTTGTTAAGCACAGAGGTATTAAAAATACATCACTTCCATGTAAATCAAGATGAACACAAAATGGCAGCAAGATAGAAACTTCTTGATAAGTATTTTAATAGCAATATCAAAAGCACATGAAATAAAGGAAAGCATGTATTTACAGCATTTGTGAAAATATTTTCACCTTTAATGAAAGAAATACCTTTTCATTTAGAAACTCATAGCACTGGATAAAGTTCACCCAAAAAATGACGTACTCAAACAAAAGCACAGAGGAAATTAAACCAAAAATAAAACAAAACAGTGAGACAATGCCCAACAGCTGCAAAAATTTTTTAATTGTTCTTCTGATCAATGCTGTATAAGTAAATCAAGGCTCTTTTTATTCATTGTAAAGAACCTAGAAATTCTCTTACTCTTTTTTCAAATGCGCTTTACAGAAAGCCAACATTAAGGACTACATTTCTCATGTAAAGCCCTCCTTTTAAAAAGCAGATACAAACCCCTAAATGTTTAGGCCTAACTTACAGAAAGGCAAAACAGTTTGCTCAGTCTATTTAAAAATGCATTTTTGTGGAGTCAGAGTAGAAATGAGAACATTTGCACTCATGCACAATCTTGCAAAAGACAGGATGCAGTTGCATTAAAAGGCAGGACTCTTCAGGGTTAAAGAGAAAATATGACTTTCTAAGGCTTTCTTTTTGTAGACTTTCTAAAGAGACTGGATTTTTTTTGCCCACCTGTATGCTCACAGGGTATGTAATTTGATGAGGTCCAATTCTCATTTGTGACCTAAGGCACTACCAAAACACAGACAATAAGTAAGGATGCCAGACAATAGTTAGACCAATGTAAGTCAAAATAGCTGCTCATTTTGTATAATTTGATTTGGTTGGAAAAAGTGCAAACTAAGAACTACTCAAATTCTGCAGCTGACAGAAGTCTGTAATTGTAAATTTGCACAAGGCTACAAAAGCCTTCTGAGGTTACTTGGAAAGAGTAACAAGAATTGCAAAGAATTCCGGTGTAAAGCAACATTACTTGAAAAAAACCTTCTCAGAGTCGGTCTGTCATTTCTGCAGAGAAACAGAACGATGAAGATTTGATGTAATGCGTCTTGCAAATTAGTATTACAAGGAAAAAGAATTAAGCCATTTGTATTCCTTTTTGTCTTTTTCTTTGTGGCAATAATTAGTTAAAGGAGAAAACAGTACAGTTCAAATAGCAAACTCATCTCAGAAATATGTACAATACCTTCTTCTGTTAATGAAAAGGAGAATACATTTCTATTCTAGGGGTGAACAGTGAAGCCTCTGTCATCAGTCAGCCTCTAGCACCTGTAATGTTGCCAAAGAGGAAGTGAAAGGCTTGTTGGTTTGCACTGTGTACCATGGCAAAAACAGGATGCACACCAGAGTTTTAGAAATAAAACATCTGAAAGTGTTTGTCATTAGCAGCAATGACTTAGAATCTGAGTCCAGAGCAATAAAATTATCTCCTGTAGTTTTGTAACTGCACGCATATATGCATTCAGGTTAACTATTAATGATGCCTTATATCCTAGGGAAATTGTTGCTATATTAAGGAAAAAATGATCTTTCAGTGAAACTGAATAAATTCCTTTTGCCAGCAACGTCAGATAGTTTTAGGAAAGCTTAACTGGAACTTAACATACAAGTAAGTACAGATAATTGCATTTGTAAAGTGAAACTTGTTGTTCCTATAAATTTAATATAGATGACAATATTATGAGTGCCTCCTCTGCTTTAATCAAATGCCTTAGGAAGTATAAAATGAATTAGTAAGAAAGAAAGGGATTAGCACCTGTTCTTAGTTACATCCAAGTCAGTTTTGAGTTCAGGAGCTCTGACACATTGCTAAAAATTACAAGCTCTCTTTATAACTCTTCAGTCAGAAAATCCACTTACCTGAAGCGAGTTATCTAGTGTCTAGTGTAAAAACAGTTTAATAAACCAAACAGTGGAACATTACTTAGGGCAGTGTTCATGTATTTCCAGTAATAAAGAGAATCCTCTTATTTTTTCTTTTAAACTGCAGAGTGGATATTAGTATGGTGTTATGCTGCTCCACAGGAGAAAACAATTAATTTCCAGCATTTGTGAATATTATTTAATTTTCTTGATAAGGCATATGTTCTCTAAAGTAGAGAGCCGCAAGTTTGTAAACAAAACTAAAAAAAAGCTCTGTGAACACAGGTTGTACCCAGTCTCTCAGCCTTGTGCTGCATATTCCAAAGACTCAAAGTATGCAGCCACATAGCAAAGTTGACTGATTTGCTCACACTTACATGTAATTAGTATTTACCCCATTAATTTTGCCCCTCCCAGTGAGTGAGGAAACCGCAGAGAAGCAAATGCTGCAAGACCCCTGTGAAACAGAAGCCAGTCTTTAGAAGGGTGGTTTCAGGTTCTCCTAGGAACAGTTCCCAGACAAGACTTGCCACGCTAACAACTTAAAGAACAAAGAAATGCCAGTTTCTAACACAAGAGTTAACAAAATACTACAGGCTGATAAAAGCAAGAATTGTTATACAAGGGCTTGAATTGGCCTCCTCCAGTCAAAGGGGACACCAAGCACATCCCTAAAATGCAGGGTACTATTTGATTGCTCTACACACGTGCATAGGTATGCCTTCCCTGGGACACATTCTGCTTTATAAAAGGAATCTTATTGTTTGGGATATACTCTAAATCCCAAAGCTTCAAATTTAAAGTGCACAACAAATTTCATTAATGATATATTACCCAATGCAAGACAGGTGAGGTAAGGAATTTGAAAAACAAATAGGTAAGTCATGTGATATCCTAAGCTTTTGCTGTTTTGGTTGATTTCTCATAAAAAATGCTTTGGACTGTGGACTTTTTTCTGTGGTGCGTTGGATTTGGGTTTTTTGTTTGTTTAAATCTGGTAATGCATTGGATATTTAGAATCCTGGAGGTGATGTCTTTGCGCTGGGAAATAGAGGGAGGGTTAGAAAGGCAAACCTTTTTAAGGGAAAGCAAGATGAGCTAGGTGTTCTCTCTGTGGAATTTGCACCCAGCAGCATCAATCCAACAGTCCTGGTCCCTGGACTGTGTAGACCAGGGCTGTGCACAGCAGGGTTGCTCCCTGCTGGCTCAGCATTTAGGTATACTTCCCTTGGAAATGGGGGATGAAGGACAGGCAAAGAAAAAAGTAACATGCATGGATCTTGCCATGATAAGAAGTTGGGACATAGCCAGGTCACACAGAAACAGTTTCTAAACGTTAGGGCCCACAAGCACGGGCCAGCTGCACAATCTCAGATACAAGGGTAAAAGGATTCATATGAAGCACTTACAGTAGGAAGATGCATTGTGTGAGATCCAGTATGTCTGAGTATACCACAGTACAAACCTAAGGAAGCATCTGTGCGACTGTTTAACATTAACCTAGTAACACACAGCACTATGTAGACTAAAGAAGCCGTCTGTTCTCTGCTGACAGCCCCTCTGCAACGCTAACAGTGGAGGCTCAGATAAAGACAGTTTTTCCTAAAGGTAAACCAAAAAACCTCTCACACAGGTTAACTTCTGAAAAGGAGTTTCAGCCTGGTACTCAAGCTCAAACATTGGAGTTACGAATCAAAAGAAAATACTACAGTCAGAAACCACAACCATGCAAAGCAGAACAAACCCTCAACAGTATACGTACCAAAATGGAAACAGTAGGTAAACCAGCAACTCCTGGAATTACTACTCTGTTTTGGCTACAACGGCACAGGAGCCAGTATATCTACTTTCCATTCTGTCCCATAATTTAATGTCAAGGATTTTCCCACTTTGCTCATTTTGGGACAGTTTAGACAACAAACTGCAAATGTAACACAGCAAGCAAAGTGGATTTTCTGCTGCAAAGAGATGTATTTCCCCCCAAGATTAGCCCTCAATCATTTCCCACCCCGCCACAAGTATAAAACACAGAAAGTTCTTCATCAGGTCAGCAAGCTCTCCATCCATCTGTATCCACCTGCAGACTCTGGCCATATTTCCCCCTGCCCTTAAACAAAGTGCTGGAGACTGTCTTGCTAGAAAGAATTATGAGAACCTGTTGATTGCCAGGCTTGCCACATAGCAAGTGCAGCAAGCAAGATCATAACAGGGTGGAAGCACCTGTCATTTTAAAAACAGCAATCTAGGAGAGTTACTAACAAGCTCCTATAGCCTAGCCATCACCTGAGAGGACTGCTTGTAGGGTTTAAGGAGGATTAGTGGGTTAAAAATGCCTTTTTTAGGGAAGGTGATATACTTTTAAGTAAACCAGCTAATGGAACTGAAAACAACAGACTGATTTTCCAGTACAAACAGACTGCAGGACTCTAATTAAAATGTTTTCATAACTTGAACAGCATTCTGTCTAATCTGAATTTATCTGATTGTGAGGTTAAAAAAAAATTACTAACACAATGTTAATAATATTGCGGAGGCATGCAGAAGATGTAGAGATTAGAAATACATATTTTCTGACGTGTATTAAAAAAATACAGTAGAGGGCACACTTCCCAAATGCCTTTATCTTCCTGAGTATCTACACAGCATCAGGTTATTTATTTATAGATATATTCCTGCAACATATGGATACAATGTGGATATATTTCACTGCAACACAAGGTTCAAGCTACGTAGTACCTATAAAGATACTACAAGTTATGCAGCACAGTCACTTCAGGGAAGCCATTAAAATTAGCTCAGGTCCTGCATGTTGTCTTTATCGTGGCTCACGGGCTGTCCCCATGAGGTCCAAAGGGAGCACCCTGTGCAGCATGGAGTTATTCCCTCCAGGGAAAGAACACAGAAACAGGAGTGCTGCTTTGGAGCTACTGAGCTGCTAGATGAGAGCAACTACGCGAAGTTGCTGAGGTTTCCATGTGATGTGATCTCTAATGCTGTAAGATCCAGAAGCAAGGAGCTAAGTGGCAGGTTTCTTAATCTGGACACTGCTGTGCAGAAGGCTTATCGATCTGCCGGCCTGGAAGCAGTTTGGCCAGGTTCACACAGCGCTGAACTGGAGCAGGTGGACCCTGGCTGGGAGCCTCCTCTCCAAGAGCTCCATGTACGAGCCCCTGGGAGTTAACTGCAACCACACGCACACTCGGTTTTCTCTCGCGTTCCTCAGGCTTTGCCAACCTACCTACATCTGCAGGAGTTACACCCTGGAGAACACCGCCTTTTCTTAATTCCTTCTGAACACAACACAGAGCGACCAACCACTGGTTGAGGACCACCGCTCTAAACATCTGCAGTAGCCTGTGAGCACAAAACGAAATTATCAGAAAAAGGGTGATATTAATTTAATCGCCAACTCACTAGTTACTTCCATTATTTTATCTGCAATTCAGTGGGGCTTAACGGGAAAGGACCGCCTACGATTAAAAACACCCGCGAGGAAGGCGGAGGCGTGACAGGCTCTCCCGGACACGAGAGGTCTCCCTTGCTCCATCTCCCTCAGCCCCCTTCGCCTGCAACACCCGCCGCCGGGCGGGGACCGGCCTTGGGCGGGAACCGGCCCCTGTGAGGGAGGGAGGGAGGGGGCGGGGACCGGCCGTGGGGGGGCGGGGCTTCCACCCCCTCGCCCCGCCGCGCCCATTGGCCAGCGCGGGCGCAGGCCTGTGCGCGCGCAGGGCCAGGCGGCGAGCGGCCGGCGCAGGCGCAGCGGGGAGGCGCACAGCTGCGGCCGGGCCGGGGCGCGGGGCGCAGCCCGCAGGGAGGCGGCGGCGGCGGCGGGTGAGGAGGCGGGGCGGGGTGGCCGGGCCTTGGCGGCTGCAGGGAGGATGCTCTAGGCCGCAGAGCGGAGCGGAGCGGGGCGGGGAGGGGCTGCGCGGGCAGGGCCGCGGAGCTGCCGGCGGCTCCCGGAGGGTCCTGCGCGGAAGCCCTCTGCGGTGCTGCCGCCCCCCCTCCCCGGCCAGCGCTTCCCGGCAGCGGGCCCGGCGCCCGAGCGCTGCCGTTAGCCGTTGCTGTTCCGTCCTGCAGCGAAGGGCAGGGATGCGGAGGTGGGGCGGCGGGGGATGCGCTGTGAGGTGCAGGGGGCCCGTCCCTGCGTCCTGCAGGCCTGATGTCCGTGGCACGGTTGCCCGTGATAACGCGAAAGGGAGTGAGCAGTGAAGGAGGCCCCTTCTGCTTCTGTCCTTTAATAGCCAATTCCAGAAAGATCGGTGCCGAGAAGGCGGCAGTTGCATCACTGAAACGCAGGGTTATTTTATGCGTTAGAGAGTAATCTAGATCAGTTATTTTTGTAAACTGAAGCACAGTTACTTGAAGAATCACATTTACATACCACATAAAGCTCTAGGAAAAATAATTAGAGAACATTAGGAAAAAAGGTTGTTCTGCCTTAGGCTTAAGTGCTGGCTTCTCAACACGAATTAGAAAAATGCATCTAAAATCCAGCTATAAAGGCAGTTACATTAATTATTGCCTCAGTGTTCTCCCCCCTTTTTTTTTTTTTCTTTGAGCAGAGCATCTCTCAGGAATACTCTCTTCAAAAGTGGAAAGAGCCCATTCTACAATGATGAATGCCGACATGGATGGTATAACTTCTTAATGTTTTTGTTCTTCATTGTTATTTTTTCTACTTGATATAATTTCCAGCTGTTACAGAGGTTGCATTAAAACTCATATGATTTATTGCAGCTGTTGAGGCTGAGAATCAGGTGGAATTAGAAGAGAAAACACGACTTATTAATCAAGTTTTGGAACTGCAGCACACACTTGAAGGTTAGCAGTTTGACACATCAGATTTTTTACAAGCACACAGTAATAAGCAAAAGAAGAGAACCTTGCTGTTCTGCCCTACCTTAGTCAGCGTCCAGAAGTATGTCACTTATGCAGTTGAAGGTACATAAGCAAGGTCTCAAAACTATGTATTTTTTTCCCCTCTATATGCAACATAATGTTTGCTTGATTTTCATAATACACGTCAAGCAGAAGGGGTTATAGAGTTAACTTTCCCAGGCTCAGTAGTTGACATAAATCTTTCAGTGTGCTCATAACTGAACTTTTGTTTCCAAATAGTTTAGTTTGCAATAGCTTAATTCAAAAATTCAAAAAAAGGAAATAAAGATGAGTTTGTGTAACAAGTTTGTCAAAATACTGCACTACAAAACAACATAGGAAAAGTGGGCTTTAGATAAAACTTGTGAGTAACACAATGTTTTATAATACCGTATGGCAATGTTTCCCGCATTAGAAGTGTGAATAGTTTGATGTAGGCACATAGAACATATTCATTATTGTATGCAATAGTGTCTAATATTTTTCTTATAATATCACCTTCACAGATCTGTCAGCACGAGTAGATGCTGTTAAGGAAGAAAACTTGAAACTGAAATCAGAAAACCAAGTTCTTGGACAGTATATAGAAAATCTGATGTCAGCGTCTAGCGTTTTCCAAACAACTGACACAAAAAGCAAAAGGAAGTAAGGGTTGACTCACAGATGATGATGTTGTATTGCTGCTGTCTTTTTTTTGTTTTAATTGGCATAGGCTACATAAGCTAAAATACCTTAGTTTGTGGCTTTACTGGATACCTGAAGATTATAAACTTTGGTGATAAACAGAACTAAGAACATTATCATGAACAGGAGACATAAGTTTGTGTATTGTTAAGGCTAAGCAATGTGCAAATGTAGTGTAGAGACTTACTAAACTTTCATACTTGTTTTAAAAATGAGCATATCTTGTTAAAAATTGGATTCAGTTTGTCAGGTTAAACAAAAGTCTGTTGGCGCTCTTTGAGGTCTTAGGGTAGTGTTCTTGACTAGCAAAATAATACAGTTATAATATTGTGTTGAAACCTCATTTGATAAAAATATTCAAACTTTAACTGCATCACCTTTTTCACCTCAAATATATTTAGATTACTGTATAGTACTATCCATAGCTCTGCAAAGCAACTTTAAACAAAAACCTATAAGCCAGTTAATTTCTATGAAGTAATAACAGTATGACATTATTTGCAGGGCTTGTGTACAGAAAAACACTTAACATTTTTTGGGAAGGGGGAGGGTAAGGGAAGAGGAACAGGGATAAGCAACTTACATCAGGGAAATGCCAAACTGATGCAGTATTGGAGTGTTTGTAGTTTGTAAGAGGTACACTTCAAACCATTTTCACTTTCCTGTTTCCTCAAAGAATGATCAGGTACAGCATCATGATATTCCTGAAGTTTTTCAGTTGTGTGATGAAGAATTAAATAAAAACCTGAATAATAAGCTTTACAGAAACAGAAGGCCAACAATGTTCCTCATGCTCATTGTGAACAATCTGCAGTGAGGAACTGAGAACAAGTCTTTCCTTGCCACCTTTTACTTTCCTCCTGAAGTGCCAATCTTGTCTTTGCTTCAGGCCTTAGAGCAACTGTTTTCCTGGCCCAGAGCCTGAGCTTGTGAAGTACCTCTTGAGGCACTGCACAAAAACATCCAGGGCAGAAGACCGCAGTGGAACAAAGGTGGCTTTTGCCTCTGAAATCGGTGCTGCTCTGAGCAATGCCTAGTGTCCAGGTGCCCTGTTTTTTACTGGCTTGGCTGTTTGTTAGTCGGTTTTGTAAAGGAGCTCAGCCCAGATGATGGGACCGAGCGCTTCCCATAGAGGTGACGTCTAGCATAATCGGTATTAAGGGAGAGCAGAAGCTGAAATACAAACAATGATGTAAGTTTTACCAGTACTCAGCTGCATCTGTTTCATCTTGCCATACAGCAGCATTGTGGACTTGTTATGGATGTTACCTAGAACTGAGGTCTGTCTCTTCAGTAATGAAGCCATTGTACTTTACCTTTTAACATAAGGAAACCATGAGTTCAAGGATCTCTTTCAGCCTTGCTGTGATGAATTCTATAAAATAAAGCTGCAGGAACTGAATGAGTGGATGTAATAGTAGAATAAATCTCTCTCAAACCCCAAGTTTCTTGGCAGCTAAGCACTGCTGTGTCTCAAGTGTAAGCTGACATTGTGAGGTTCCCTGCTCCCATGGGAGAGGTTTCCCATTTCTCCCCATTTAAGATGACTGTACAGGGCTCACTGGAGTGTCAGCAGGGTCAAATGAGTGCAAACAAAGCACTAATAGTTTGGTCTCGAGGGCTGTTTACAAGTCTGAGTCAAGAAACCTGATGATGAAAAAAGTTTTACCCACCAAAGCACAAATGCCTGATACCATTTGTGTCATGGGGTCCTGTAAATATCCAAAATTATTTTTAATCTTTTATGGACTACGCTCTCACTTTACTGCCTGTCTGGAACTCTAAACTCATCCAAGAATTGCTAGCAGGTAGAGTAGATAACATGGTTAGTCCAGGGCTTGAGCATTAAAGAAAGAACAATCACACCAAGCACTTCTAAAGATTGCATTGCATTACAGCCATCCTAGCTTTAAAGCCATGTCACTGCACATCTCCATCTGCACTGTAGGAGATCAAGTGGTAACAGAGCATGCGCTTGTTAGAGTTCAGCAATTTCCCCGAGATCAAGTAATCTTAAAATCATGGGTTTGTATTGTAAGATGGGATAGTGGTATTTTATCCATCGGTGTGTATATAATAGTCATTTCATCTGTATACCATTTTGCATCCCACTACTGTTGCCTTTATTTAACTTATGAACATTTTAAAGATGTTGTGTTTCTGACTTTACACTAAATAAAAACTTTCAATTTGTCTCGATTAGTTTGGTTTAGCATTTGTAAACCCTAAAACTTCTCATAACTATCTGTAGTCAAAGGTGGAAAAGTAGTAGGGTTTGCCCTCATCTTAATTGTTTCTACGTAGCTGAAGTGTCTGAAGACTAGATGTAATTGGCAAGTATTAAGATTAAACCTGGGTTAATTAATCTATTTTCAGGAAGCTTCCAGTTCCTGACTCACTTGGTATTTTCACCCATGAATCTTACATTTCTGTGTACTCTTCTGTTCTGGCTAAAGGAAAAAGGAAAAGGATTGGTAGACTGCATCCAGTGTTGTCAAAGCTAAAACTTGCACCTCTCCACATTGGAGAACTTTAAACCAAGTTAGAAGAGATTTTACCTTTTCCTACACAGGTAATGACAGAAGCCTACATTAGACAGAAACCAGAATTATTACTTCATCATACCTTCATGAAGGTGGAAGCTAACTGAGGAGTAGCTTCAATTGCAATTAAATAAAAAGGTCTCAGTCCTACTTAGTCTTCCCTGAATATATAAGATTCTCAGTCTGGGATTTGATGTCCTCAGTAAGACCGCTTTTAACTAAGCTACGATGTAGCCGGTGAGAGTGTAGGCTGCAGAGGTCTGATAGTCATGGAGTTCCAGAGATGACTGACAGTTTTAATAGCAAGGCATCCTGGAACTGGATTATCATTAGTTCATTAATTTCAAAGCACTTTCAAGAAGCCATGATAACAAGATAAGTATTTTTCCTGAAATACCCATTCAGATATAAATGGACTACACACAGGAACAGTGGGTGAAATCTCAGTGTTGCAAGTGTCAATGGAAGGCGGTTCCCCTTTTGCCTGGCTTTCTAGAGCTAGAGCCTCAAATCCCCAAAGCTCTGATATTTCTCCCCTAATTACTAGCATAAGACTAGATCCAAGTAAGCTCACATGCAGAAGGATGTCTTCTGTCTCCAGGTTCCAGGTAATCACAGTCATTAAGTCAGTATTAAAGTGAGATAGGTGTTACAGAGTCAGTATTATTGCAAACAGCACCCTTGAGTCATGGCCTCACAAGACTATTTTACCCATAACAAACAGCTCCTTATTTTCTGAAGTGAGGTACAAGCAAAGATGTTGATGGGGCATTAATCAAGACTTTATGGGAACCTTAAGTTCAAAACCCTAATGGAAGACTAGCATCCCCTGTGGGATGACCAATCCCTGGAGTAACTATATCAGAACAAATGAAAAAAAAACCAACCCCAAAACAAACAAACAAACAAAACACAACCCCAAAACCACACCCAAATGCTGTAACAACTCCGAAGGACTTCTACCAGGATCAGACAAGATTCATTCAAAAGGAGTGTTGAAATGCTCCCTGACAGCTCACAGTAGCTGTTACTAGCAGGATACCACACTGGTAACAACTTCCATCTACTGCTGAAAAGTCACAGGCAGGAGGAGGAATCTGGAGTCTTCACTTCCTACCTTTTGTATGTAGACCCTAAATAAAGAGGAAGGAACTTGCATTTAACTTTAAAAAAACCCCCAAGAAACCCAAAAACCAAACAAAAAAAAAGAGGCCTTTCCATGTAGTTCACACAAAATAGAGTCCAATATAATTCACTTCTGAACACTTCAACACAAGCACCTGAAGATGCTGGCTTCTTCATTAGGGTTAATTAAGCATTCATTTGTTAGAAACTTCCATAGAATCTTTACTGACTTGACTTGCTGTGAAAATATTTCCTTAAGTGAACTAATTTGCCAGGCACAAGGAAATCTTTTAGGTTCCTTATGCATTAATGTATTTTTACTTGTTTTTAATGTATGACTGCTTTTGCTAGCATCTTACATCCTACTAATATTATAGGCAGCTGCCAAGCAGCGAGAGGTTTCAGGTGTATGCAGTTTTATTGTTTGTTTTAATATACAGCTGAACTTCAACAAAACAGTTTCTTTTACAATATGCAGTTTATTTAAACTATATTAAGAGAATGCCCAGTTACTCACATCTGTAAAAAACTTAATCCATCAAAAATTCTTATCTATATTAATACATTTCATGTTAAGCAAGAATTATTAAATATTTTTAGGAGGCAATGTACACTTAGCAAGTATTCTATAAACAGAGGTTGTACCACTGTCTTGGAACATGACAACTATAAAAGTTTGAAAAAATCATCTGTTTATCACTTCTGTAGATTTGATATCTGCATTCAAAAGTAAAACAAGTCACATCAATTACCACTTATTCTATGAGTATTCTATTTTAAAATATCTCTTAAAAATAAATTCCTGTAACCAGTCTAAAGTGAACAGGTGACCACCCATGTAACAAGATCAACTAAAATAAATAATTGACAATAAAAATTGTTGCTAGTACTATATCATCATACAAAAACAATTATTGCATTTAGCTCTGCACAGAAAAAAAATACCTTTTCTCATAGCAATATGAACTGCTATAGATGCTACATCTATACTATCATCCTCTTTTAGCTGGAAAGTGTAAACAGCTAATTTTGTGCTAGAGCTGCAAAAATATTATAATTTATTCATGTTTTAAAAAATATTTAGAGTAAGTTTATCTCCAACTAATACTAATTTCTAGGAATCTTCAAATCTTAAGAATCTTCACCTTAAAATCAGTTGGCCAGCTTGTAATTTCACTTTTATTCTGAATTTGAAACATCAGTTACCTCTTCACAGATAGTATTTCTCCTTAAAAAAGGGAATCAAAGAAGTTTGGGAAGGTTAAAAGAGGTTAGAGAATGAAAATAGGAGGTTAAGTAGCAATGAGTCCCCCTTTATCCTTCAAATCTCAGGAACTTGCATGCTGTCAGGCCCACTGAAGTGGCATACCAAAAAATTTACTATTATCTAGACCTACAAATACTAACTGGAAGTAACTCAGTCCTTTCGTACTCTTCTTTTGCGCACTGATTTTAGTGGACCATCTCTAGAACCTGTGCTTTCATCAGCTTCTTTCATCTGAAAAAAAAAAACCCACAAAACCAAATTCAGCATTAACATTTTAAACCAATTTTAATTTAATTATTCAAAAACTGGCATGTTACTTTATTCCTCCTTCTGACCCCCCCAATCATATTATCACTAAAAGCAACACTTAAGTGATAAGACATTTTTTTCCACAATCCTAATCTAACGATAAATAAAGTGGGTAGAAGACTTTTCCTTTCTATATTCAGAAAGAAGAGAATAGTATATCTAAACTGATGTCAGAAATTTGGTTTTGCCCATTTACTCACTGGTTTAAAAGCGGTGACTTTTTAATTAATTTAGCAACTTCCTTAAAGTGCATCTTATGGGTTTTTTTTATTTTTAATTTCCACTTCTTAAGCAAGAAGCATTTAAAAAATTCTAACTGCCATCTTTGGAGAGATAAATAGAACAAACTGTTCTTACATCAGATGTAGTCTTCTCAGTTTAAAAGCGATTAGCTTAGAGGCGCATGAAAAACCTTTCCAACATGAACTCCATTCTCAGACAATGCATTGCTTCCTTACTTTCCTGCATCACCTAATGGCAAGCACCTCATTCAGAAGGAACGGCTCACAGAATGTGGCACAACCTGCGAAGGCATGCTGTGCATGACGTCTCCCAAGTAGGTCACTAGCTAACTCATGACAAACTTGTACACCCTGAAAATATCCAGAAAAGAGCAAGCCATAACCTCATTGTGATACTGTGTAATGGCATACAGACATTCAGATCTTACTACTTTCACAAAGAGTCACATGCATCTTAATGGGGTTCATCAGATACTGTATTCTTAGGTAAATGTACAAGGGGGGAAAAAAACCCCACACCTTTTACAGGAACAAGAGGAAGTACTGAATAAGGGGTAATTAATGAAGAATTTCAGTGCTGAAACAGTGCAACCTCATGCAAGGTACAGTTTCCTAGAGTTTTATATGAAAAGAAGTTAACATTACATTAAACAACTCCCCTAATCTGGAAAGGGATTAATTTAAGGAGTGACAAGCACAAGATGACCAACAGAAATACTGTGGGTGGATCTAAAGTGTTTCAGACATACCAGTTTCTAAATGAAAGGATAGTGAGTAGTTGATGAGCAAGAAAAGCACACACAAATTCCATGCTACAATGCTATTTTCTGAAAAACATTTTATAGATTATCTGGTGACTGGATTAATCTGCACAAGAAAAATGAAACTGCAGGTGCTGAATTCAAAACCAGCATAGTCATTTTGCTTAAAACCTTATTCTGGAATTAAAAAAAAACAAACAAAAAACTGAAAGCTTAAGGTTTTTCTAAGTCTCACTGAAAGGCTATTCAGTTAGAAGCATATGTTCCATCAATTAAGTAGCATGATAAAGAGATTGACATCTACTGCAGCATCCAAATTTTGAAGACTTGCAATTCATTTAATAACCTGTTAAAAACTATACTCCTGTAAAAACATTTCATGTTTAGAGACCTGCATGATCACTTCTATTCTATACCTGTATTTTACAATAAATATCACCTCCTAGCTAAAATTACACAGGAAGAGACATGTTTCACAAACCTATACAGAGCGTTTGAGATGTCAAACAAATAAAAACACATCCCCACCTCATTATTTGTTTTATGGCTCAACAGAAGAACAACTCTTGTTGTAGGTAACTGGGCTTAGTTAGAAGTGCGATGTTGGACAAGGGCAAGGAGAAAATAGGGGGAAAACCCCCAAACTTACCTCATCTTCTGAACCAGATTTATTTGACTTATCACCTTCTTCTTGACTTCCATCTGCAACCTCATTTTCTTCTTCATCATCGATATCTTCACCACCTTCACCCTCATCTTCTGCAGAAAAAATTAATTTTACTTTGTAAACAGAGCTATATTAAAAATGCACTATATCCAGACACACTAGTAAGGAAAAGAAGCCAATTTCCGTCTTAGAATGAACTGCTTGTTTACAATAACCCATAAAAACATCTCTGTGATACAGAGAGTAGAATTCCCATGAATTAGTAAAAATTGATAGCTGTCGGATTTAATAACCAATTTTAACAGCTTCAGCCTAGCCTCTTTTCACAACAGCACATACCCTCTTCAGACTTGTAAGTGACCAACTAAAATGACAACCTTAAGTTGGTTTCGTTTAGGGAAGTCCTTAAATCCAAATATTGTATTAGACAGTTTTGAGACCTGAGTCCAAAATAGGACAACTCGGGCATCCCAAATCTCACTAAATTCTGACTTACATAGCAAAGTACAATATTGCAGTTATCAGTCATCCACCATGGGATGACACCTAAGGGAACTCCCCTTTTCAGCAGGGAATTCTTTTCACATACTGTTTTGATTGAGGGATAAGCAGCTCTGTGTCTACCCCTTTCTTATGCATTATTGCAACGCAGAAACTAGTCAGAAAAGCACTGTACTTGAAGTATGTCCCTTGAAGCTCACTTGAAGTATGTCCAGCTTGCACTACTAGGATAAAACTATTCACAAAAAGCAGTAGGCTGTCAGTTAGACCTTTGAACTGGTGTCAGTTACATCTCTGAACTGACAGGGACTGGAGAGGAAAAAGAAAGAAAAAGTAAAAAAGTTTTTTTTACTCTCCAGAATTCCCTGGACAAACTATAGGCTAAGCAACACAAAGGTGGTTTCTACTTCCTTACTGAGGCCATGTCACTGCACTAAAGAGCAGTGCATGCACCAAATATTGCGAATTCTAGGCTGCTCTCTGATCAGCACGTAGGTTGCCTTTCTAGCATAACCATCTCTCTGTATTCTCCATGTTTTGTGAAGGAGGCCAGGCACTCAACTGTTTTGATTTCCACTTTGGGCTTCAGTACTTAACAGCTGGCACTCCCATGCCTGCATTTTAGGTATCCATGCTCATTATAAGAACTAAACCTCTGCAACCACAGCATAATTCAAATAAAAGACTTACTGGGATTTGGCAAGTCTCCCTTTACTTCAAACTGAGGTCTTAAAGTGAGAATTTCTAGAAATTGAGTACCCTTTGCAATACCTTCTATCAAGACTAAACAAGAAACCATATCTAAATCTGATAGGAAGGATATAAGATGGCATTTTACAACTTAACAGTCTGTCAGTGGCTCAGTTAAAAACAGCAATGAAGCAGCGCTCAATTCTATCCTTGTCAGGTCATGCCTATGTCTCATAAGCACTACTTCAGTGTTAAAAAAACAACCACCCCAAAAAGCCAACACCTACCCCCACCCACAATTCTTACTGTTTCAGCTCAGTAAAACAGAAACAAAAGTAACCACACAAATTCAGATGGTAGTCACATATAAGATGCGACTCTCCCGATTCTTGGTGACAATAATCTGGAAAATGCTGATTTATTAAACTATTTGAGACTTCTGTAGGAGTACAAGAAAAACTTTGCCTACAGTATAGCTATAAGTTGAGCCAAACAGTTCATAACAATTAGTGAAGCCCTAAGAAATTAAGTTTTCCCATCTGTAAATATACCTGATGCATGTCTACAATACGTCTCTACTATTGTTACCAAAAGGAGAAGTGACCAAAAAAAATGGAGATCATATTTTAAGATAGATGTAGACAAAGATTTCTGTTCTAAAAATAAGCCCTTAACAGAAGAGCTTGGCAAAAATTCACAAAGCCTTTGCTCATATTCTAATGAAGAAATTAGAAATTTTAGATGATGCAAATCCAGCACCTCCCATAAGTACCAATTTCAATAGAGGGAAAAAAAACCCAAAAGAAACCAAAAAACTTCAGACATCAGAAGCAGTAAAAGCCAGAACTGGACAACTACAGTATTTAAAATTATTAATTTTCATTTAGTCTAATATTAAACAGTCTTTCATATAAATAAATGTATGACTTCACAAATAACGTTCAGATTGTGCCCCTGAAATTCCCTTTCTTGGCAACATTCTTTTACTTCCTGGAGTATTTATCTAGAAGGCAAGGAAAGCAAGAAGACAAAGCAGATGAATGGACAAATCAAGAACACACCATCCTTTACCAATGCCACAAAAATTAACATAGAACAAAATAAAACAGTACATCCCATCGACGATGCCCTTTAAAAAGCACTCTGCCAGCAACTCATTCTCACTGGAGCCAAAGAAATCTACAAGTGTTTCTTAAATTTGCTGTTGTGCCATGCTTTTTCTTTTTCTTTTTTTAATGGCCCCATGATAAAACGTGGATCTCAAATCATTCAGTATTCCACAGCTCAAACCCCATTACCTTCAACTGCAGAAAACAAAGAAACAGGTAACAACTATAAAGGAATTGTAAATATTTTCTACTAGTCTCTTTGGATCCTAATAATTTTTACAACTACAGATACCATACTGAGAAATCTCAGAAAAAAACCTCACATCTGTATCTGATGAAAGCTGGCATCCACCAGCTTGAAGTTCTACCATCAACAAGGAAGCGGGGGGGGGGGAAAAAAAAAAACAAACAGAAAGGAGAGACCATTTTCAAGTACTGGCCCAAATTATTTCCCTTTCCCAGTACCTGAAGGAGGAGCCTCCCTTCCCATCTTCTTTGTATCCTTTATAAGCTCTCTTTTTGTCTCCTCCATTTCTCTTCTCTCTGTAGCAAAAAGAATCAGCAGGAGGAGGCAGAAGACAAATTCACTAATGCTTTCAGATATGAAGAGGCAAAAGAATGATAGAAAAAAGGGAAGATTTCAACCTGCAAATGTAAAAGGTGGCAGGAAGCTAAGGGAAGCTAAGCAATTCTTCATAAAGAAAGAGAAACCGGGAAGTCATGAGACAGCAAAGTGTATTCCTTCCCTCTGAAACCTAGAATTTACTTGAAAACCTTGTAACTGTCATACAAAACCTAGCTATATTAGTTTTACTCTGTGTTCACTTTAGTAACTGAAAGTAAAGGTCTAAAATGGAACCTACTCTTGAAACATCATGAACAGCTGCTCCAAGTGGAATTCTTTAAAAAAGTTGTGGGAGCTAAACAGTGTTCCTCTGCGATTGCCTGGACCTTATTTCTAACACTCAAACACACACTTTAACATTATTATTTATTAAGTGATGTGTTGTAATTAACTAAATTAACTGACTTAACAGAAGAATATTGGAATTCAGGTATATCAGCCTTGCAACAGTAGCATGTGAGGTACAAAACATATCTATGATCTGCATCAAGACCGGGTAAAAGAAAACAGATTCTGTAATTCAGGAGCAAAGAGCAGGTAAAGTAAAGTGAGATCAAAAGGAAAATGTAGGAAGATACAATGCTGAAATGCTGTACCTACACAATTTATGCTAATGTAAAAATATATGTAGCATAACTAAAATAATTAAATGCCTAGGTAAGGCTCTCAAATGGTAAAGCAGATGGACTAAGTTTGGTGTGGCAAGCATTGTACCAACAACGTACTCAATTCTGTAAGTACTGGCATGGGAACATCTGATGCTGAGTAAACTTTTAAGTCATACAGGCAGAAGCCACCAACACTCATGGAACATAGTGCAGACACAGACAAAAGCCACAAAGTTTCAGTCAGTAATACAAAGTGATGTCAGTGCTAAGAAAAAAAAAAAACACAAAACCAAACAACACGAAATGTCTGCTAGGTTTCTAACTTTCCATGCCAGTCACTTGTCACTTTCTCTGTTCCTACCAAAGAGTGAAGTAAGAGGCAGAATCTTGCAGAGGTCTGAGGCTAAGAATTTTCTCATGGAAGTCAAGATAATGCACTATAAGTTAGGTGATTTGCTTTTTATTCATTACTATAGACTCAGGGAAATGCTAACAGAACATCAGAGCCATAGTTGAATAGTACCAGTAACCTCTGATACCATAACACAAGATGATTTTATCATTGGATGCCAAAGTATAGCTCAACCTACTGAATCATTGCTTTCTCCCTTGGGGCAGCAGGACAGACCTCTGCAGGCACGCAATGCATTGCTAGAAAGCGACACAAAGGAAGCAGCAGACTTCAGTATTTCAAGTCTACTGTATTTTCAGGCTTTAACAAGAGCCACTAAAATCAGTGACCAACAGAATAGTTCAAGTTACAACCCTCTCACAGAGGAGTAAGCCCAAAGGCTTATGTTAAAGACTTAAAGCTATTCCAGACACATTTTAAAGACAACAATGTGACTTTAACCACTTCAGGTACATATATTGGAACCATCCAAATGCGTTCAATATATGAATTATTTAGAAGGGAGAAAATATGGATCACTGTCTACAAACATAAAAGACTGTCGGAAGCTATTAGCCATGGAATGCCACTTGCTGGAGGTTGTCAAAGAGAAAAAGAAGACTCAGAGCAAGGCAGGTTTTGCATATTCTAAGATAACTGGTTGTAATTATTGGCAATGCAACCCATGAACTAGTCCCATTCATGTCTTTATATTTAATCAAACTGCAAGCTGGCTTGCTCATCTTACCATCTTCAGCAGTATATTCGTTTTCTTTTTCTTCTTCTAATTCCATTTCATCATCTTCTAATTCGTCTCTCTCTTGTTTTAGTTCTCCCTTTGTAATTGGCTTAGATATATCAGTTTTTTTGAAGTCAGTATCTTCATCTGTTTTCTACAACAAATTAAAAATCAATTTACATTTAAACTCAAATTAAGAATTAAACACAACAGGCACTGTAAGCTAAGTAATATCAATGGCACATTAAAAGTGTGTATCGTTGCACAGATGCTAAGAGTTTTCAAATAAAGTATTAAGAATAAAACCAAATAAAAATATAGTAAATTTCTCTAACCTTTGCTGGCCAGCAGAACAACACACCTAGACCAACAGGGAGAGCTAAAGTCAAGATGTAAAGAACCCAGAGCCACGGGTGGTCTTCTGCAGCAGTCACCAGTTGACTAAACATACCGGGCTATATTAAAAGCAATTAAAAAAAAAAAGAGATTTTGCATTTACATCCCTCTCAACACTTCAATAAGTTTATAGAGTGTACTGTATATATTTTAAGCTTTACATTGCCCAAAGAAAACCCTTCTTTACCTTTGCTTTTTAATGACTAAAACAATATTGGATTTCAATGCTAGTAAAGTAACAGCTTGACAGATGGCAAATAAATAGCAGGTGCTAAGTAAGAAGAAACAAACCTGGCACTCCAGACATACTAGACTGGCCACTACTTAGTTTTGTAAAGCAACATGTGGAGTCTTGGCAAGCTCACACTTTACACCCTTTCCAGCTACTCTATTTTTTCCCCCACACTGTGCTAACTCAGCTGAAAGCTCCCAAAGCATCAAGAACCTCAGAGCAGCAGCCAGCCTCCTGAAAAGCAATGTCATGCTCCATCTATACTACGACATTCTCTCCTTTGACAGCCAATTATTCAGGGAGTAAATTGTCTTCTCAGCCCAGTTCTGACTTACACAGTAGAGGTAAGTAGGCAAGTAAGACCTCTGGAAAGCGTACATCAGCAACGAATGTAGGAAGTTTGAGAGGCACAGCGGAGTGAGGGGACTCAAGGGAATATTTTTTGCTATTGTGTGTACAGGTTTAGATGCAGGTCCAGACATAAAACCAAACGTTTCAGAAAAGGGCGAGGCTGTGGGAGGAGGTGGCTTTCCTAATTGCATGGGCTGATATGCTGTTGCTACTTGCTCATCCTGTGGCAAACAGCAGCTGTCAGGAATTGGCCACATTTGCCACCAACCCATCGTTTCTTTCCCACAACTGCAGGCCTGCTGTTGCCATTCAAAGAAAGAAACTGTAGTCAGTAAAGGCCACCACTAGAGGGGCTCACTATCCCGTATGTCAGGACAAATCCATCCTACAGCATAGGAAAGAGATCTAGAAAAAACTGTGGAGGCTGGCCAAGTGCAGTATACAAACAAAATGTGGACGCACACATAGAAACAGAAGAACAGATGCACCTCCATAAACATACATGCACTATTTTCAGAACTGCATAACATACATCTAAGCAGCCAAAGGCCTAAAATTATTAAACAGAAAACACACATGACTATCCATTCCTCACGGGAGGGAAACATCTAAAGAACGTATACAACGGAGTTAGCCACAAGTGAAAAGAAAGGGAAAAAAAAAAAGAGGTCTTTGAGTGTAAGTAACTCAGCTTCCATTTGCTGACAGGTACTGAATTTCTAGTATCACCGTGAACAGCAGAAGACTCATTAACTATAATGAAGCCAATTTCTCACTAGGTGTTTAAGTAAAATGTTGTACCCTTTTAATTTCAAGAGGATATTGAGCTGGGAAAGGTAAAAAGCCAAACTAGAAGGAAAAAAACCTATCATAGTTACTCAGCAAGATTATTAATTGCAGAAAAATTAATATTCTGTCAGCATTAATTGACAGAAAATTCTTCCAACAGCACATCCTCCTCACTACTTTTGGCTATCAAGAACATAGTAAAGCTTATACCTCATTAGCACTTGCTACTAATTTCTTCAAGCCCCAGCCATCTGCTGCCCAACGATCTGCTACTTCTTTTTCTGAACATATAATGAAGTTATCGAAGTAGATATCAGACGTCATAGACCAGAGTTCTAAACCAATAGCACTGACAGTGGTCATCTTGAATGGGTGAAGATCTTCAAAATAGTCTGGGTTTGGTATTTTCCGAGGGCTCCAGATTCCCTTTTAAGGAAAAAAAAAATGTAATCACATTACCTATACCTCACTAAAAACAAACTGTGAAACAAATTTTAAAATAATTAGAACTTCCCAACTATTTTAAATGCGTTATTTAAAAAGACAAGCAGTAGAGTTTAACCTACATTAAAACTGAATTGGAAATAGTCTATAGGATTTTGGCAGATGGGTCTCAATTTTCTGGCTTAGGGTAGACCTCTTAAAATTAGGGTTTTTTGTCCATACAGGGTTACAGTAATAACTGACTGTACAAAGTATCTCCGTTCTTCCTGCTACTGGTGATTCCAAGCACAGTCTTTGTAAACTTCCTAGAGTAAGTCTAGGAAACAAATTTCCTAACACTGCAGGAAAATAAGACATTGGTATTCCTTCTTCCTCTAGTCTCTCCTTAAGTAATACATAGTTTTGGCGTTTGTTCATCAATATAGCATCTACATTTTTGTAAGGGCACTGGTCAATATTTTGTGGCCAGTGATGGAATCTTCTGAGGTAAGCATCTATTGTCTGGTATAAATATATAAATAAAAATATAAATATATTTTTATAGAGATATATATATACACACACACACACATATATATAAACTGACAGCTACTGTAACCAGAAGTGTTAGGGAAAATTTTAGGGAAGGAAAATTCAGCCTTATGATACCTGTGCAAGTTAGAGCCAAATTTTGTTTACAAATGTGCTTAGGATCTTAAGCTCAAAGAAACCAGTTTCAAGTACTCCCCAGCCATAATTAATACAAAGCAACTCTCTTTATTATCCAACTGATTACCTCTTATATCTAGAGGGGAGGAGGGGAATTTAATTATCCAGAATTGATCCTCCCACTAAAATTGAACTAGTAAGTCAATCTGCTTACTGAAAGGTTTCATTTTTTTAATAAAAACATTTGTTCATTTAAGAGACCCACACTTAAAACCCCAACAAAAAAGAGAAATATTTCATTAAATAACAAAATTCAGAATACAATTCTATAGAACATATTAAATAAGTGGTACTAGTGCAAATTGTAGCAAAAGCAACTTTTAACAGAGAAATTGTTTTAATACAGGGAGCATTTCTGTTTTCCAGTATACTTAAAGAAAAAGGCAAATTAAATATGAAAAAGCTCAAAATGTTTAGTGAGGGTATTCAGACTCATTCTAAAATAGAAATATACTGTAAAAAAGCCTAGACAAATATACCACTTTGACTTGCCTGCTCTGTTGAACTTTGTATCTTTTAACAACTACCTACAATATTGCTATTACCTGATAGTTAGGATTATCTATCATAGGTGCTTTCCATTTTCCTTTATAGTTTGGGTTATTCTTCATGGGACGCACCCAGTGTCCACAACCAGGTGCAGTCTCACACTTTGGGTTAGGGATCTGAGGGGCTTCCCACTCCCCATCCATTTCTTCATCCCTACAGAAAAAAAAAATTACAAACAACTGATTTGAGATCAGGCTGGCAGTCTGAAGTTGGGGTCCAACACACAGTCAGTCTGAAGTTAGGGTCCATACACATTTTGCTATAACAACCTCAGAATTTTGACCAGCTCACAGAACTTTACTCAACAGTATAAACACTTTTTTTAAGGAGTGCTACAGCCTTTTTTTTTTTTTTTTTTAAAGGTCACATGTTCATAACTACCACAGCATGACTGAATGAAATTATATGCCTGCATCTGCAGACAGCTTGAAACATTTCTCCATAATATCCTTAGAGATCCCTTTGAGACTATTATATGATGATTTCAAGTTCTCAACTTAAACTGTTTCATGGTTTAACATTGTAGCAAATTCTTTCAAAGGGGTCCTTCATATTCTGTTTTTGTTTATATATCCTCAGAAAACAAAAGGTAATTGACAGGTTCATGTTTTTCTAAAAGCAGCCCCCCAAAACAACAAGTATTTGGCCATACCTTACACACTCCTACTTACTACCTCAAAAGACAATGAGATTTGGATTGACTTCTGACCTACAACTCAATTTGCCACAGAGAACAGGCAGGCTTATCTACAAGACATGTTAACAACCTGCACTTATTGATCAAGTCCTTACCAGTCCTTTGGTTTTTTTGCATTAGGGTCTGGAACATACTGTGGTTCATCATCAAGCCACCCCTCAGGCTTAACAGCATCAGGATCTTCTATTTTGGAAGGCTCGTCTTCATCCCTTCAATTACAGACTTACGTTAGAAAATACAGTAGCCTGACATTGAACCAATGTTCTGTTCAGAGGACTGTACCTGGCATGAAAGGGATGATTTTCAAAGGTACAACAGAATTAGACACACTGATCATGAGAATTAGACATCCAATTATCTGTTTATAAATATCTGGATTATATTTACATTGTTTCAAAGAACTACTTAGCCCAGAAATTACTGCCATCAACTGGCAGGTGTCAGTCAGGTCTTCCCATTAAGTTTCTCCCTCCTCTTCCTGAGTTGCCGTATGCACAGTAGTTCACACACAAGGAAGTAGAAATCATTGAATGTAAATTAAGACTATATAGTGAAAAAAAAAACCCACCTTCTTCCTAATCTTTCAGGTGTAGTAATCTAGTTACTAATTGCAACCGCACAATTATTTCTTTCCTTAGAAGATGACCAGATCCTTGTACCCACCTCAATTATGTTTTCAAACTTCAGTGCTTTTAGTAGTGAAACATATCGCAATTATCATTAGCAAAAAAAAAAAAAAAACCAAAACCAGTCAAATCTTGTAATTGGTAACCATGTAAACGATATTGTACAGATAAAAACATTCTCCTTACCAGTCATCTGGTTTGACAGCATTTGGATCAGGTATTTTTGGTCTCTCATCCCAATCATCAGGCTTCTTATCACTAGGATCCTCTATTTCTTTGGGAGGGTTTACTGGAGGAACCATATCCTCAAGAAGACTTCCTTTACTGACAACTGATTGGTCGATTAACATTTCAAATGTATCATCTGGTTTTAGCACTAAATTGAAGAAATTTGTATTAAAGAAATAAGGGAAGCATTCATTTTACAAATATCTTTAACCAAAACCTATATAGTAAGCAGACTTAGACAAATAAGAGCAAACAGGAGACAGACTCCCCACCCAGGTACTGGATCTGGACACAAAACATTGAAGTTGCTACTGTGGGGGTGGATGTATGACCAGTATCAGGCGCCCAGAAATGAAAACTCTAGCAAATTCAATTGCTGAAACACATCCAAGCACATTAAGAGATTTTTTCAAAAACCTACCACTTGGCCAAAATTCTGCTTTATTTATTTAAAACCACAGACAATGAAAGACAAACCCGTGCCCCAAAAGGCATCTCTGCTACCAAATCACAATTTCACACCTAAAAGCATGGAAACGCAAGAATTGGGTCCGTAACACAGCTGAAGGATCATCAAAGCAGTATTTTCTCTGATTCAAAGCTAACAGCCATTTCCCTCAAATGCCAGACTGCAAATACGGAAAATTGTCTTCAAATGTTTAAGTATTTTAGCAAGTGTGAGTAACTGAGAAGGCAGGGTCACAGAACTGAGCAGTGTGAGACTCTGTAACAGACGTTGTATCCAGATCCATTTCTAATAACCAGTGAACACATTTATAAGTGCTTAACAAGTATATTCAGATGTCCATTCAACACAACAAAGATTATTAATTCAAAGTAAATACTATTCCACTTCTATGACAGTTTTATAAAAATGGGTGATGAAAACCAGAGTAAGTCTTACAATGACAGTTTGATAATATCTAATAAAGCTCTTGAGTTTTCAACAGTATTAAAATATCCATAAATGCAAAAATTAAACCCCCGTATCTGAAGTGATATAATACAAAGAACTGATTTTTAAACTTATGTTATCAGTCACATAATGCATTAGAATCACACAGCTCTAGGGAGTCTATTTGAACAATTATAACAGAATAAATGCAATCTGAGTTAAGTATCTTTAATCATAATATCTAATCAACAGCCCAAATACAGGAACACACGCATTCCTTTCCCACAAGAACAGTGTTTTGCTTCACCTATTCCTGTTATCTAAAAGTGAAAGTTTGCTATGGCACACTACGGTAATTTATTTTAAAGAACAGTAAGTTTGCCCATGGCACAGCAGTTGAACATGCCTTCCATTATTCAGTGGAAGTTCAAGAGTGCAGTCAATTTTGCTGGATTTGCAGTATGCCACAGATTAGCCCATTCTTCTCTGATTATTTATTCTTCCTCAGAAATTAGAAAAGAGGGGAAAAAGAACTAAGAAATTAAACTTTCATCTCTGCTATACTGTTCATTGGTACAGAAAGAGATGTCACATGAATTAAAACCAGCCCATATTCATTCATCTTCAGAGGATGCTGTAACATATCTGTTCATGCACACTGCTGCAGATGCAGATGTTTGTGGAACTCTTAACATGTGGAGGAGAGTTGTGTGCAGCATGCTGCAGATTTAACTGAATTCCTGGGAATTCTGATGCCTTCCTAGAATATTGGACAGTTGTGTGTTTTTTAATACCTTTCGTAACAAAAATATTTTTATCATAATAAGTACTGAAAGTATTAATCCATTCTTCATGCTAAAGGCTGGCCAGGGCTGATATGTTTTTTCCTGTAATTGAATATTAAACAGCAGCATTTCAAAGCCACTTTTATGTTCTGCAGTCATTAAATCATTTAAGCCCAAATTGTTAAGCAACCACCCCTCAGAATTAACAAACTATTACAAATAAAGCAGACTCAAATACAAAGCTTCAGTGGACAGAAACACATTTTTAACCTCTCCTTTCCAATTTAAACTTATGAGAATTAAACAATACCTAGAGTATACAGATGCGTCTTCTTGTCCAAATAGAATTTTTTTAGGTCTACATCAGGACGTTTTGCATGTTTTTCATCATATTCTCCAGTTTTAGGATTCTTGTGTCTGAAGATAAAGTGTAGTTTGTAATCTTCTCCACATTTATCTGGTCCAAACATAATAGTATAAGGTGTTTTGTCAAAAAAGTATTCCTGTAGAAGCAAGAAAGCTGAGCATGTGTTATACTGTACATTTTATGAAGTCACTTTGGGTACTTACTTTCCTTGATGCTGTGGCATACAGCATAGTTACCTTTTTCTAAAAGGTAACTGAAAACTGGTAGGGTAAATCATGAAAGTCCTCTTGAGTTGCTGGGTGCTCCCTGTTCTCAGGGAACGGACTAACCACAGAGATCACTTAAGCTTCTTAAAGGAAGATGAATATATTTATGTAGACCTTACCCTGATGTTAAGTGGAAATGCCTGTCACAAATCAAAACACCCAAGTATTTACAACCTTCTACAAACATTAACACTAAAAGATGGAAGGGAACTAGTTACTGCTCTTCATACCAATTTCATTTTTCCATAAAGATAAAAAATGGGATATTATTATCTAGTATTTTATCAGTCTTCTTGCTCTACATTAAAAAATAACAACAAACCACCCTGAAAATATCAGAAATAGTTATTCTCCTTCAGAATATGTTGCAGTAAGCTGTTTAGATATGTCAGTATTTTTCAACTATTTATATGATTTTTGTATTTGGAATATGCAGTAACATGCTGCCTTGTATTCTTAAGCAATTGCTTGAGGGAAGACGACCACTTGATTCCTCTAAGTTTTCTTCTTGAAAGATATATTCTGACATAAATGTATTGTTTGAAATGAGTCTGTATTTTAAATTTTTTTTAATACAAAATAACACATTTTCACTTTATGCATTACAGAAGTGCATGTATTTTAAGTCTGGTCCCTTTTACAACATTCAACAATCTTAGAAAAATGTTAAGGAATTGGAATAAGGTTAAGGAATAAGGAAAATACTAAGAATTAACAATAATTAACTGACTATTCTAACAGCGATAAGCATATATACAGCATTGAGACACATCCAATTTTAAAGTTAAAAAAAACAAGAAAGAGAGAACATTGACTCTTTTAAGTTACCTCACCAGTGAAACTCCAAAAACAGTACAGGATGAACTGTGAGTCAGGCCGTAAACAGGCAAATTTTGCATTTGCTGTCTTCTGGCATTTACCTTCTAGTAAGATGACAGATACTAGAGAATTACAGTTTCACGTGTAATTGAGCTGAATATCTTGGTCTCACACCTTCTTTTAAGATGTAAAACTTTTCAGTTTTACTATCATTTACACATCTTTCTATTATGAAAGATGTCATGCCTCTACTTGCTTTCCTGCAGTCTGTATTTTTAATACTTATCTATTAGTACTCAAGTTACTTGAGCATAAACCACACATGGGCATATAAATTTTAGGAAAAAGGAAGAGCACTAGGAAGTTGCACTAAAACTTGTATTAATACATCTTAGAAATGCTTACAAGCAACTTCTTATGCATGTCACCACCTCCTAGACTCTTGCAGAGGTACATATTATCCCTTGTAACAGTGTGACTCTTTGTGAGTTAAGTGGCTCTTCTTGACTACTGGTTTTGCAGGTCAGGCCAAGCAATGTCTTGAGCCTGTCCTGAGCAATCTCCTCTTCGTTTTGCACATACACAGGGCATCACACTTCACTGCTGTTCCCCTCAGTACTTGGAAGTCAAGGTTACGGCCCCATGGGTCAAGGCAGCAGAGCAGGCACAGACATCTCAGGGATAAAAGCACAGATGAAAAATCTTACCCAGAGAGGAAATGATGAATTCTGCCTACGCTCCTGTTCCAAGTTTTTTCCTGACTATTCGCTACTGTTTTTTCCATGAGCTTGCCTTTCTAGCTTACCAAATCTTAGTGAGCAAATAGTATAGCCTGATGCATCTCAAATCCAACAACTTCTATAGCCTATACAGGTTGTAACTGTGATTGCCTCACAAACTTCTGTCACTATGCTACTGAATGTTGGCTCAACACCACCAATTAGCCACAAACCTGTAGCAGTTAGGGTAGTCAGCTTTTAAGTGGCCACAGCAACCTGCTTCAGGATTGGAAGTACCCTTATCACTTCATGTTTGTACAATGCAAATTCCTCCAAGCTCATGATGTAACTTTTTGAATCCACACTGGCCATTCCAAGTCTGTCCAGATGTGTGATCCTACGCTGTAACTGCTGCTATGTACCAAAAACACCAGCTCCCATCAAAGCAGCTGCTGCAACTGTTGTACGTATCAGCCATCCCTACTCTGTCAACACAACATTTGCACTGCACAAGCTCTTAGGCCACAATTCACTGCCAGTTCTCAATGTAAAAAAAAAAGAGTTGCTAAAATATCCTCCATCACAGGCTAGACAGCTTATCTCTTACACCCCAGTGTAGTGGCAGAAATATTAAAAGTGGAAACAACCAGTTCACATGTGCCAGAACTGAGACTTGGCTAGAACAGGCAGCATTTTAAGCTAGAAATACCTGATTGCGTTGGTATAGTAATGAACAGTTTTGCAGACAAGTTTGGAAAGGGCAGGCAACTTCGCATCAATATACTGAGAAACAACCTACAGAATAGTCCAACATACTGAGGCACTTATTAATTTTTCACACCTGATCATTCAGATCTTTTCCAGGGAAAAGAGATTCTCTATCACTTTCAGTTTCTAAATCCAAGTCACAGCCCTTTCTAAGATGCCATGTTGTGTGCCATGCAGTAAAAAAATTGTTTCACAAGTTACGAGTTGAGATTCTATGGCTTGTATTATTGCAGAAAGTCAGACTGAAGAGATACAAAAGTCCTTTGTCCTGCATATAAGACATCACTCGTGCGAACTAAGAGGAGTATGTTAATCATAGTAAACTGTTCCTTCCAACCTTCTGAAATTCACATTTTGAGATTTCTTGTGTGAATATAGATCTTAATAGCTTACTTTAAGTTTTAATGAGACTTACAGGTAGTCTAAAATAAATGGAAATTATAACAAGAATAACATTATCAAATATTCCACCAGTAAAAAATGCACAACTCCAAAGGTTCTGTGTATGTATAATAAATTATATGCATATTATTATCTTACCCAATCTTCTGCTTAAATATTTGGGAAGCTTTTAAGAATTTAGGATGCATTAGGAATCAATTTCTTCTTGACATTTCACAAGAACAATTATGCATTCCTCAAATGAACAACTGATAGCAAATGTTAAGTAAGAGTACATACCAGATTCAAGTCATCACTACTGGAGAGAAGTTTAACATATGCACCACCACAGTCAATGCCTTCTTGAAAATTCACTTCGTATCTGGGCAAAGAGCAAGTTAAAAACAAAAAGCATTCCAAGTATCAGACAAATACAAATTAACTTCTAATCTGCAGTTCTAATTATGAACACATTAAGACTGTGTATTAGTCACTACTGTCAAAACACTTATACATGACCAAAACGTTGCAATTGCCAGACAAGCTAATACAGCAGCAATGTTAGCCAAAAAATGCCACAGTAGCAACTGCTACAGTTGGTGCCACCAGTAAGAAAAGTTTCAAGGTGGTATCAACCAACATGCAAACATCAAAGTGAAGTAGAAATGGGCAAGAGTTCTAGAAAGTTTGTGCCATCTTTGAAACTGCCCGTATGACACACTGAATTTAGTCAGAGGAATTATCTGGATATGTCTGTAAGTATGACAAAGCAAGTCTGAATATCAGAAAAAAGTAGTCGTATTGCCATGGTGCTCATCATCACTAATATTGCTAAAATGCATTCAAGATTCAAGTTACTTTTACAGAGCTACACAGAAATATTCTCTAAGTGGAAAAACACTGTACTCAAACTACAAATGATTTAGATCTTTTAGAGTAAGACTGAAAATTAATTAGCTTTTTCAGCAATCCTGTAAAATATTAGATTTCTGTCCAAAAATATTTCAAAAGAGTTTAAATATCACTTCTTAACACTTGTACTACAATCTTCCTTGATTATTAAATCATTCATACTTATAGTTCTGATAGCTCTGGATATGATAGGTCAATGCTATATGGAAGTCAGTATTTTTCTACAGGGATTCACATTACTTTATTGACTTAAAGATTTTAATAATAATAAATATTAAGTAAAAATTGGAGGGATTACTTACTGAACAATCAAAGGCTTATTATCAAAAATAAATGCCTTTGTTAGCATAGCTGATATTGCATGATGCTTTGCCACTGATTTTAACACTAATCCTCTGTCTCCAGGCACTGTGTTTTCTTTCAGCTCTTCTACTTCCCATCTTCCTAAAACATACACACACAGAGTCTTTGAAAAAAATGTAGGCTGAAGTAAAGAAATCATAGCCTTGTTGAAAGCAAAGAGTTAACAGCAAATGAAGACTAGTTGCCAAAGTAGGGAAGAAATCCTGACATCTGATGTAGTCGAAGTAGTTAAACAATAATCATCCAATTAATTACTGGTAATTCTACCATGGGTACAAAACATTACTCAAGTCCAGCTTACAATTCTCCAAATTAACTGCTCTACAGCACTCAAATACAAAAAAATAAATTTCATGTTACACAAATTTGCTGCTCACATCTTTCTATCAAATCAGTGACGGAATATTTCAACCAGCACTTTTCAAGAATTAGAAACCACGAGAATTCCAGCTCCACAGTTAGATGATAAAATAAAAACTGTGTAATGCCAAAGATCCATCTAACCCAATGTTCTGGCTCAGACAGCAAGGAGGAAAGAAAGCTTAGGGAAAAAGAGTGCAAGTAGTTGTAACAAGAAGTGACAAGCTTTTTCTTTTTTCTTTCCCCCAGTAGCTGTTTCTACAGCAGTAAAAATTCCAGTTTCATAACTGTTATAGCCAAAAGAAAGAAAATTACCAAAATCTCAGTTTTATGTGTAAAAGAGAATTTTCCAACTGAAAAAAAAAAAAGCCAGCCATGGACTCCAAAGTAGAAAAGAACCATGTCCTTACCATAATCCACCATAAACCAATGAAATTGAATAGAAAAATGTACACATTTAACAAAGTGTTTTTACATCACAAAACTTAATTAAGCTTATTGCAGAAATGTGTAGCATGTGTGAAAATCCACTGGATTTCTGTTTAATTGCAATATGGTATCAATACATTTTAGATACGTCATTTTATTCAAGCCTAATGCTTGCATTGCTAATACAGAAACTGTTTCAAAGCTCTGGTTCATATTTAATGAGTTTTATTGTAAAAATCTATTTCAGCCTTAAGAAGTTGGCAGATAATTAAAAAGATGCCTACACTTTGGGTATGCATAGCTCTACACAGAAAAGCCCACTCTCCCATTTCACCAAAAAGGTATTAGTTCTAGACAATTAAGATAATGCTACCTTTCAATATTTTAAAGATGGCACACGTGTAAAGTATACGTTATTCCTTGCTCTTCTCAAATTTACGGAAATCTACAAGAAAACTTTAATATTGGATATCTGTATCTTTAGACTGTGGTATCCCACAATGGCTAGAGGAACACAGAATATTTCTCTGGAATTTAGATTTATTCCTACCGTCATCACATAAAAACCATTAGTCACAAGGCACTGTGTAAGCTAGATACCTGCATGGTTCTTCCTCTCCTGCTTATATAGAATTAAAATCTTTCAGGTAAAACCTAATCACATGGGAGATTAAGCTTCTCCTCCCCTCAAAGTCTTTCAAAGAATTATCAGATTTGATCTTAAAGACAAACAAACAAGCCTGGAGCTTTAAAAATAAAAGATTATATAATTGTAAATTCTCCAAGTTTGGAAAAAATACAGTTGATTACGCATGTGTGCAACATCCAAAGAAAAAGATTTCTAAAAGAGCAGTTATATTTTCTCAGAGATTAGCAGCACAAGATTCACTGATTTTTTTTTCCCAGGGATGAACAAAGCACAAAAGAAAGACTACTTTTACAATTCACTGTAATCTTGAAAAAAGCCTGTCTCAACATGAACAAAAGGAAGAAAACATAGCAAGTTCTTCAGCATGTGCTTTAGAGGAGATTCATAAACTGTGAAATCCAAATGAAACAGCTATTTACTTTTATTCAACTGAAGTGCGATTTGTGAAAGGTCATTAAGAAAGGGCAGACAGATACGTATGTCACAACAGATCTCTAGTTTCTTCTAGTCTGCTAAACAGGAGAGAGGAAAACTCCCTCCTCTTCAATAGCGTTCCTTCCTGGAAACTAAGACCAAGCAATAATGCCAGGCAAAACAACAAGATCAAAAAAAAAAAAAAAAAGGTAAATCAGAAAATAGTTCAAAAAAGTCTTTTCACCACAGACTTTGTTAATGTTGAATTTTCTGGGTGACTTTAAGCAAATATGACTGTTTTGACATTAGAGACAATTTCTATCTAATATGAGGCCAAGGAATCAGAGACACATCAGTTCTTATAAGCATTTCATCTGTATGGATATCTCCTCTGCAACTTCTTTATTTTTACAGTTATTCCTGGTAACTACTAAACCTAAAAACATCTGTTCTGTACTGTTTTGCACACTAAAGTCCTACAAGTTACTTTTGCTTACCACTTTCTATTAACATTAATTGATTTCATTTGATGTAAGAGCAGTAGCAAACACTTATTTTGCAGCAGAAACTTTTTCTGTTCTCCCCACTTTCTCCTGAATGGCATAAATTCAGGCTGCAAAATTATTGCCACAGATCACACGTGTCAAACAGTTTTAAATTACATTGAAGCAGGCAATTCTACCCTAGGAATTTATAAGTCAAGTGCACACCCCAATGACAAAACCCATCAAAACAACTTTTTCATTATTACTTTCCAAATTTTTTTTAGACTACTGTAAGAATAAACTATACAAGAACCACTGGAGAATCCTAGATGCAAGCACAGAGAATCTGAAAAAGTATTTTAAAGAAAAACATCGTTCAGTTTAACCATTTTGTTTCAGAGGCTAGACTGGGAGACCAACCCATGAATCAGTAGGACAGATGTAGCAACATAGAACATGCTGCTTTAGAAACATGTTTAACAACTGAAATTGAAGTGGTCAGTCTCTCTGACATGATTTCAGATAAGGTAGTTCTGAAGAAGCACTATTCATAAACAATCAATACTGAATATTCAGATGTCAGAGGGTATTCTAGTACCATTCATTGCAATAGACTGTTGGGATGACAAAAAAAATTATCCTCACGCTAAGGAACCCAATGAGCAACACGTCACATGTCAGTTTCAGGATAACGGTCATTATGCAAACTAACATATTTGACCTACGTCATGTAGGTTTTCAAAGATAAGTTGAGGGTAAGGGGTAATTATTTCTCAAAGAGCAACAGAACATCAGAAACTATATACCGGAAGTAAGCATTAAAACCGCTTACCATCATATTTAGCAATGTTATCATCCGTGTCTTCTTTCTTGGTTTTAGACAACACCCACCTAAAACACAAAGTGTGTAGTCATTGAACTATCTATCCAAAGCTGTATTATTTAACAAGCACAGGAAAACCAGCCTTTGCTTCTAGGCTGTGCACCTGTGATAATGATTTTGACAGTTGGCATCATGGAACTTTGTGTAGTTCAAAGAACATGAAAAGAAAAATTAAAATAGATTAGTCTAATATAGCATTTCAAAATACTTCCTAAGAATGTAAATCAATATACAGTTATAACTCTAAAGTAATTCAGTTATTCTGAATAAACTTCAGTTTTATATACAAGCTGAGTTTGACAGAATATAAGAATATTACTTAAGCATATAATGTCAAAAATACATGGAAAATAGCAAGGTTCAAGTGTAAAACCTTCAATATGATACGGAAAGGAAAAAAATTACCCAACGAAACCTTAATACTATCTGACAGTAACAGCATACACACATAGCAGAGGACAAAAGGAAGAGGTAAAAGCATACAAATGACAAATGCAATTATGCACTGAACAGATTCCAAATGGGGAATTCCAACAGACGGGATCCCATCAGGGCAAACAAACTCCTGATCTCCTTGATACTATGAACAAGGCAAATTCAGCTTATCAAATTGAGGTTACCAAAAAGATATGCACATACCCTACACACAAAGTGTTCATGGGGCGGGGGGGTGGGTGGAAAGGGCAGTCCACCCTCATCTGGTCATACAGTGGTTCCACCCTGAGCCATGCACAGGAATTTCTTAAGCCAACGCTGTCACTGAACTCTTCATTGTATCAACTACAATACTACATTCTCATGATTAATTTTGTAAAGAACTATTTTCATTCATTTCTGGACTATGCTTGGAGTATTTCAGGGATGAATACTTTATCTTTTCTGCTTGAATTTCAGTCAGATTTGTTCACTACTAACAGAGGTGCTGGAAAAGCTTCACAGTATAAAGGGCAAACTAGATGCCTGGTCCACCAGGAGAAAGACCAATGAGGAAATAAAACATCTCTACAAGTCATGCAGAAGATTTTCAAGGCCCATTCTCAAAAAAGCTACTCTATTCTGGTGATTTACCTAGTCAATTTATATGTAGTCTTTTCCCCAATTTTAGGGAAGAAAGGCAACATGCTGCTTACTTTCTCATACATCTTAGTTCCATACTTGTTATTCTTATGTAAATTATGTAAAGCTAGGCCAAAAAATCGGAAGCATTGTAGCTAAAGCTTTGAATATTAGATTTAGTAGGAAGACAAACTAATCTTTGAACAGATCTCATGAAGCTAGAAATTGGGATGAATTATATCATTCAAGTATCCCAGTTAAGTTTTTGCATTTGTTAATCAAGGTTTTCAGTTGTTTGGGTTTTTTTTAAACAGCCTTTATCACCTCTTCTATTTAATAATTTTTCCTGTCATCATTGGTACTGCTTTTGTATTGCACTTCTTAACCTTTAGAAATGACATATTAAGACAAGTGATACACTGAAGATGGGAGCTTGTTAACTTATTTTCCTTCTACATTTGGTCTAAATATGTAACAAAAATAAGAAAATATGAAAGAACATAATGTGAGTAATGACAGACTAATGTTCAGTGGCCTGAAGTTCCCTGTAACTCTACAGAAGAGAACAGTTTAGAAACAATTGGAAAAAGGGAGTAAGATTCAATCTTACAAAAGTTAATGGTCCCCGCTACCATGTTATTTTGTTTACAGCTTAAATTGTGCATCCTCAACAAACCTACATGTCTTATGATGGCATGACCTCACTCCTATAGTAGTTGGATCTCAGTCTTCTCACAGAAAGTGAAAAATAGGCAGCTTTAAGTTCTACCATAATGAAGGTATCATGTTGCATCTCCTTTCACCTGTCTGTCTGGCTCTTCACAGAAGAGTTGGTTTTGTTCCATCAATTTAGTAACATAGGAAAACACCTTTTTTTCATGATCCTTCACAAACCAAGAGATAGCTCTTTTGTTCAACAGCATCAAAGTGTACAGGAAAAAAAACCAAACCAATAACAAGACCTGATCTGTCATTAGAAACCAGAGACTTACTTTGACATTTTAAAAGCTTTTCTCATAGCAAGAAAGTACTCTAACAACTCATCACACCAGCTCTTACTAAAGAGATTTCTGCTGCATTCACAGATTCTATCTGGATGCACACTTACTTAACTTGAGCCAGTGACAGTATGCTAACCTGGCTTGATTCAAAAAAGAAAAGTCAGTGATCATACAGACCACATTTACGTGGTACTCATTTGTTTTCCTTGATATTCTACACCCTTTACATCTGAGCTAGAAAGAGGACTGAAAGCCAAGTTGTTTTCCAAGTAAAAGTAGTGAGTCTATTCCAGAAATAGAAAGTAATATATTATATTCACTCTTATTGACAGTGCCTTGGTAGCAACTGACTATAGCTCACAATACACAGCTTTTCATAGAGCAACACGAGTCACCCAGTAGCAGTTACACCTGACACATGGCCATACTGTTGGAATAAAACTTATAAGATATAGACAAGACAAAAATTTCTGGCTTAAGAACTGTTGAGATAAACCTGAATATTTTTCTAAAATTTCAAGGCAGTAAGGTCAATTTATGAGACTACTTCAGTAGTCTCATAAATATCTAATTCTTACAGAGTATGGGAAGCAACACAATAAATTAATAAAAAATATGCTAAAAAAAGCCTTCCCCAAGAGAGGTTTTATCTATAATGCCGAAGGCGCTGCCTTCTTACACGTACCTAAGTGCACGTGAAGAGGAAGAAAGAGTTTGCTACTGCAGTGTAATGGCTATGCACTTCACCTTGCAGCTAGTTAAACTCAACTGGCTTTAAATTATATTCTTTTTCTTAATGTCCATAAACCCAAGTTTATTAAAAACTTCCTTAAAACACAAAAAATAGCAACATACCTGAAATGTTAACTGTCCGGCTTAACATTATGATGTATTTGGAGCAAGCATTACCAGCCTTCCCAATTCTAACCCCTGTAAAAATTAATTTTTATAAAGATACTAGCAGAAAAATGAATACAAAACAAGTCCTGCCACTGTAAGTTAAACTGCTGAAAGTAAAAGTTTATAATTTTAAGGCATAAACTTACCCAGCCAATACTCCATCAAAGGTTTCTGTAAAATACACTTCCCCAGTTGGCTTTGGAGTCTGGTACACAACCTAAAAGACATGTACAGATACATGCTCTAACATAAATTACAATTTTTCATTTGAAATACACTATCGTACCTCCAGAAGTAGTCCACCCAGACAGACCACCAGATTTTGTTCATTAGAAACATCTAGCAGCATAAAACATTTTTCCCCACACACCCCCCCCATGCCCCTCATTTCTACAGTTTGGGCGCATCCCTCTAACAGTGATCAATTTCACATCTGTGAATTTTAAAAATTGCTTCCTGTGTTCAAAGCTCATAACTAAAGTACCGTTACACATCTTACGTGTAACAAACCCCCCAGAAAATTTACTTAACTTGCACCAATACTCTGCTTCCTCCCTGTTTCTTTCTATACATGTTTTCCGTTCTTCTGTTTTCCTGTCTACTTGACACATTACAGTTGGGCTACACAGTAAAAAGAAAAAGTTGAAAAAATAATTTATGAATATTGCCCACATCTATTACAAAGTACAGCATAACAAATGCAGAGAGATTTCCTGGGAATAAAGACAGTGTCAAAAGGCAGCTGTGACTGTTGAAATCAAGCAACTGGTCTAAAGTCAAAAATCTCAATAAGACCAAGATGCTTTCTTCTCTAGAAATGGCATGTTAGGACTTCCAACAAAAAGGTTCTGTATCTAGATTGAAGCACAGACTAGCAAAACCTTCTTCATGACTATCCACAACAGGCAGGAGATCTGATTTTACACCTTGGCATAGCAGAATCATTCATTAAGCTTGTCCTACACGTCACATACAGCAACTGGAAAACTCAGACTGGTGGGTCTGACACCCACTCAGTTGTCAACTGTGTGTTAACTTGCTCTTTTTAAAATACATTTGTCCACCAATTTCTGTACTAGTTATAACTATATATCTTATAATTAAACAAGCTTTAACTAAAGACTTCTGTAATCTTACCTCTAAGGAAGATTTATCTCTGTCACCATCAGCTTCTTGAGACTGCTTGTCAAAATCCTCCATTTCAACATCTGCATCTAGAGTTTCTTCGTTTTCAATTTCTGCAGTCACTGAGCTAATTATCAGAACACCCAAGCACAGCCAGTCCCACTGGAAGTGCATCCTGGTTATCTGAAGAACTGAAAGTTTTACATTTTAAGTATCGTTGCAAGGATATTATCAGTACTATTTCAATTTTACCCCAGACTTTATCTACAAGAGAAAAAACACATTAAAATAATAAGAAATAAAGATCATAAAGTATTGCTACTATAGTATTTTAGTGAAGTGCTATATCTTAATTTGAAAAATTTCTTATTACACAGCCCTGACTCAGACTTTTCCCCTTCCTGTTGTCCCTAGGGAAGTGCTCATAGCCTGTTCCCTTATCCTGCCAGACCACAAATCTAGTAAGAATCTGACTGCAGTATATATGCATTTTTAAGAACTAAGACTGCTTTTATATTTCTCATTTCTTAACAATCTGAACAAGTAATCAAATTGAATCAGTCTCTACAGTGTGGCAAAAAGTAACATGCCTTTTATTAGGGAAAATAAAATTTATAGATTTAGGATGTATTATTATCCACTGCCAGAATTACTCATTTGTATTTGGCTCTCCTTCCACTGTCTACGTTCAGATGAGTGCAGAGTTTACATCAACTCCAACTGTAAGTGTCAAAAGAAAGTATAACATTGTTTCAGAAAACGTTTTCTGTTTCAAAATTATCCAATAAGCGCAAAAGTTTAAGTTTAAATGCAAATATCTTTCTAGTTTCAGGGAAACCTGAAAATCTTTAATCTGTGTAAGTATGAATGTCAATAGCAGGTAACTACCCCAGCCTCTCAATCTAATCTGCTGTGAGAAAGAAAAGATTGTTGCCCAGTATTTTTTGCTTCACATCTGTAACACATACAAATCCAGTTTTATATTAGAGTATCCAGTGGTTTGGAGCAGTGTAGTATCAAGCACACGCCTATGCAAGTTTCCTCAATGGTCTTGCCAAAAATGCTTCTTTCTGAATTTGGAAATAGAAGGAAGACAGATTCTAGATGCCACTGCACAGATATTTATCCTTTGGTTCTTATTAATTTCTATCCACAGTATGTTTAAAAAGAAAGACAAACACTAATATTTAGTTTGCTCTTGTAAGACATTTTCAAAACCTTGAATTACTTTTAGCCATTACTGGTCATACTAAATATTCTGCTACTGAGGTGCTTTCTGTGTCTGAGAAAGCAGTCACCCTCTTAGTTATATCATCGCTCTTTAGAGATGATATTGTTTACCACTACAACCCTAATATCCCAGCAATTCAAGATACCACCTTATACTGGAAGTGTGAGTCTTTCTTTCTTTCTTCCTGGCTTTATCAGATTCACTAAGCAATTCAAACGTTAAATTATTTATCATTCAATTTATAATATCTGCAAGTTCTATCAAGCAACACATATAGAGATCAAACAGTATCAGGGCTAAAAACCCCCACATCCCAGTACGACTGTACTACTAATGTCCAAAAAGAAAATAATTTTTTTCGGTATTCCTTTTAAGATCTATTAATTTAATATTGACTGCACTGATTATATTTAGAGCTAAAACCCAGAAGTATCATAAAGAAGTGTTTCACACACTAGTGCTATGTCAATATTAGGAAATCATCAAAATCCTCCCATCTTCTGACAAATACCTATTTTCCACAAAACTACATTAATTACCTGACCATTCTTTTTTTCTCCCTCACTATCATCCACAATCCATGCCGTTCTTTGTGGGACTTTTCACCCTGCTGTGTATTTTGCTTGAGGATGGCAAGTCCATGGTTTCCTCTCTTCTCAGTTATTAACGCAGTGATACATCTCAAAAGTTATCTGCAAATTTTACTAGGTTTTTTGTAATTTTTAAAAAATTTTAATTAAAAACTACAGATGTTGTTAAATCATAGACCTCCTTGGCCAATTCTAGAACTTAAAATAATCATGCCCTGAAGATTTAAAGTCATTCAGTTTATCATATGTGAACATTCAATCTTATAGTGTACTTTTGAACACCTCTGTCTGGAAGCTATCACACTTAGTTTTACTACCCCCATTTTCTTGTTCTTAATCATTGTATTAGGACAAACAGTTGATGAATTTCATACCAATACCTTCCAGGACTCCTTAGCTCTTAGCTAAAGTGGCATATATTAATCAGGTATTAGACTTGCTTTTTTAGCATAAAATTTGCCTACCTTACTTTAGCTAGTTTGTCATGCAGGTGGTCTCCTCCTCTTCTCCTAAAGCAGATGAAGAGATACATCTTTCTTTGTCAATACATTTCAGGTGTACTTTGTGTACGATCCAAAATGCCTTTCACTTACATAGCTGTAATTTTACTGTAATTAGCCCCATCCACTTTTGTTCCATACACAGACCAGCAAGGGCATCCAAGAAATCAGACTAGTACTCACCTTTCCACACAGTTCCCTTCCAAAACTCCTGATGCTTTCACTTCATTCATGCCGAGTCTTACCACTACTCCCTGATCCTAGCCTAGGACATTCCTAATTTCATTCAGTCTTCAATTATATCTCTTACTTTTCCCTTCAAGAAGAGAAGGCACACTTTTTTGACCTTTGACCTTCTGACACATTTTAAAAATAATCCCAGAAACACTGAAATATGTTATCAAGAACAATTACAGTTATCACTCAATTGTCAGGAGTGACAAACAGGACCATTACATCTTTTACTTTTGTGAACTCTGCCAGTGCTACAGTCTTAGAATGTAAAATAAATCTTTCAACTAAGCTGAAGAGTTTCTGGTCTCAAAATAGAACTTCACACTACAAATTTAATTGTCTTTAAAACCTACTGAACTTTCCTAATTAACACATGAAGACCTATGAAAAACCTTTCCTTATTCTTTCCTCAAGGTGACCATAGAAACAAGCCAAAAGGATCCCCATTGTTAAAAGCTCCTCAGCAGAACAAAACAAGTTATCCCAGTCTATGGCACTCACACAAACACCGAACATGTTTACTAGCAGTCTTGGCCTAAACACCAAAGACCAGTGACTTCCAAACCATCTTTCAGGGAGCTACAGCAAACAGGTAATTGCAAAACCATGCATCTTGACAGTAGTTTCAATTAGGAATGTGATATCGCTATAGTATGACCCATGAGAAAACTGGATAGCCCTTCCTCAGTTTGAAAAGCCGTAGTCATAGAAGTTGAGTCACAGAATTTTTCCAATAACAATTATGCCTCCAAAATGGGATTCCCGGTCATTCCTTTTGGGATGGGCAGCTTATATTCAGCTTTCTCTAGATAAACATATTGACAATTCTGTCATATATATGTAACTTCAGATCTGTAATTTTAAGCTTAATTTTTGCAGAGCTTGGTCACTCTTTACCATGGGAACATGCGTAACTACAGCACATCTACACATCAGAAGAGCCGTTTGAGCCAGCAGTACTATTGTAAAGCACGCTCTTGGGACCAGCAACAGTGCTGCAACATCAGCACAATATTGCACCTCAAGTAACGAGCCACTGTTTCTGAGACACATACTAGTATTTAAGAAGGACAATAGGCATAAACTGAAAGAACATTCTGACTGAGTATTAGACTTTTTATCCCCACGAGGGCAGGCAAGCAGCAGTACAGGCTGCCTAGTCTCAGTCCTTGGGGTTCTCCAAGACCGACTGGGTAAAGCTCTGAGCAACCTGATCTGACCTCAGAGCTGACCCTGCCGTGAGCAGCGGGTTGGAGTAGGGACCTCCTGGGGTCCCTTCCCACCTGAATGATTTGATTTCTACAGATGGCTGCACAGTGCAAGTATGTCAATCTTCAGACCTCTGCATCATGGTCTTTTGCATATTCTACACATGCTATTAAATTAATGGCATTGTTATTCCATTTGATGTGGAACTAAACAGAGGTCAGGATCTTTTAGATTATTACTAACTTTCCCTTAGACTTTGCAGGGGGTCATGCCTTTTTCATGAAACTCTCAGAGTTCTGCATTCTCCAGCAGAAAGGGAGTAAGACTGCTATTAACAGCCTTTCTCACTCAGAGGTCTAAAGCTCCTGCATCCAGTACCAACACGTGGGCTTTTCCTAGCGCCACACACCAATTCCATCCTGGGCAACAGAAAGTGGTGTTTTTTCCCCCCACCCGTTCTTCCATCCATAACCACACGCTGCCTTATTCCTCCCTCACAGAGCTGCACCAGCATCAACCTGACCAAAGACAGCATCCAGCTGAAACTGCTCCATGAAAAGCACCCAGGAGTTCTAACACAACTTTTTATTTTTCCTTTATTTTGTGTGAAAATTGTACTTTCCTATCTTTTGCTGAAGTGTTAAAAACATTGTACTAAAATAAGTGTTAAATACATAATTCAGCAATTACTCAAGCTGCAATGCCGCGCTCATGCAGGTGCCTTTTCAAGCTCTTTCGTTGCTACAGTTAGCTTGAGTAAAGCCTCTAGAAAGAGGTCATTTTTCAATTTAAAAAAAAAAAAGTTGGCGTCAAGCGGCGACTCGCTGTTCAGATGGTGCCTAAAGCTAACCCCCTTCCCGCATTTTATACGGAGACCGCCCGCCGCAGGAGCAACCCCGGCTGCCGCCGCCGCACAACCGCGCCTGGCCACGGGGGACCGCGGTCCTCCCGCGAGGCGGCTTCCCCTCAGGCGCGGGGCCGGGCCCCGAAAGCCGCCCCCCGGCTGCTCCCCCCCCCCCAAAGCCACCCGCAGGAGCCCCGCCGCCGGCCGGGAGGGGCGGGCGAGCCGGGGGGCCACAGCCACGGAGGGGGGCCACAGCTACCGGGGGGGGCCCACAGCCACCGGGGGGCCACAGCCACCGGGGGGCCACAGCCACCGGGGGGGGGGGGGGGGGGCGTGGCACAACCCTGCTCGCGCTTCCAGCCCTCCCGCCGCGGGCAGCCTCACCGCTAACGGCCGGCGCGCGAGGAAGCCCGGCGGCGGGGAGGCGGGAACGGGCAGGAGAGCCGCTGACCTCCTCCCTCCCCCGCCACACGCAGAGCGCCGGCGGAGACCCACCCTCGCACCTGCGGGGCGGCGGGGGGGGGAACGGACGGGCGCTGCGGGGGGCCGCCGACACGCACCCTCCCGCCGCCACCGCGGGCCCGGGCGGCCGCCGCTCCCCCCCCCCGCCCTAGTTATCAAACACCGCAACGCAAAGAACATCCGCCCCGCGCCGACGGCCAGCCCCCCGCGCGGGGCGAGCGGCGGCCGCAGCGGCAGGCCCAGCACAGCCCCTCCCCGCGGCGGGCGGATTACCGGCGGCGAGATCCCCTCCGCGCCCCGCTCGCCGACCCCGGCCGCCTTTCCCAGCGCATCACCGGCTGCGCATGCGCAAAGCCTCCCCCGAGGCTCGCACGGATGCGGGCGGCGAGGAGCAGGTGCTGCCGCTCCGCCCAGGCCAATCACGGCGCAGCAGGCGCGGCCTTGCCCAATCCGCGCGCGAACCACGACCTCAAAGAGCCGCCGCGGAGCGGGTGTGGGCGAGGCCGGCGGGCAGGTAGCCGCGCCAATCGAGGGCGCCCTCCGTGCGGCCTGCGCCAATCGCGGCTCGGTCCGCGGATGCCGCCCTCCCCGCACGTGGTGCCCGAGCCAATCGCAGCCCCCTCCCGGGCTGCCCCTCGGCTTCGCCGCGACGACGCCACTCGGCGCCCGGGCCCGCCCACGCGTTTGCCACTTCCCTGGCCACGGCGGCGATCGCTCTGCCCCGCCTTGAAGAAGAGTTGCTAGGAGAGACGGCAGATTCAGTTACGTTGGGTTTGACGTGCATCGGTGCGTGCTGCGGCGTGGAGTTTCTGAGATACGCTTTGCCATCATGGCCACCGTCAGTGGGACCTTACGTTTGCTGTGGTGGTATCGTCGTGCTCCACGCACCTGTGGTCAGTGATCGGGATGGATGAAGCCGTGGCGGCTTCTCCATCGCTAATTGGAGCAATTTAGCTCAAATGGCTCAAACAAAGCCCTTTGTGACAATGGGAGACTCAGTCTAGCGATCCAGTCTATATCTGAGGGATCGCTAAGTGGAGCAGCTACTGCATTAATTCCTGTCTGATTTTTTGAAAGCCTCACCCAGGCCTGCTGAACATGGCAGGTACGCGGTTACCGCCCTGAGGAGCTTTCTGGCTTGGCTCAAGTTGTATCTTTGCACTCTGGGCAGTGTACAATTCACGAGCATTTAAAACGTTATCCATGGCACCGATACTTGAAACTTGCAGGGGAGGGCTGAGACAAAAGCAATTCCTTGAGGAATCATGAGGAACATAGTTGTTCTAGCTGCCCAGCTGCTGGCAAACCGGGTCAGGGTTTGGTATGTTTGCATGTAACACCGCGTGACTTGACGACTCGTATCATCAAAGCCTTCCTCCTAGCCAAAGGCTGTAGGGGTTGCTGTCTTCATTGCAAGCTCAGTGTTTGTTCTGGACACCAACCATCACACCAGTATTTGTGAGATCAACCATATAACTACAGCCACTACCTTTCATTCTTACTGTTGAATCTCTCTGAAGGGTGCATCTGCAACTCTTCACTGAAGACTGCTTTTGAAAAGTACACTCCTGTGCAGCCAAGGGCATGTGTCATTGCACTATCAGCCATCCCCTCAAACGCAGCCAGATTTCACTGCCCAAGAAATTCTTATTAAGGCACATATGCAGAGATTTTCTTTCCATTGCCTATGAAACTGTGGGTCTGTGAAAGAAAAGAAGGAAGTACCAGAAAAGGTGATAGCCATAAGCAAAAGTGGTACTTTTTTCTCATAACTCTAAGCCTTTTTCAGCCAGCACTCAGGCCACAAGAATCTGTTTTATGTTATTTGATTCTTACCATGTTGCGGAAACTGTCTTTTGGACATAACAGTTATGGCCTATGCACCATTAAGCTAAGCTTCCCCTGATTGAGAAATGGTACCATTTCTCAGTCATATGATTCTATGATTCTAATGCTGATCAGAAAGACCTGTTATGCCTTAATTCAAATCCTTATTTAATGTACTTTTGAGAAATGGTACCATAGTCCTTCAGAAACTTCAATCTTCAGACATCTCTAGCTAAAAAAAATGAAGGAATGTTCTTGAGCAATCCATCATGAAACCAAGACAGATGAAAACAATCCTCCTAGTTTGAAATACACATACATCCCTTTAGAAGCGATTGCAGAATTAAAGATTTCTGCTTGCTGCAGAATTGATTCTTAATATTCCTACCGTTCATTGTAAGGCATCTATGAAAGATTTATCTGGAATCTTACATTTATGCAAATAAATAATAGTTTAAAAAAACTTCCATAACCCAAAACACTCTCAAATAAGACAATTAGTTTGTGCAACCAATAGTACAGCTAACAAATGTGTGACTTATGAGTAATAGAAAAAGTAAATGTTGGGGAAAATTGGGATCCTTGTGTATGGGACACTATCCACTTACTTCCTCAAACATGTGAGAGAGAAGATTTTCAATTCAATAAGCAAATACATCTCCAACTTTGGATTAAATATCTCCTAATTAATTTTAATAGATAACCCTGTTAAGGGGCTAGTCTCTGTTAAGAGTCTAGTCTCTTCTCAGTGTACATTTAGCATCCATTAGCATCTACAGTAGATGTGTGCTTGTATTAAGCTGTGCAAAAAGACATAGTGACACTGATGAGATTAGGAGCCCACGTAATTAATGGAAATAAAAACATTTTTAAAAAATCGGTAAAGCCAAGTTCATAACTGCCTTTTGTATTGAAGACAAATGTTAGCATTCCCCTTTCAAAAGTCCCTCAAAAGATTTAAGAATGGAGACACAAGTCTCCATTCTTGTCTCAAGAGTTCAGAGAAATTAATAACTACACTCCAGTGAGAATCAAAATGGGTTGAATAAACCGTCATCAATATTGAATTAACTTGAAAAATGTGCTTTCTTCCCACACAGGCATGTAACCTGATTTGGTACATGTACAATGAGCCTGAGGTAGTCAATATTTTCGAGACCATGTTTTAAACCACATGAAAATAGGGAAATAAAATTTCCTACTGGAGGAGCTTGGTGATCTGGTATGGAGTCTGAAACTCCTTTCATGGTTGTTTTTTGACTTAGGCTTACTGCCTTTGTTTTTCTAAGTTACAATCACAATGCCTACACTGCAAAAAACAGTCACCCGTAAAGTTAGAGGATGTTCCTTATCCCCTGGATCTGTTACCTGAACTGAAGCTTCCCACGAGGAGGCCTCTCTGCAGCCTTTAAACTGGCCTCAGAGCCGCGGCGTGCGAAGGCGCTTGCAGGTTCAGTGCACAGGATTATTGAATGGAAAACCACAAGCAGGAACTTGCTTGCAGGGTGGAAAGGAAGCTGCACGTGTTCTGTAACCGCTCTTTGCCTAACAGAGACCGTTACGAACAAACGCAGCTAATTCACTCTGCAGTGGTGGTTGTTGGTATTAACATGCAAAAGTATCTAAGTGTACTTCCATTACACCCCACGGTCTTAGACTTCCTGGGGCTGTAACGCTCACTGTTCAGCTATTACTTCTTCACTGAAAATCCAGAGTTCCTCTCAGAAGGTTCCTTTGGTGGAGGAAGTGGAGCTGTGGAGCTGTGGTTCTACAGACTGTGCAAGAAACCTCTGCACTCCACAAAGCACAGGGAAGAATCAGGACTAAGCAAAATTTTACTTAAACGGTGCATATGCAAGCATTCATTATTTATTATTTCAACATTAAAAACCTCGTGTACATCAAAGTGATGGGAAGTGTATTCCGTGATTGCAATGGTTATGTAAAATATGTAAAGATAGAAACAGAATTAATGAAGCACAAAGCTGGCAGTGCAGAATGAAAAAAATATATTTACAAAGTATTTACAAAAAGTCCTGTCACTTCCTAATATAATTTCAGGTATTCTGATGAGCTTTTTGAAATTATGCTTCGTTAGAGTGAAATCTCATTTCACTGCAAAAATAAGAGATTTTTGGTAACAAAAGATATTACCTTAGTATTTTCCGTGTTTTCACTGATTAATAATCGCTCTGAAATTTCCTCCTTACAGTGACGCTTCCCTGTAACAAGTGAGTGTAAGGCAAGCTGAATGCAGACACTGCTCCCAGCTTGTGACTCTGTTGCAGTGAAAGCAATGGCAAAAGAAGATCTTAAATTTTTACTAGATCACGCACTTAATTAGTAAAATGTTCTACAAGAAATGCTCTTCCTACTTTGATTTCTACTTCTTTCATCTTTTGATGGCAGGTGAAACAGCCTTATAAGAGGGCATTTCAGACTATAGAGTTACAGTACATTTACAAGAACTTGCCATTCTGAAGCGTTTGACAAGATCCTGAAGATGAAGATAATCCCCATGAGCCAATGTGATTTCAATGAGAATATGAAAAGCTGTGATATGCTAAGAACTGAACTAAGGTGTCAGGAGAAGACCTACACTTTAATCATTTTCATACCCATACAAGTTTCTAAAGCTCTGTAGGAAAAAAACCCCAAGTGTTCTGTAGGTTATCTGTTGTTTTGCTTTTTGGGTAGAGGGCCCTATTCACTTCAATTTGTTTTTCCCCAAAGCTGCTAAAGCACTTCAGGTTAAGAGAAAGAATGACTTCAGAGCACTCAATTTTGTCTTCCCTTATTGTAATCTAAGTTGCATTTTATTCCCTAGTACAAGTTTTTGTGAATAAATGTCTCGGACTCCTCATTCAGCATGATCTGAAGGGCAATTCTGAGCAGGATCAGAGGGATGTGGCTCTGCCCTTCTCGTGCCAGGTAGTTCGATGCAGAACCACTTTATTTCCCTTCTTTCCCTCGTTGCAGTTTTAGCCACTGCTTTTTAACGATCCACTGGTCTCACTTTCACTCAAGCCTTTGTTTTACTGTAAGTGCTGATGGATAAAGGTGTCCCTCTGTGTATTAATTCTTACCCTGCATTAAACTCTTAACCTAATGAAGGCTGCAATATTTGGTCCAAGAAATAAATGCATACATACGTACATATATATATATATATATATATCTACATGCACATATATATCTAGCACCACAGTATATAAACACTACTATACTTATCAAAATATTATTAGAGGTGGTCTTTAAAAAAATCACCCTTCTGAACTGTTTTAATGTAAGAAAATAAATTTAATCTTACTCTAAATAAAAATACTCTTGCATTAAGAATACAATTCTACATTAATTTAACCCCCTTAAATCCATGCAAAAGTGTATGGTGCAACTTATTTCTTGCTGTCTGCTGTCAGGATGCAATGTATGTGCAGGAGAATGAGGGTGCAGTCGTGCTGCAAGTGTTAAGGAAGTGATGCGGGAATTCTGCACATTAACAGGTAGATGTCCAAGGTGGACTGTCATTTCACAAAACCATTTCAAATGAGACTACTGTGGTTTACCTTTTATTTTCAAATTTATGTTGAGTTTTGCCTTGTGACCAGGATTTAAGTACCAGCACATACTGATTATCAAATTACAGGATCCAAAATTTTATTTAAATAGTTTTTCTTTCTACAAAAATAGTTACACATAATACCCTTATTATGTCCTGTAGTTAACTCAATGCACAATTCACTGAAAAGTTTTGCAATCCTCCGAACAATACCTGTTTACATTTCAAGTTATTCAAATGGTAACTTGTAGGCACTTCCCATTTAAAAAAAAATTAAACGTAACTTACGCTACATTAAGGCTGAAACACACTTCTTCTGTTAAGTTTGAGATCCATTTTCATATTGTTAAGTTGTTCCTATCTCTGTGGACTGCTCTAAATACTTGCAATGAATATTGACAAATTTTCCTTCAGTTCTACTTTTCCTCCAAAATTGGAGTTGAAAACTGTCTCCTTAATATCTTTCAAAAATGTCCGTCTTTTTTGTTCTGGTGAAACTGACCATACTTTTATGCTTTATTCCCTGAGACAGCCTGTAACACCTTATCAATTGTTTATAATAATATATATTGAATGTTGCCAAGCTAAGGTGAGATTTTTATATATGACACCTTACTCAAGAACATTTTATAGAAATTACTAACATAATTGGGTTCTTTATAGCTTTTAATATTCTTTATATAAAGATTTAATAGTTATCTCAACTCTTTCCTAATACACAGTATTAAGAATTAAATGGGTTTGGATTTGTTCTTTTTACCCAGCCAGTTTTTTGTTGCTGTTAGCCTAGTTTTCAAACAATCTGTACCAAGCGACACGTCAAAAATGTATTTTTTTTCAGTTTTCAGATGTCTTGATAAGTACCTGAAAAAAAAAAAAAAAAAATATTTTCTAAAATCTGCAGAAGCATGGCCTAAGACATTAGCTTTTCCTTCCTTCCAACTATGGCTGTAGTGTAAGGCTGTAGTAATTCTCTTCAGTGACTTCTGCTGAATATTTTCTACTTACGGGGTCACACACATTCAGACTCTTGGGAGAAACTTGAAGAATAAAAAAATCACATGTTAATCTGAAAATGTTTGCATAGGATAATTAATATCCAAGATGGTGACTAAAAAAAGCTAGAAAAGCCTCCCTGTCTCCTTTGGTTGGTTTGTTTATCATGACCCAAAGTCTAGTGGCTGTACTTACAGCACTGCAAAACTGGAGAATCATCCCATTTGAGCATTTCCAGCACTTTTTCTATGAAGTAAATTTAACTTCTCCCCTGAATAATTAATATAATTCTCCATGTGTGTGAGTTTCTCTGCACAAAATCCCATTCAAAATTAAATAAAAATTAATGATTATCAATACTATATGGTAGGAAGAACTGAAACTCATCTGATAAAGCTTTAATTAAAATGCTTTTATTAACATGCTTACCTCACTGAGTATTGCCCATACAGGAGAATCAGAATTGACTGATAAACGAATAGCCTGTATTTTTCCAATTGACTGATTGATACTGCCTTCTGCAATTCCATTTTCAAAAGCCCCTAAATAGAAAATAAAACAAGACCCATACAAACATATATTAGAATGAAATATGCTTCCAAGTGAACTTATGCAAAAGCTCTAAATTACAAATTATAAATTAACTCCAGGGATACAACATTAGGGAAAAAAACCTTTTGGAAAAGGTCAAACAATAACAACTGAAAGATAAAGCTATAAGCAAGAGGAAGGATTCATTCCTTCAGTTACAGCAACTAGGAGCTGGAGAAGAATACAAGAAAATAAAGAACCTAGAGCTACAAATGTTAAAAAATAAATTTAAATACGTTAGCAGTGACCATATACATATGGCACACATGGTCATGTTAAATAATCTAAAAGACCTTTTCCGAGAAGTATGATTATTTTTAAAAAGATATATTAGGAATCATGGACCAATGCTGATACGTTTCTTCACTAGTTCAATGCTTTATAACTAACCTTATTAAACTGGCATAAAATCACTGCAGACAAATTAAAAACTTATCCCATGTATGATACTCGTTTCCTGTCAACTTGCATGTGCAACTGTGAGGTGACAGCATTTCGGTTTGGATCTCTATTAGAGCAAAACAGCCCTGAGGAGGTGGGAGAGAGGTGCAAATCAAAGCAAACAAGAAGCGTTGGTCAGGTGAAAGTGGTTCATTGGGAGAAAAGAGCAATTATGTGGTAGAAGAGACAGAAGAAAGTGGCAAGCAAAACAGATCTCCCAATAGTCCATTTTTGTTCCCATAGCGGCATTTTAGTTTAGGTAATAGTAGAAACCAGGCCTTGGCAAGCATGTGGAGAATCTGCAGCTCATTTAAGAGAAGTCACACACCACCCTGAGGAAGGAAGAAGGGGAAGCAGGAGTGGGGACAAAAAGGGGGAAGGTGCATTGCGTTATGCTTCATCTTCATTTCAGGTTGGAGGACAAGTTAATGCTGTCATCATCATAAGAAATCCTTGTCTTCAGCTAAGGCTGCAAAACCCAAACCAGAATCAATAATGCTATTAAGACCTTGCAGAGACTGCAATTAGTTTTTCTTCTAATTAGATGCCTTGGCTTTTGCCACTGCTGGTAGGGTTCTTCATTATTTAAAACAAAATAGGTTAGTCATTGGTCAAACATCATATACTATAATATGCAGTAGTGCAAAGGGTTTCTTTTCCTTACTAGTTCACCTTGGAATGTTGTACTTATTACAGAGTTAATGAAATTCTCAAATGCAGAAACATTTTATACAGAAGAACAAAATATCTGGTTTTGATGTGACAATAAATAACGTACCTATTTTTAAATAGCCATCTTTGGTTGCTGGGTAGTTAAATTTACTTCCATTGTCAACCAGTTCTTTTCTTAGCATTTCCTGTAAAAAATGAAACAATAATATCTCCAGAAATATTTTCTAGGGCATGACATTTTATGCTGAACATGATTCTTAAAATGAAATAGCACTGTGTATTACAGTTGGAAATGAGAGACTTACATCAGCTGGCAACACTTCCACGGTAGTGTTAAACATTTTGTCACCAGGGTGCTCCATGTTTCCACTTCTGAATAAGTACCTGATGATAAAGGTATATTATTTCCAGGTATTTTATACTTCAGAAAAGTTCTAGGGAAGTAATTCTTTCCAGTTTTGAAGGAAAGTGTCAAATACCTTTTCTTTAATTAGTTGTGGGCTATAGAGAACAGAAACAGGCATTGAAACTTTCTAGTGTATGACCAAATCATACGAGAGGCTTTTTATTTTAAACAGAACAAGCATTAAACCTATCTTTCTCTGGAACCACGAATGCAACTGTTCCCCCTTTTCAGTGCTGAAGTTCCAAATAAATTAACTTTCCAAATTTAAACGGCTAAGGAAGATCTGCCCTCTGATTCCTCTCACCCTAAGGCCGAGGTGAGATGGGCTTCTAGAATGCAATAGCAGCAAAAATCCCTGTTTCTACTAGACCATATGCTACATGCCAACAGAATCCCCCTTTTTATCAATACTGATCAATTCAGGTGCTTCTAAATAATCTCCTTTATAGCCAATGAGCAACAGCACTGTCAAAGCAAGAATCCAAGCAAAAACACTTATGAGATTTAAAAAAAATTAATAAATCCCTGTTTGGTTTTAAATTTCTGGCATTAGAGTTCTTAGGTTTTTAGATTCAAAAAGAGCTAAGGAAATTTAAAGCATCAACCTCCCTCCTATGGTGTCAAACAATCTTAAGACCTAAGAAGACCACCAAATATTATAGGATTAACTATATGTTTTCACAGGTTAGCAATGTGATGGGGCTGGGACCATTAGGCAATACCATATGTAAGTTAGTTTCATCCAGTACAGCTGGTAACAGGAAAATGCAAAAATACAGGCTACCCAAGTTTCTCAAAGCATAAACCAGTTAATTAACAGTGTTTATCACAGAATACCAGTGTTCATTATAACAACTGCAATTTAGTGCAGCTCACTAGATGGAGATACAGACTTGCTTTCTTAGATTTTTTTTTTTTTTTAATAAATGAGAGACCACAATCTTTGCAGAAATGGAAGTCTCTTAGTTTTGTGACCAGTTTTGGGAAGAAGTGTAAGTCACACCTGTGAAGGAGTTTTCTCTCTGAATATCATTACAGAGATATGGTAATTATGGTAATTTGTGTCAGAGACGCTCTCCTGGAACCATATTTCTTGCTAGGTTAGTTTTAACGCAGATCTGTTCTCCAGTCTGACACAGAGAGAAGAAGAAACTTTGCTGAACCAGGCAGGACTGCTTCTTTCGGTGCCAGCCTCAATTTGTATTGTTAATGGAGTACATCCTTCTGCAAAACACTTCTCTATCTTAAGCTACAGGTGTCTATTCCTTTCAGAGACGCCCAAGTTGAATGATGTGAAAACAGAGAAGATAGTTTCATCTCTTAGAATGAGAAAAATATTCAGGGTTAGACTTGGCTGTAGATGCAAACACGTGAAGTTAGAAGGCTGGCTGTGACCCAAGTGTTCAAGCGCTTATTACAGGCAATGGAGATACACTCAATACCGTCAATGCAACTTAGCAACTGGCTCAGGTGACCAAACGGAGAATGAGATACGTAGCTGTCTAGCTTCCACTGACTGTATCAAGTAGTCTCTATCTGTCACGCATGGTAGGAGCTTACACACCTACCTTACGTAGACATCTCTACTGTAAACGCCTACATTCAAGTCTCTGAATCTTCAACTGAATCCCACCTTTATTAACTCACTCTTCATTATTTCCCCACAAGAGCGATATTTTCTCTTCACTTTCACCTACACTGATAAGTGTCTGGTCTGGGACACGGCCTTTGACTTGACATCATGCAAACAGCCTTTCTGTTGACAACTATAGAAATAAAGCTTTCACTGCTTCCATTGATGAAATTCATTAGTTAAAAACAAACTCCCTTGAGAATTATCATAAGAGAATGTAAAATATTTAACTGAAGAAATAAAAGGAAAAACATTTAAGAAGCTCTCTAAATACCAAGGAAGAAATGTATTTCAGGAGGGGAATTCAAGAAGGGGAGCAGATAAATAGCAAATCATGGATTTTTTTGTCAGTAACGAGGCTATGGTTTATGCGAACAGTTGAGCACTGGTGATTTTGAACAGACTCAATCATTTCCAAACTGGATATATTTAGGTTTCCATATTCCATATCATATAATACTTACTTTTCAACTTTCAGTGGATTTAAAAAGGTGAAGCTGATGTAGTCCCCTGCCACTGGAGCTGAAGCCCAAAAACAGTCTTTTCCTGTATAAACTTTTTCCAAGGTATATTGCTGGTATATTCTTAGGCTTGTATCCACTTTTGCAGGTGGATTATTATGTGCTTTATGTAGCACATTTTTGCCAAAATCTTTATCCTGTTGGATATAAAAAAATGTAATTTCACTCATACAATGAAAAAAAAGTGCTCCAATATCTTGAATTACTACAGGAAGCTATTCCAGAAAATAATTACCTCAGTGTCAAGAAATATACAATCTATGTCTAATAGAAATAGCATATTCATTTCAGTGTTATCACTGAGACTCAATGTTACAGTTTGTAGACAGAGCTGTACTGATTATTTCTCAGTTGCCTAGATTTAAAAATAAACCTCTCCACAGTAAGCTATTTCATAGTTGTCTACTATGCCTTCTGCCAGAACACCTGAAATTGGTCTCTGCTAAAGGCTACATAAGCCTCTAGTCTCATCCAATACAGCAATTTGAATGATGTCATGACTAGTCTAAATGGCGCCATCAGGACATCCCTGAAGTCTGGTGCTTCATTGCTCTTGTCCTTATCAGATACGTGGTAGATCCACTATTAGCCCTCCAAACTCTCCCTAAAAATCTATGGCCATCATGATAGCCACACTCTTGTCCTACCAGTACACCACCTTCTTAATAGTCCCTCATATTGGGATTGTGGAGTATTCGGCCAAAATAAACCATCATAGCCGTTTGTGTTTCTACGGTGCAGAGCACAGGAAACCTTGTGCTGTGAAGAGGGTTCTTACGTGCCATGAAATGCTACTATGACTGGTACAAGTGTTCAGATTAGAGATTCAAAGATGTTTGTGCAGAAGCAGTGTGCTCCACCTGCAGTTTAGATGCCAGATCAATATTCTCCCCCAAATCTGTAAACCAACATTCTTGGATATGGAAATGCCATCTAATGCCAAAGATGCAATGCTTGAAACTGATTTGAGAAACAAGTTGGAACACAAGCATATCATTTAGAAATATGGCATTAATTTCTTATCCTTACTTTCAAATTCTGTATCTTCCCAGCTAATGACGAATAAAGTCCCACATGCTGAAAGAGAGATGGTTTAGCACGGATACGTAACTTTGCCTTTTCCTTTTCGCAGTGTATCTGGAAAGAAAGCAAAAGGGAGTGAAGTTTTATTTAAATAAAGGAGAGACAAACTACGTTCCATAAGGCAGTTTCATTATGTAGTTGAGGGTATGGGTCCAGGTTTTTTATCCATATTTAAATGAGTAATCCTTAGATTAACAGTCACCTTATTTCAAACAGACTGTTTCTAGACCTAAACTCGTAATTCCACTCGTGGCGCTATGTAGATTTGAAGGCTCAACCACCACTAATTCAGGGAATTCTGCACTGTATACCATCAATCACACCTCAGAGTGACAAAAATGGACCTCAAATCTGAAACGGATTGATTTTTTTTAACTGTTTCTGGCAAATTTCATTTCAACTCTTGGCCTTGCCGTATCATTCTAATTAAACTATTTTGACCAAAACTGACCTTCTTGAGATAGATTCTGGTTACATTTCAATCTTTATTGTTTTGGCTATTTCTGCTATGTTTGACAGGCTTATAATGTACTATACTGTACTATAAGTTATGTATCTTTTATCTTATAATTACATAAAGGCCTTAGATACTGTATTTCAATCCTGATTTTCCAGTTTAGTACACTTCATGACATGACATATACTAGGGAATTAAATAGCTGTAATTTGTACTAATTTCTGAGTTTCCTGATTTTTGAATGATAGCAAATTATTTCTTTAAATGTAATTTTTTGCTCTGTATCTATAGAGCATCACAGTTTGATACAATGAAGCAAACGTGCTACAACAATTAACGAGACATAACGAAGCATACTGGCATAGAACAGAGCAAAGAGCTAAAATGAGACTCCCTGGGTTCTACTCTCAGTTCTGCCACAGAATTATTGTATGAGTTTGGAAGATCATTTAACTTCTCTGTAGCCCAGGTCTCACATCTTTAGATTTGAGAGGATAATGTGTTTACCTCTTCAATCAAGTGCTTTCAGTTCTATAAACGAAAAATGCTACATAAGCTATATCAATGCCTTCTAAAGCTAGAAGTGATAAAGCCTTCACTCAGCTGGCTTAAACACCAAAACTCGTGGGGGATTTATGGTTTCCACAGAAGTACTAATTAAAAGTTCAAAACCACCTGGAAGGCTATAAAAAGAACTAAGTATTTTTATGTTTGCCCACAGCAAATGTTCAGCAAAACAATGTAAAAACACAATACATGCAAATTGATTTATTGGCAGCTGTTTCTTTGAAAAGCACACTATACTTTTGCTAGGAAAAAAATCATTATAAGAAAATAAATTTGTGATCTTTCTACTGATAGGGTTTGCAGTTCATCCCCTATAATAATGTAGTCTCTAGCATATCTCCTTTTATGCTATGGCAGCACTACCAAAAGAGCTACTGATGGTAGCAGCTGAGAATAATCAGTAGCACAGGACTGGTCATTTGTGCAGGAACGGAGATGAGGCTCCTCGTTGAGCCAGGGCTCCCATCTGTGCAGCCTGCTAGTCCCCACTGCACGTGATAGATACATGCCACTGCATACGGTCACAGAACCATAGAATGCTTTGGGTTGGAAGGGACCTTTAAAGATCATCCAGTTCCAACCCCCCCGCCATGGGCAGGGACATCTTTCACTAGATCGGGTTGCTCAAAGGCCCATCCAACCTGGCCTTGAACACTTCCAGGGATGGGGCATCCACAGCTTCTCTGGGCAACCTGCTCCAGCGTCTCGCCACCCTCACTGTAAAAAATGTCTTCCTTACGTCCAATCTAAATCTACCCTCTTTCAATTTAAGACTGTTGCCCCTTGTCCTGTCACAACAGGCCCTGGTAGAAAGTCTTTCTCTGTCTTTCTTACAGGCCCCCTTTAAGTATTGAAAGGCTGCAATAAGGTCTCCCCGCAGCCTTCTCTTCTCCAGGCTGAACAGCCCCAACTCTCTCAGCCCGTCTTCACAGGAGAGGTGCTCCAGCCCTCGGATCATTTTTGTGGCCCTCCTCTGGACCCGCTCCAACAGGTCCATGTCTTTTTTGTACTGGGGACCCCAGAACTGGATGATGGTTCACAGGAGGTAAACATGATGAAGTTTCTGAACCACACAGAGATCTGATGGCTCTGATCATCACACACTGTCTTTTTCAACTCGGTGAGCAGATGTAGCTGAATCTTGGTATGTTAATACTCAGCCCAGGCTGAGTATTAAACATGTGCCAAACACCCATCACCACAGGATGGCACATAAAAGCCACGAACGGGTGCCCTGTTGACCCTCCCGGGAGGCATAGTGTGTGATCACTTAGTGACACTCTTAGTTGCTTGGAAAGGGGAAAGCGTGAGGATTTCTGTCAGCTTGCCTTCTCTGGCGCCTGTAGGAAAGTGCACTGCTTTAGTCTGTCAGAGGAGGAGCAGCAGCTGGGATCTCTGTCCTTCTTCCAGCCTCCGTTTTCTGCATTCCCATGAATAGTCCCAGTAGGTCATGCCACTGGTCATTCCCACCCAAGGACAGCGCGCGCCTGACTTGTCTTAATAGGTTTTTGCTGCTCACAGCAATTGAAATTGCAATTGCAGAAGTGAAACTCACTAGAAACTTCCTGATACGACCGGGCTTTGGCATGGCCAGAGCAGACTCGCATGAGCTGCCTGCCTGCCTGCCTTTCAGGAACACAACTTTGTTTTAGGTATGAATCAGGTCTTAGAACCTAGAACAGTCATTTAAAAAATAAAAGTAAAATGTTTCATCTATTGGATGAAAGTTGACACATGTTAGATCTGGAATGGGTGATGTTAACATAACAGTATCTTTTTTTAATTCTGTTATCACAGGCAGGCAAGAACCTAAATTAGAGGTACTTGAGGCTCACTCTAACTCCTATGAGCTGGCCTAATCCATGCGGTAGGACTTCAAAGCTTACTCCTATCTGTATGAAGTGGGAATCAAGACTCTTCAGTGGCATTACTAAGTGTAAAACCAGGGATCTGCCACTATCCCCAGGAGTCACCTCTGCTACACAGTAAAACTTGAAGCTTGTTTGTTCTGCTCCCCTCAATCTCCTGCTCCGCACAACTCCTATCTGTCTCTTCTTCCTTCTTTATCAACACAAAACTAACATGTGCGAACACCTGGAGTGGGGACTGGCTATGCTAATCAAACAAAGCTCTTGAACCTTAAAATCAAGAAGGAGCAGAAATTCTGGTCAGTCCTCCGTGGCACAGTCTGTTATACAAGAAAAGTGTGAGCAGTTACCAGCGTCAAAGACTGGTGAGAGAAAGAATGCAAAAGGACATAAAGAAATACTTATCATTGAGCTCACCTGTAGTGCTAGAAATGGCACCTTTTGCAATTCAACACAACTGTTTTTTCCATTTTCAGTGAAAAGTATCATTTAGTTCGTTCAATCTACATGTTTATTACATGAAAATTAACTCTATCCCAGCCGAAACCAGGACACCCTGCATTTTTTTTTCCAGGCAACCAGTCAATTTTTTTCCCAGGTAGTAAAATATTTAAAGCAAAACACTTAAGTTTTGCTTCCTAAAAGAAAGGAATTGGTATGCAAAATTCAGAACAACTGTGGTTGTAAAATTCTATGGTTTACTGACTTTCATATTAGAAGGTCAGCAGAAGGTTACGAGAAGTGGTAGTCCACTTAGGTTTACATATTCAAAATTTTCTTGGTGCTGCAGGGTTGCCTGCGTGACCAGCTGCACGCAGATGTGGGCTTGTGCTGCCCATGTTCTGAGCTGATGGAGGGAAAACAGCTCTGGTGTGGAAATCTGAATTTCTGTGAGTCAGGCCACTCCATATGCCCTAATGGGCTCAAACACTGTGCCACCCTGTGCAGATCTGCAGCAGATCTTTCCCCACAAATTCCAAAGTAAGTCAGGTTTGAGAGATTTCTCTTCTGCTTTTTACAAATAAATTATTTTGTCACTGAGACTGTTTGAATATTACTTATGTTCATAAATTCATAGACATACTTACTGCATCCTTTTCTGGATTGCACACTTTAACCCAGAGCAGGTGGTCTATAAGCCAGTCTATGGGCTTATCTTTATAAAACATGAGAAAAAATTCCACGATGAGTGGCAGGTCTTCTGATTTAAACAATTTTCCTGAAAGCAAGACAAGAAGTTGCATATTCAGATATTTTTATTGCTGTGCAAAAATCACCAGCTTTATGTTTACTCCAGCCTTAAACACATGGATGTAATTCTGATACTTAGTGGAAATTTCACACAGCCTCCAGCTTTGGAGATCTGCTTATCCTCCAGCTTGTTGGGATTTTGAAAAGATTTCCATTCCATGCCTGGAGATATTCTCACATAGTCAACCAGCTGACTAATAAAGCATGCAGTTATATCCTAGTTCCAAACACAAATCTGCCAGTCACCTGTATCAGTGTGTCAGATGAAACAAAGTCTGAGTAACTCCTCAAAATGCTAGACATGCAATTTCACTAGCAATACTATACTGAATGTCTTTATATTAAGACCTAGATATGAAAAATGCTGCTTTTAAAATACTATCACTGTTCATTTAGTTCTCTTGCTATTTGTATTAGCAGATTTTGTTAGATTTCTTTGTTTGACCTAACACTTAAGAGGTGTTATCACAAGTAAATTGTATTAGAACTGAAGAAAAAATATAAAAAGAAACTTACTACTAAAAATAATAAAAACCCTTCCCTATGATACGGGATGCATGTTCTGCTCCACAAAGGAAAGGAAGCACATTTTTATAGATGGTTCAAATTCCATTCTTGAAAAGAAGACTACATGCTACAGGGGCACATAGTGCCCCGAGGTGGAACAGTTTGCTTCTTATGGGAACCCAACTATTAGATCCTATGCTGAGGAGACTCTGCATTAAAAAGACAGTTTGAGAGAGCACAGAAAGTACAAGACTTTCAGTGGGAGCTATCCTGAAGAACTAAGGAAGTTTTGCTATGTGAGTGCTTCCATGTTTTGAAATGTAACTCCGAGTAAGACCTACTTGACCTACACAGCTCCAAATCCAGTTGACCCTGCTGAGGTCTTAATACTTACCAATAAATCCAAGGTGGGAGAACTCGAGAATCATCCAGTCTTGGGACTGTTTAGCAGCAAAATTTTGTATACTTTGAATATAATCAGGTTTGGCTATAATATCGTCTTCCAGCTGGGAAAAAAAAAAGCAACAAAAAACAGAAGGCAAGTGGTGGTGATGTTGCCACATGTAAGTGATAACTGCATTGTGTTTGACTGCTGTACAGTGGGTACTGAAGTTGTGCCAAACTACAGTGGATTGCTATTCAGCTTCTACATATATCCCTGTTTCAGTATCATTCATTAAATATTTTACAGGAGTGACTATAACACCATGAGCACTTCTCACTTTTTTGAGAAAGGAGGACTCGCTACCTTAAAGAGATCTCACTTAAAAGAAAACATTAAGCAAGAAGATAGAGGTTAAAGAAGAAGACAGTAGAGACAGTTTGTACTGAAGTTGTATAAGCATTGATAAACAGCAGGAACAAATTGTTTGAAAAGAGAGGCATCAAGCAGATGGTTAAAAGCTCTGTAGAGTAGCTTGGGCAGACTTTGTCCTACCTAAAAGGTGACTGAGAGGAACTGTGGATGATTACTGAGATGCTAGTAGACAGCAAGTTGTTTCAGGGAATACTAGTCATGAAAGAAGGAACATGCTGTGAAGCACACTGAAAGACAGGAATACATAGAGCTTTCGAGGTGTTGTAAAGGCTGACACTGAATACAGCAGTAGAGCCAGCTAAAGGATACTCGGAAAAGGAGCCTGACATCCATCAAGGAAATGGGAGAGGCCTTGGCTGCATTCTTGCAGGGCTTTCAGAGAAGAATCGGGGATCTGAAAAGCCAGAAGCTGTTCCAGTTACTAAAGCTGAGGACAAGTCCAAACAAGGAGTTTAGAGGTAATGGAAAGGACACAAAGGAAATAAATGAACTCCAGAAATAATTAAGGTGCAAGTAATTCAGGGTTTGAATTCACTATGGGTGTGAAAAACACAGGAAGAGAAGGCTAAGCCTTCAGGAAAATGTTGTTGGGGTGCAGTGTAATTATACAGTTAATTTGATCTAACTGCTGTACTTCATTGGCCCTGGTGCTTGTCTGGTGGGACTGGAATCTGATTCAGAAAGCTAAATAGGTAGAAAATGAACACTATGAGAAAAAAAATGCACGGTTTCCTGCTGGTTTTGCATCCTCAACTGACTCTGTGCAGAGTCAGCAGCAAGAGCATGAGAGAGCAGGTCCACAGCTTTTAGCTTATTTTGGCCATTACTACAAGTGTAGGGCTGGCGGGGGAGAAATGTGTTGTCAACAGTGAACCCAGGAGGAAGTAGAATGAAGTCTGAAAGACAAGATTAAGAGATCTGTTTTGACCCTGTCAGCTTTTGCTGATGGTAAGATAACAAAAAGTAGATAGATGGAGATGAACTGATCAAGATGAATGCTTATTAACAGATTCTGAGATCTGGGAATTGAGTCGAGGTGACAGTTATGCAGAAGAGAACAAAAAACCCCCCCAAACATCAACTTACAAGAAAACTTGCATAAAATAATTTGAGCTAAGAGGATTATCCAGTAGCTAGATCTAAAGGGAGAAGAGCAAGGAATCAAAGAGAGTTTCAGAGAATCCTTATCAAAGAGAGTTTCAGAGAATCCTTAAAGAGAAAGTGAGGGGCACCCAAAACAGGACAAAAGGCAGAGAGAGGAATATCTCAAAAACCTAGTGAGACCACCATATTGAGAAATACTAGAAGAAAGTGTACAAAAGTAGTAAAGATGAAAAATATAGAGGCTGTGATACAAAGTGGGTGTAAATGTGGTTATGAACTGAAAGTAGTTTTGCATAGCGAGAAGTCTGAAACAGCCTTTTCTGAAGCTGGCAGTTAAAAGTGCATATTGGAGAATGTGGTTTGATATCCTATGTAGCGCAGGCCATTAAAAGTTGTTTACTTAACCCTGTACTAAGCCCCATAATTTGTGTTCAACTAAAGCACATCTTCTTGAAGACAATCTGCCATTGCTTAGAGATTTCAGTATCAGTTCTTTTACAGTAAGTTATACTATGTGTAATTATCCTGAACGTTTAGTACGTGGTACCCAAATTCTAATTTGAATTTTTCTGGCTTCAGCTTACAGCTGTTTGTTTTTCATATGCTGTTATCCACCAAAGGAGATTATGCAGTGGTTGTACACAGCTGGATCAGGAAGTTTAAGATACGAACTGTCTAGTCCATTTGCCCCATTGCCATGAGAAAGCCAGCAGAACACATCATCGCAGCTAATTTCCCTTCACTCATCAGTACTTTGGGATGAAAAAAGAAACGTGCCCAATAGCAAGGCTATGGAAATTTCCTAAATGATAGACAATAAATGGGTTTCCATTCGTTTTTCTTACGTGGGTTATCTGTCTAAGAGAAGTAAAAATGAAGAAGCGATAAAAAAGGGGTAGCACGCAATGGAAGTTTAGGCATTCAGACAGGAAAGTATCTTCCTTTCTAAATTATATTAGGGTATTTTTATATTTTGAATCACCGTTCAATGAATATGTGAAGACTGTTAAGCTGAAAAATCTTATTCTCTCATTTTCCACAGAAAACAAACCTCCAATGAAAATTTAAGCTAAAAATGCACTTTCATGAAAGTTATTCCTTTTAGGAACTCTACCAAATAACAGGCTTGACCTAGAGTCTAGGGGGGGGAGGGGGGGGGGGGGGAATCAATACAAAGACTCCTAATGACTTAACTGAGCTATTGCTCAGGCCTTAAAACCATTAGAGAAACACACTGGAGAAATTATTATAATGGTGTACGGGTAAGTGCTGCCAGCAATATATATTACCAGTATATACATATGTTATATATAAATACACAAAGCTCTCCCAGCCTCCACGAGGAAAAAACTCATGAGGTGAAAAAAGCATAGCAGTAGTTCAGGTAACTAAGTTTGAAGTTTCTAACAGATTTTAACTGAAGATACTAAAAGATTTATTTAATATTTTATTTTGGTTCACCTGAGTGCTAATAGAAAACACTTCCCAAAAAATGCTGTATCTGAGCTTCTCAAAGATGCTTTCAGATTTGCAATGTTTAATCACTTCAGAAGGAACTAAGTCTATACGGACACAAAGAACAAATGGTTCTCCTCACTACTAGGTTGGGATTTGAATGCCTGCTTTTATGGCTGTGTTAGGATCCCATTATCTTGCCTCTGACATTATTACAAGTGCCTCAAGGGGCTCTGGTGGACTCCAGGAAGTATAGTGAAAGTGGAAACAAGTATTTCAAAGTTCTCTTAGTTTTTTATTGATGAAGAAAACTTCACAAAAAAGCCCAAAAGGAGCAGTAGCTGGTTGGGAGGGGGGAAGACAGGCAAAGTAGAAGGGATGCTTCAAGTAGAAGAGATGAGATGCGATGAGATGACTGATGGGATTTATTGTCTTTTTCAAAGATTATGTTTGATCAGTAGGTAAGGTTCATCCACAGTGTAACCCCGTTAGCTTCAATGGACTTCACAAAGCTACTTGCTTAAATCCTGATTCAGCAGTGTCCTAGAATGAGTGTTTATGTGTTTATTCAGCTAAGATCTTGCCTGGCTCATGATATCATGTAGACGTTAAGAGTAATTACATAGGCTTATCTTCTTTCAAAATTCAGAAGTTAATATCAGTCACCCAAATGATACTATTCCTGACAAAACAGTAAATAAAATCTAAGCTAGTTCAAGTTTTCCCTAAGATTACTGAAGTAAATCTTTGTACCAGGCTGAGGAAAGGGATTTTTAAGCTATTTGCTTTCCATTAATACAAGGCTTCCAAATGGAGGGAGATCATAACTAACTTTATGGCAGCATGTGTTCCTTCTTTTCACCTGTACTCTACAGAGTACTTTCTGGGCAGACCGGCATCTGTGCTACAGAAGCAGCTGCAGACTGGACACACAAATGAAGAAGTGGATATACTAGGTAACGGTATGAGGAAAGCATAGTTTATTTCTAAGAAAATTGTGAATGCAGCCATAACTACCAACAGACCATCACAATCCAGGCTTTGCTCCGAATAACACAGTTCAGTCCTTATATAATGTTCCTGATGAGAAAACACATATTCTCAAATTTCTTTAAAAATACAAATACATAAGTAAGTGATTTCCATGCAAACATGAATGCTTGGAGAACTTTATAATGGAAAGGGACATTAAGTGTCTGGCAGCATGCTTAACTATTCCCTTCACCACGTTTCCCAGGCCTTAATGCTCTAGTGCACTTAGTAAACTTGGGTAGTGTTCTTAAAAAGATACAAAAGTCAGGGGAAAATACTTCATTTTCCAGTAAACTTTAACTGCTCAATAGACAACATTTTTCTTTGTCCACCTGTCTTCTGAGTGCCTATGCCAAATTTGAGAACGGAGCATAGACTCTTGAGTAGCCCAGCTCAAATGCGTTTGTGTTAAATGCTGACAAAGATTGTACGAGATGCCTGCTCTTGCGGTCTTCTCTTCTGCTTCTGGGAATCTTGTGATGTACTTACATGATACAGAGACTGAGGCCTGTTCGAGCAGGAGAAGACCCAGGAAAACTAAGAACTAAGCAAAATGCTGTTCTGAGCTTTTTTTAAAACTGTTGACATTCACAAGCTACATGAAATTTTATGGATCTGTTCCATTATTGAACAGTCATGATAAATTTTTGAATCTCTGGTGGTGATCATCGTCTTTATGGTGTGCAAATTAGGACAAATCTATAATGATGGCTAAACTAAGCCTGAATGCATGGGGATCTTCTTAAAGTCTAACACTCTAAATCTTCTGGAGAATTTAGGATCTGTACCAACTTTCAGTTTAACCTTGTCTCCAGTGTCACTATACTGGTATGTTTCCCTATCTGTCCGGGTTTTTTGGTTCATTGTGATCTCAGCTATAACCTGGACCTACCACCACTATTCTGTCTTGCTGCACCAAGTGAAAAAAACATTAAACTCTGACTTTCTTAACCTAATCAAATAAGGGTTTCATGCTTCAGTTACCTTGTTATTCAACCTCACAAATGACAGGAAGGTACAGATGGATTTAATCAAATAGTACCTGGCTGCAAGATGTATATAAACACAGAAATACGTGGATGCTTGTAAAGAGCACAGGCAAAATACACAGAAAATGACAATAGATTGCTGATTTTATTGAGGCCTTTGAAACAAATTAAAATTGCCAAAGCTAATAATCAGTACAGATGTATTGCAGCTACTTAATGATAATGTGAACATACCTGTAAATAAAATGTTCCCTTAGGTTGGGCATATAGCATTAAAAAGCTATAATCCAAATTCTGTTTAGTTCTCCACCTAAACATAAGCAGCAAATTCTGATAAGCTTTTTGGGGGGGTTGCAAGAGTTATTTCTATAATAAAAGCATTTCTAATGCTCTGCAGTTTTTTCTCTACAGTAAAATTGCAAGGTTGAGTATTCTAACTCCTTGTTAAGTGAATAAAAATTCCTCTATAAGCAGTGTAAACATTTGTAAATAATTTGACTTTCCTATAAAAGTTAACATGAACTAAGCAAAAAAATTTGATCTGTATCAGTACAGCCTGAAACAAAATGTCTAACAAGTATATTAATGTCAAATGACTTAAAGATTCTACTCATTATATTATGAACAGTAGAGATCGACACACAATGATTATTTAAAGTACTAAAATTAAGTGCTTTTACTGGTGAACAGCATGGAAAACAGGTTGATAAACTTCATTTTCAGGTTTAAATGTAAACACAGTTTTTTTTCTACAAAGTGCCAGAGGATGAAGCTGATGTTTGATAATCAATGCTAAAAGACTAGAGTAATTTATCAGTATTTAATTAGCATAGAAGTATCTGATTCAAATCTAATCATATATGAAACTTAAGTATAAGTGTGTAAACATGTTTATGCTCTGAAAGATAAAAGGCTTATCTATAAACCCAGTATACATGCATACATACACTTGCTGATTTCCTTCAACCTAAACTCGCAGTACTGCAGCTCTCTTGCTGCATTGCTGGGGTAGCTTCTGATAAATTAGTTATTGCTGATGAAAGAAAATTAGTTTCCTCCAATAAATTTATTTTGTTAGGTTATAATTTCTGTATCAGTGAATTTGGGGCACATGAGCGAATGAAATCACCAGTTAGGATATATTATTAGCAGGAGTATAAAAAGTCCATGATCCCCAAAAGTTAGGTCATTAATTAAACCCACAGTAGTTGTTACTAGTTAGCTAAGGGGCCACGTGGGGTTTCCTTCATGTGTTCACAGAGCCTCTCCCTTATCTCTCACATAAAACATTTTCCTATTTTTTCCTTTATGACCAGATCATCTAGCCTATCACCTCTTGGCATTATCCATCTGGTTTAAAACATGTGGGATGCCTAGAGTCAAGACTCAAAGAAGCCTTGGCTCTCACCCTGAAGCTGACGTGCAGCATAGCTTTTCTCAAGATCTCCTCGTGTAATAATTTTTTAAAAAAGTATACTTGAGGTCCATTAGCTCTGAAATACAAAAACATCATCAGCTCAAAGAATGTTGACTTTTGCAGAATTTTCCATTTTGTACTCTTAGCAAAAGTTCTTTGGTTTTATACAGCTATCTTACCTTACTCTGTCCTCCGAATCCCCAAATGTTTTCTTCAGGTTGGAAAGATCTGGATAATAAGAAGCAGGAGGAGAAATAACCTCTAGGACGCCAGACTGGATTTCTCTGGGGAAGCTGTGAAGAGAAGCTTAGTGAGACTCCATTCCTCAAAAAGACTTTTGAGGGCAACCACAGACAGCAGCTCCCCAGAGTTAGGTCTGCTCCTCCATAAGTGGAATTCACAACTCTAGCAAAGAAACTAAGTCACGTAGATTGTAAATTAGGAACCAAGAAGGGGTCTTTGACAACCATCAGAACAGGCAGGACTGTAACTCATCAAAGTCACAGAAAACACTGAAGAGAAGTGTGTCTCAGAAATCCTGCCCCTCCTGCATCAGTAGATGCTTACTTGTAATCCTGAGATGGTTGCCAAACTGCAGCAGTAATTCACAACCAAATCCACTATCTAGAACTCCACACAAGTGTTCCCCCTTGCATGAGAGCTCCTAGCTTCCTTGTACTTGCTCTAACTCTCATTCTCCATTCTAGCCAAAATGACACTGTCCTGGAGTGGGGGTTTGGTATGGGGAGTCTGGGTCTAGTCTCTGCTCCAAGGATTAAATTTTCCATTTAAAAAGTCATTGAAAAAATGTGTAATCAACTTTGGGAGCCAAACCTGGAAGTCAAATCTCCCCCTTCCTCCAGAATATGTAAAAAAAAAAAAAAAAAATTCTTCAGTTTTTAACAGGTATAGGATCACTGAAATAAGGAGTTTTCAGAACTGAGTTCCCCATTTCCTATGATTAATGAAAAAAAGTTAACATTAAAAATTAAGCACATCACAGTACAAGCATGCTTATGAAAACGAGTCTCAATCTTACTACGTAACACTGACAAAGTATCTACTCTGCAGTGATATTTTCAAAAACCGTAACAAAATCATAAAAATTATCTAAGTGCTTAAGTTGCTGTACGTATTGTACCTTGTGGTGCTCAACGGTACTGAGGAGCACTGCCTTGATCTTCACCTTGTCCGAGCCGCAGTACTCGCCGCTGAGCAAAACCCTCTGGAGGCAGGCAGCTCTTGCTATTACTCAACTAGCAGGCTCAGCTTGGGGAGACTTCTGGGGGAAACCTGCACCCTAAAAACAGTCTGGGAAACCCTCGAGTAGAGCGGGACGTGCAGCAAAGCCTCACAAGTGAAGGAAAAGGGCTACCTCTCTGGGGATGGTGTTCAACTTTTTTTTGGCTGTTTTTGTTAATATTCTAAAGAAAGTTTATATGAAGATTGAGAGGTCTCTTGTAGTAATTTTAAAGGAGGAGAGAGGGGAAAGGCTGTTCCACTTCAAATACTGGCCAAAGTGGGGTTCTGTCACAGTAACTAATTCATGAATGAGCTTGTGCACCAAAGAAACCAGCAACACCAGTACTGCAGCACAATGCAGTTTTCACCTCTTGCTTCTTTCAGTCAGCTGCACTTCAGGGCCTTTAGCCTTACCTGATTTGTGACTGTTAGCTACACTGTACCGTTTCTGAAAAAGCAGGTTTTGTAAGACAAAATAAATCTACCAATGAATGTATTTTTTTGCCCAAACATTTTAATTTAGTAGTTGTTCTTCTCAAGCTGCTCTAAGGTTTTACACGTGCACATGATGCCGTAAATGTCTATGGGATAGAATGATAAGAGCATGCAAAACTGCAGTGGGACTCAAGCCTTCATTTGATAACTCTTATATTAATTTGGCACGGCAAAGAATATCCATCTCATGTGACCCATCATATAATCATATTTAACATCATAAATAGAATCGGATTGCTGTCCAAAATCCATTGCCTTCATGAAAAAGAGGCAAATGAGGAAACAAAACCACCTAGAAAACATGGCAGCCATCAGAACACACTGCAGGGCCGTGAAGTCAGTGGGGACCTAACACATGTAGCCTCAGGTGCCTTGAATTGCATCATTAATTTCATGGGGAAAAGACTGACGTTCAAGTAAATATTTATCAGAAGCTTAAGCTGAGACCTTGCCTGATTAGTTAAGGCATATTTATGAAATAAGAAAAGGAAAATAAACCGATATACATCCTTCTGTTTTGAATTTCACAGTGTGTTACGATACACATATTAAGAGTGCACGTTTGCCTCATTTCTTAGCAGTTCCATTTCATTATGGTAGAATCGTAATTTGTTGCTGAAATGCTCTAATTCTCTCCATAAAAGCTCAAAATGTGTTTACTGATCAGTGTTATACTCTATGGGACTTACCTGGTTTTAACACGTTCTGCAACGCTGTTAACATATTCTGCATTCACCTAAAGAAAAGAAGGGGGAGTTCATTTCAAGTCACCCATTTTTGTATTAAGCAAAATTTTGTAGGGAATATTTACATGCAAAACCTACATTTTTATTCTCTAATTCTTTTCATTCCAAACAAAAGCAGTATGTTATAGCAGCATTTCCACTAAAGGACAAGTATGGGGTTTTCAAGCCAACTGAGCTTTCAACATAATTGAAAGTAGAACTGAACTATCTCCAGCTATGGTTTCTGCATTTTGTTTTCTCACTGCTTCTGCAGGAGGCCAAGCCATTTTCTGCATAAAATTCCATTCTACAGCTTTCACTTATGCTAGAAAAACAGAGTCATATAACTGTCAGTAAAAAGTGCCGTTTCCAAAAATCACAAAAGAGGCTTGAGGCTGTTGACAAAAGTCACCTAAGCAAAATTTTCTAAAGCTAGTGATACTTAAAATTTTTACTTAGAGTTTCTGCCTAATATAACTAACTTATGGCTCTTATTCTGGAAGAAATTTTGAGGACATACTTATTCATTGCTGCTCTTTCATAAAAATAACAGTTTTAGTGTGGAAAACACACCTGTTAACTATATTAAACAGTGCAAAGTTTTATGGATTTCAAAAGCAATACAATTATTAGGAGTCTTAGCAGTTCAGATTTTTTTTAAATACACAAATAATCATTACCAGCCATATATTAAATTTGTAATAAGTAAAAAAGATGCAATGTCCTAAGTAAAGAACTGTGATAAGAAAAAAATACCAACAACTTTGAAACTCACTTTCAGTCAGTAAGTTACTTTGACTTAACCCATGATGTAAATATTTAACTTGATCTTCTGAACCTTTCTGGGAAAAAGGAAGGTGTGGATTCATGATCAGTGAACACACCTCCCCCCCCTCTCATAATTAAAGGTTCTTATCGCCTCTCATATCAGCACGATCAGCCTGCTCTAATTTACTGCATGGCTGAAAAATGGAACCTGCAAGAATGTGACTTTGGGGACAGGAGAAAGGGGAGAATCAGAAAGAATCAGAAAGAATCTAAGAATCAGAAAGACTGATTCTTACAATGGCAGTTTAATCCTAAATTGGCTGAAATGGACTATTACTACAACCAAAGCTACTGTTTGTAGTGCCACGTTCGGACTGTCCACAGTGGGAAACGGTACTATTCAGAAGTTAACCCTTAAAAACGCAAAGAACTCTCTGAAGCCCTGTAATAGAAGGTTTATCTGAATGGCAGCTAGGCAAAGCTCATCGTTGCCAGGGCTCTTCATTGGGAAATAGCAACTATAAAGTAAGATCAGCTCCTGAAAATTATGCTGAAGAGGAACTACAGCCAGTAAAATTGGGCCTATCTACTTATCGTTGTGATCCAAACGGAAAAGTGGAAGCCATGACCTAACTTAATAAAGTGAGCTATGTTCTGTTTGCCAGTATTACAGTTGCAAAAGCTCCTCTAAGTGATGACTGAACTAAAAAAGCAAACTTTAACTGTTAATGAATACATGTATGAAATTTAATGTTGTTTATGGAAGGACAAAGAAATATGAAAAATAAATATGAAGTCTGAATAACTGCAGTCTTTTTATCTGCAAGTGACTATCACTAGCTAATTCCCTTCTGTAGCTTTTTTCCAATGTGATCAAGACATTTTGGAATGAGAAAAAACTCATTTACCCCTAATATTTTACCTTGAGCACTGTTTACTCTCCCAAACATGGAACCGTTCAAGTCTCTGAGCAGTTTTCTTTTTCACAAGAAATGCCAATACACATGCAGAAGGCAAGGCTCCAGCATGTCAAGGTACTTTGCAAGATATGTGATATCAAAGCGGCAGATAAATAATTGGAACTTTTGTTAGACTGAGTAAGTTTAGTTTTTTCAGGTTCTATGGAACTTTTCTGTGGAGGATTTACATGTCATGCCTGAAGTAGAACACTTTCAGAGATATAATGAGTTCGTATGGTTTTATTTGAAAAATCTGACTGCAACAACTGTGTTTGTAAATGTAATATGACTTTTTACCCTTCGATCATCTGAGTTACAGGTTTTTTTCCACATATGAACACTGAGGCACTCACTGCTCACTATCTCCTCCAGCCCTGAAGAAATCCCTCCCAAAGGCCTAACAGTATTTTGCAGCCCCTCCTACACTATTACACTGAGATAAATCTCCATATTGTCTTTCTGTCAGCATAGTGCACCTTTCCATGCAAACTTACCTCTGCTACAAAGATGATTATTACGCAGTTGTTCTTTTGCTCTTCAGAAAGTTCGTACATTAGGGAATGCAGCGTATTAATCAGATAATGTTGTTTTTCCCTTTTCACAGTAGGAATACCTATCACCAGTGAGACTGCAAAGAAAGAAGTCCACAAGCCATGTAATTTTAAGTCAGGTAAAAGGAAACTGAAATTACATTTTAATTTTGATTTGATGTGACCATAAGACTCGGTGATAGTTAATATTCCTATAGCACTGTGACAGCCTTTGCTTTACTACCTGGAAGGAGAGACACCTCCAGCTAAGTTTAGGTTAGAGACACCTGTGTCTGTGTTATAAGCACCAGGTCTACACTGTGTAGACTGTCAACATTTGAGAACTTGGAGATATTACTACCTCTGGCAAACACACAGGTATCTGCTATTGAGTTTCAAAAGCCGGTATTGCAAAATAAGTGCTAGCTCTTGGTATGGAGTTGGAGATCTAAGTAGTAAGAGTTAAACCAACACTGGCTTACTGAGCAAGTGGTCACAGGAGGTGAGCGCTGTGTATCTCAGAAAGGAATCCAAAAATCAAAATCTCAAAAATCTTTCTCAGCAGTTTAAGTGATATGAATCCATGGCTTTGACATAATCAATAATAAGAAGAAAGGCACTTAGACATTATCATTATGAAGAAAGGAACTGAAATTGTCTCTGGCAAAGACTCCACTAGTAGCAAAGCTGTGCTATATTACATCATTAGACTGTAAGCAGGACCTCTCTTTTTTTTCATTGGTGAGGGCATTACTGAAGTCAGTGACCTAATATGGCTCAAGTAAACCTGTAGAATTCTTAGTCCTTGCAGAAGATTCCTATTCACCAAAACCTTGTGAGGCTGGTAAGGAAGCAGCAGGTTTTGAAGGAAAGGACTAGGTGCAGTTAGTGACTTCCTCCAGACTTCATCATTTGTGCCAGCATCAGCTCAAAAATGCCAAAGTTCCAACGTTCCTTCCCAGCACATAACCTGCTAAACCACTGGGGTTTTGTGTGGTTTTACACGCTGAAGGTCAACCCGTACTTCTTAAAGTGTGGTCTTGCTATTGTGATTTTCATGTACAAATAAATTAAAATTAAACATGCAGCGAATGCAGCATTCTTTTATTCCTTATTACTCCCCCCCCCCCCTCCCCCCACACGCTTTTTTTTTTGCTTGCTTGCTTGTGAATGTATCTGGTTTTCTGAGGGTTTTTTGCAAATCATTTTGCTGACTACCTGTGGTCTTTTGCATACTCACACTGGTCTATGGGCTCAGAGATCTCACTCCAATGCGAACCACAGCCCTACTCCAGTAGAACCACTAGCCCGTGTCATGGGGCACGGCCAAGTTATTTTTTTAGTTAAATCAAAAGTGCTGCCAATGTTTCTTTATATAAAATCACCCTAAAGAAAAGTTGAAATTTCAACAAAATACAAAACTCAGCAAAATAGTTGACTAGTTCCTTGTTTGCTTATTGCTTTTGAATGTTCTTTTTACCTATCACACGACAATTAGAAGAAGATGTAATTTAATAATTTGTATTAGAGTTCACTGGAATTCATTATGATTTGTGCAGGTGTCAGCTGATTTCTCATGTGGATGAAAAAGTTACACTGAAGATTTATTAATATCCTTCAAATGATCACATCACCTTTCCGTTTGCTTCTAACTTTAGCAAACTGTGGGAATTGTAAATTCTCCCTGACTTCCTTACTCATACTAATTCTGTGGGAAAAAAATGTCACCTAATGCATCTTTGTCTCATGAATCCATGACTAAGAATAAAAATAATATTGCTTTTCAGTTATGACTATTTTTTGTTGGTATTTGAAAAGGTTTATCAGAATACTTTGGGGAAGACTTGAAATTGGGATGGGAGTGGTAAAAGTGCTTTTGCCATCCCCGTTAAAATTTATTCAGTTTGGCAACATTATAAAGTTTAGGGAGAAAACCTCCTCTGAACATTGAGTATGCTTCATTGCTAGAACTTAATATAAAATGTAAACATATAGAAAATATAAACCAAACTTTATTTCCTACCTCCAGTTCTCTGTTGCCCAAAAATAACATTTGGGAAAATGGCATCTTCATATTCTTGAAGGTGAGGTAGATAGTAGTACATGTTTGTAAGATGCACAGGGAGTTTTCTGGTGAGGTTTAACACTTTCCACTTCGTATCATCTTAAAGAAACAACAAACCCACACATACACATAAAATAAAAAGCCAGCAGTGAAGCCTATTATTTCAACTGTTTTCCTCAACTGAATACCAGTAGATTACCACACACAAAGTTATTCTATCAGAACTATTCCTCAGAAGTGATTATATGTCATATATATTACCCTCCTGCGGTAAGAAACTGAGAAATGCCCAGTACCACCCCCCCGACACAGGTGATAGTGCAAGCTCCAAGCCTGAACGTCCTGGGAACTCCACCTGCATTTCCTTGTGCCTAAACAGTTGCAGGACTGAGCCGTCTTAAAACGTAATAAGCAGTTATTTTAAAAGCAGCAGGAAAAAAACTGGTTTATATTTTGTACAGTTTGCAAGCAGCTTTATAAATGAAAAGAAACAGATTCTGATTAATAACTTTCTTAATTACTTAACTAACTTAAATGCTTTCCCCAAAATGTAATACATGATGGTTTTCAGGGGCTCAAACTGAAGTTCTCAGGTTATAAAAAGTCCTATGGCAAAAAGGACAACCAGATCCAGGCCTTTAGAAACTATTTGAGAAACAAAAGACTGTAGCAGTTAAGAGAAAAGTAGGGAATATTTATTTTTTCTTTACTAGTTTAAAATAAAGATTAAAATAATTTGAATATTTATTCCTGTCGAAATAACTTGTGTGACCTTGTAAAAAGAATCCCCTTTTTTTAAATAAGCCATATAAAAACCAGATACCATTAATTTACTAATTTATCTTCCTTCATATAAACATTCCTGAATGTTCCAGTGGTGGTAAATTTTTTTAAAAATACACTTAATAAAAACTTGAACAACTTAATTCTAAAATCATTATAAAATCAATTATAAGCTTGCAAAAAAAATTGTGCTTAATGTAAGATACCCATGGGGGCAGAGATGATATGCACCATGCAATTTAAAAAAAGGTATTTGAATGGATTAAAATGAAGGCTATGTTTATGAAGAATAGCAAATAGTCTTTCTAATATTTAAGAAAACTGCTTGGAAACAACACTGAAGATCACTCCAGACTTTATTTACCAGTTGTCTAAAGGCTTAAATCTTGCTTTCCTGACACAGGCAGCATATGGCTCTCATACTAGAATTCTGTCCGTCATTCTCTGTTGCTGAATTTTTCTATACCCTGCTAGCTACCTACAATGTGTATGTCTTTTTGTCCTGAAAGAAAAATAAAGCTCTTATGAATTTATCTAAGGTAATTCATACTTCAGTGGGTGCCTCCTCCAGACACTTTATCAGTTGTGCAAACAGGCTGGTCCTAGGGCACTTTGTGATATCAGAACACCACCTTGATTAGTTTTAGCCAACAAAATCACGTTAACAGCCTTCCAAGCTGCAGAAAACTTGAAAGCTCACAGTTTCACAGTCAGAAAAGCAACAGAAGGTTTATTGACTTAGATGGGAAGTTATTTTTCCTAAGAAATGCATCTAAGATAACTCCCCAAATTTACCACCCTTCACCCAAGTTACTTAAAACCCAAGTGCAAGGTCCTGCACATGGGTTGGGGCAACCCCAAGCACAAATATGGGCTGGGCAGAGAATGGATTGAGAGCAGCCCTGAGGAGAAGGACTTGGGGGTGTTGGTTGATGAGAAGCTCAACATGACCCGGCAATGTGCACTTGCAGCCCAGAAAGCCAACCGTATCCTGGGCTGCATCAAAAGCAGCGTGGCCAGCAGGTTGAGGGAGGGGATTCTGCCCCTCTACTCCGCTCTCGTGAGACCCCACCTGGAGTACTGTGTTCGGCTCTGGGACCCCCAACATAAGAAGGACATGGACCTGTTGGAGCGAGTCCAGAGGAGGGCCACGAAGATGATCCGAGGGCTGGAGCACCCCTCCTACGAGGACAGGCTGAGAGAGTTGGGGCTGTTCAGCCTGGAGAAGAGAAGGCTGCGGGGAGACCTTACAGCAGCCTTCCAGTACCTGAAGGGGCCTACAAGAAAGCTGGACAGGGACTTTCTACAAGGGCATGTAGTGATAGGACAAGGGGTAACGGCTCTAAACTGAAAGAGGGTAGACTTAGATTAGATGTAAGAAAGAAATTCTTCACTAAGAGGGTGGCGAGGCCCTGGAACAGGTTGCCCAAAGAAGTTGTGGATGCCCCATCCCTGGAAGTGTTCAAGGCCAGGTTGGATGGGCCTTTGAGCAACCTGGTCTAGTGGAAGGTGTCCCTGCCCACGGCAGGAGGGTTGGAACTCGATGATCTTTAAGGTCCCTTCCAACCCAAACCATTCTGTGACTCTATGAAAACAAGTCTTACAAATGACCATCATCAGCTTTATTCATGCAGCTTACATCAATGAAGACAGAGGCTTACTGAATGGGCAATATTTGTTTGAATTTTTTCAACTTCCAAAAGATATTTCCACTGAAAATTAGGACTCGACAGAGATTCCCCACTCTACAGAAAACAGTTTAAAAAAACCCCAAAACAACAAACCAAACATATATATGTATGTCCAGACATTTGTGTATGAAAGAGAGACCCACAACTCCTCCCACTCTTCTTTGCCATTAAGTATACTGGAATTTTGCTGCATATAAACTTTTTTTTTTTTTAAACCACCTTTGTAACTTTTCAAGGACTTTCCATTTTTCTTTGGAAGTAGTTATCTTTCATGGGTTCCATTCTTATTTGGAAGTAGTACCAATCAAGGGTTGGGCAAGGGACTTCAGTTTTATTGCGTACAATAAACCTTTTCATTTTTGTTGTACAATAAAACTTGGCTGGAATGGGAAGCAGAAAAGTAAGTAAAAATAAAAGGAAAACTATTCAGTGATTTAAAGAAATTTCTGCTTTGAATCCTGTGAATTGACAGCTTTAATACTTTTTGATACTCAGCTGGCTCCAATAAGAATGAAGAGCAGAGGGAAGGCAAACATGCACTCTCCTCTACTGCTATTACGTGCATTAGGCAATAACTCTTTGTCCACAGTATGTGGGGCTACTGGTAGCTGACAACATGGTCTCTGTTCTAAAGCTTGTAAGGCCACAACCCTGCCAACACTCAAGCATTTGTTTATACACATCTGAACAGTCCCACTGAATTAATACTGAATAAACAGAGAAAAAGAGGCAGGGAAGAACAGGATCAGAAATGAAGCTGACTACACAAAGCAGGAACGCACCTTGGTCCTTCTTCCCCTGTAACAGTCCCGGTTAATTCCCTATTTTAATCTGATACCAGCCCGCTGTACTGAATGCAAATAAGGATTTTTAAAAAGTAGTTTTCAGTAGCATCCAGACTATTTTTGAAGTTGGGGTGTGTTGTGGAATGCCTCCAGTGCAAAGATGCCCCTTCTAGTTTTCCTTCTCTCCCCAAGAAATAGCTCTTCCAGTCTGAACAGGGAGGAAGATAAAAATAAATTCTAGAGGCAACATTCATAGGCTGTATCTAGCCAGCAAGACCTCATGGGGCTTCTCAACTCCTGGGTTCAGGCAAGCACCCAGCTGTATGTGGTCTGCCTGCTGAGATGAGGCTGCGCACCCACCACGCACACCTCGGTGCCTGGGGTCCGCTGGCAGGATGGCAGAGCACTCATGGCCAAAAAGCCCCCCCAAAACTCACGCCACCTGGACAGGAGGGGGACCAGGACTGTGGACCATCTGAGGAGGTGTACCTGCCTTCCAGGTTAGACACAGCCCTAGTATTTATCAGGGTGTAGTGGCATAGTAAAAGCTGGTAAAAATAGCTTATTCAGTGCTCTGTAGTTGGCAGCAGGAGAGGGATAAGCACTGTAAGAAACTCGATTAGCAATATGTACAGCTTTGCCACTATGACACCACCGCAGTCTATTGTGTCCCCTTTTTTCCCTCTCCTTATCTGTTTAGTTACTAACAGATCCTATTTAAAGAAGGGATACAGATTAGTTCCCCAGCCTTTTTTTTAAAGTAGAAACTTCTACCTCATGCTAATATAATCAAATCAATGATTTTTCTCCCCACACCAGTCATAAAGAAACATGAGCACACAAAACTTTGAACCATTAACACAGTACATTTTTATACATACAAACCTGTATGATTTGTTGTCAAGTTCATTCTTTTTGCAACTACACGTTTAATTTCATCTAGGGCACGGCTCAGTTCATGTGATCTTTTTTTATTTTCCTTTTCAGCATACAGTAGTCTTTGCTGAAGTTCCAGAAGCTGGCTTTGGTACATGTCTAAGTCATTTTCTGCAATGAGAACATAATTTCTTTTCAAAGAGGTGAATTATATGATGGAATAAAGAGAAAGTTTAAGAATAGGAGACAGTCCAGAAGAAGACATGACCAGAAGTGTATAAACAATAATAAAAGAGGCCACTCAAAGTTTACTCATGGAATGAAGAAGTCTGGAAGAGTATTAAGAAGTAGAGTTTAGGGAGAACAGCTGGGTAAAGGCTTGCAATTGAAGACAACAAGAATATGACATCCATAATAAGGAAAAAGTCAGTGAAAGACTATGAGTTGCAGGGGAAGGTGCTATCCAGTAAAGCCAACAACATTTTTCACTGAGTGACAAACCCTGATGACCCTTGTCATACTGAAGAGTGTAATTATGTCATGGCTTGTCTTTTGTATAAAACACTATTAAGATTAAAACACAGATATTAAGGTATTCAGTCTTCATCTATCAGTTTAAAAGTGCCTGGAGTATATTAAGAACTATTAGTAAAGATGGTTATTTGAACTCCTGGATATATTTAATTAGATAACAACTGAAACTGTCCTCTGGATTGAAGGATATCTTCATAATATATAGCCCACCTTTGATGAAATACTCTACAGCCGTATCTATATGTACTCTGTACACTGTACTCTAAACACCGTACTCTCAGTCATGGTTATCAGACACCTCTGCTGTTCTGCATGATATTCTCAGATAATGTCAATGTTACGTTTACACAAGATCCACTTCCCTAAGAAACAAGTACTGTCAGAACTTCTCAGTTATCACAGATGATATACAAGACTCATACCTGTCAGCGCCTCCACTGCCTCACTGCCACATGAATAAAGATTGTTAGGCTTATTAAAATTCATAGAAGGCAACACTTTAATGTCACTCACTTTGCAATAGGAAGTAAAGAAAGTAGAGGGCAGAATGGGACTTCTACTTCATTTAAAAATGTTTTATAATGCTGCTTTTTTAATTGTTTTGGTTTGGTTTGGTTTGGTTTTTAGTTAAATGCTGCTATTTAGACACTTCTCCATGTCTGTTTGTGGACTGTGCTGAGTCCCATCCCTGGCAGGACTCATTTTCTAGGACTCACCATTGTCTCTCAGCAAAAGTGAATTCCCAGGGATTCTAGCCTGTAAAAGAGACTAAGAGCAAAATGTGCAGGTAATACAAATTCGTGAGGATTTGCAGAGGCATTTCAAACTGGAATTAATTTGCATTTCGGATAAACGGGTTTTTTTATTTGCAGTAAACACAAATCCTTAATCTAATCAATAAATGTATGAGAGAAAGACCCTGAAGTTTAAAACATCTAGGAAGAAAGTAGTTAGAAAAAAGAAGTAAACATGTGATCTGTATTATTATTGGTCTCATTAAAAATTTAAAGTATGTTTAGTAAAATGCCCATAAAATGAATGCTTCCTAAAATTTCCTGACAGTCTTAAAAATGTTTTGACTTGCAAGAAGGGCATTCATATCTAGGAGTATTCTGTACTATGCAGCTATGAATCTAAATTTAGCGTTGTTGAAGGGAGGGGAAAACTGGATTATTTCAGCTGCGTGCAACAAGAAAGTTCTACTTTACTGAAGTAGGCTTCTCTAAAAAATAATCAGAGAATAAATAAGTAAATAGAAGGTCAAATGAGGAAACAGATGTAGAGTCCATCTTTTAACAACTGCAGGGGAACGGTTAAAATAGATTTCCAATTCAAATCTGTCATGAGGCATCAGGCTACAGAGCTAGAACCCCAAATGAGCTAAATTATTGGAGCACCTAAGGAAGATCCCTTTCATCAACTACTATATGGGAATACACTTTCTTGGTTTATGCTTTTCTTATGCTGTTACCAATGCCATAATCCAATGTCATGGTTTAGCCCCAGCAACTAAGCACCATGCAGCCGCTCGCTCACTCCCCCCCGGTGGGATGGGGGAGAGAATCGGAAGAGCAAAAGTAAGAAAATTCGTGGGTTGAGATAAAGACAGTTTAATAGGGAAAGCAAAAGCCGTGCACGCAAGCAAAGCAAAGCAAGGCATTCATTCCCTCCTTCCCATGGGCAGGCAGGTGTTCAGCCATCTCCAGGAACGCAGGGCTCCATCACGTGTAATGGTTACTTGGGAAGACAAACGCCATCACTCCGAACGTCCCCCCCGCTCCTTCTTCTTCCCCAGCTCTATATGCTGAGCATGACGCCATATGGTATGGAATAGTCCTTTGGCCAGTTGGGGTCAGCTGTCCCGGCTGTGTCCCCTCCCAGCTTCTTGTGCACCTGGCAGAGCACGGGAAGCTGAACAGTCCTTGACCAGTGCAGCAACAACTAAACCATCTCTGTATTATCAACGCTGTTTTTAGCACAAATCCAAAACATAGCCCCATACCAGCCACTATAAAGAAAATTAACTCTATCTCAGCTGAAACCAGGACATCCAACCTTTAGCTTTTTGCGTTAGAGTGTATACGAATAAAATGGAAACAGAAGGCTTAAGCTGATTTAGGTGACTGACAGACATTAAATCATACTGTTTTCATAGCAAGAAAGTGATTCCAAATAGAGCATCAAGACATGTAAACATGGTGGAGATTTATCTTGCAATTCCAAGACAAATTTGGAGGTATAAACTAAAGATAGAGTAATGGATGTGCATTTTTCTTTAAATTCCAATTGCCTTTATTAGGAGTTAGATAGGACCAAGCACCAAGAGAAAGTGGAGATTTAACCTGCAGTAAAGTTCCACGTGCTCCTGGGAAGACGCAAACAACAAAGAGCAAGCACACAATCTTAGCATAAATACACATTACAGAATCACAGAATCACAGAATCATATAGGTTGGAAAAGACCTTTAAGATCGAGTCCAACCGTAAACCTAACACTACCAAGACCACCACTATACCATGTCCCTAAGCACCTCATCCAAACGTCTTTTCAATACCTCCAGGGATGGCGACTCAACCACTTCCCTGGGCAGCCTGTTCCAATGCTTGACCACCCTTTCAGTGAAGGAAAATTTCCTAATATCCAGCCTAAACCTCCCCTGGCGCAACTTGAGGCCATTTCCTCTCGTCCTATCACTTGTTACATGGGAGAAGAGACCGACCCACACCTTGCTACAACCTCCTTTCAGGTAGTTGTAGAGAGCGATAACGTCTCCCCTCAGCCTCCTTTTCTCCAGGCTGAACAACCCCAGTTCCCTCAGCCGCTCCTCATCAGACTTGTGCTCCAGACCCTTCACCAGCTTCGTTGCCCTTCTCTGGACACTCCAGCACCTCAATGTCTCTCTTGGAGTGGGGGGCCCAAAACTGAACACAGGATTCGAGGTGCGGCCTCACCAGTGCCGACTACAGGGGCACGATCACTTCCCTAGTCCTGCTGGCCACACTATTTTTGATACAAGCCAGGATGCCATTGGCTTTCTTGGCCACCTGGGCACACTGCTGGCTCATATTCAGCTGGCTATTGACCAACACCCCCAGGTCCTTCTCTGCTGGGCAGCTTTCCAGCCACTCTTCCCCAAGCCTGTAGCGTTGCATGGGGTTGTTGTGGCCCAAGTGCAGGACCCGGCACTTGGCCTTGTTGAACCCCATACAATTGGCCCCAGCCCATCGATCCAGCCTGTCCAGGTCCCTCTGTAGAGCCTTCCTCCCCTCAAGCAGATCAACACTCCCGCACAACTTGGTGTCATCTGCAAACTTACTGAGGGTGCACTCGATCCCTTCATCCAGATCATTGATAAAGACATTAATGCGTCCATTATCACAGGACGCAACCTACTGCTTCGGAAAAGGGAATCAATCATTTTGTAATGGAGGTGTTTTGCAATTAAATGCTGGAAAGTATTGTTCCATTGATATTTCCAGTGCTGTAATAGCGTAAGATTTTGCTAAACCAAACTAAAATTCCCCTCAGTACAACTATATTCTAGGAGGAATCAGTAAAGAAATTGTAGATGAATAATAACATTGTAGTCCCTCTCTTTACAATTCTTTCAGCTATCCAGTGTCAGTGTGACTCAAAACTACTGGTGTCACTACCGGGCTGACATTTTGGCAAACACCAAGTAACTGTACTTTTATTCGCTTACTTACAGGTGAGCCTACCAAAATATTATAGATGCCTCTGGCAAATAAAAGGTCAATACTCAGCTCTTACTGAGTGCACCCAGAAAAGCTGGCATTTGCAATTGGCCTTATCTATTTCTTCAGGCCAGAAGAGAGAAACCACATTTTTGAGTCTTTCAGAACTGAAGCCTCTGTTTGGTTAGTAGAACAAGACTCTTAGTAATTGCTTATCTCATTTGATTTTGACAGCTGGAGAAGCAAGGGTTTGACAAAAGGAATGTAATATTTACCCACCCCTAGTGAAGAATGAGTTTGTTATTATAAACATATATAGTTTGAAATGGAAAATGAAATGTTCTACGTGTTATTAGAGCATATGTAAATGAGCAATATTAACTATTAGTAAACCTTTGGAAAAAAAATTGTCTTTGGAAAGCAGTACTGAACTTTTTTATTTTGCCATGCAATAAGGTACTGTCATGAACAGTATGCATTGCCGATATAATTGTAGCAAGCTAAGAAGATAAAATTAGAAGCATTATGAAGCTAAATACTCTAAACATTTAAATGGTCATTAAGTTTAAATGGATTTTAGTGTGCGTGTGGAAAGTGTTGCTCTTTAGGTATCTAAGGATCTACACAGAACTAAACCAGCTGCTTGCAATAGGTTGCTTGGAAAGCAGCAGACAGGACGTGTTCACAAATATAGCTCACTCTGGCAAGGAGGGCCAGGAGAAAGGAGCTTCGGCTGTATCATGAAACACTGTCTGTCCCCAGTGATAGCCTGACATGGCAACACCTGGTCTACCAATGGTTCTATCAGCAACAGGGAGCATCAGGATAAAACCGGAAAACAGTGAGATGAGGACCTATGGCAAAACTACAAAAAGTAAATGAAGGTGAAGGCTTCTTTTCCCCTTGGTGAGCTGAAGATGAATCACTGCTGGGCTAAGAAAATCCTACTAGGAAATTTCAATGGGGTTATACTGGCTACAAGGCAGGGGAAAAAAAAAAAACCCCAACCACCAGCCAGACTCAGTGACAGCACTCAAAGCTTTTGCAACAAATTTTCAGCTCTACTACAGCATTTCCTCTTACTGTTTACTACACATTGTCATATATACTTAAGGCTACTGTAATTCTAAGATGGCAATACTTAAAATGGTTTTAAATGCAATCTTGTGTTATCTCCTAATAGAAACATATATATAACTTTCTGCACCGGAAACTGAAACTGTTTAGAAACAATACTAATCTCTAAAGCAAATACTCATTCTGAAAGTCAACCGATTATTTCTCTTAGCTCCACGCACGCGTACTTCCTATTATCATAAATGCTTCCAGTTTTAGTAACAATTGATTTCTGGCAATATCTAAGAGCTGTGGAACAATTCATCATATCTCCTCCTAGCATTCAAAGAAAAAAGGAAATAAAAGGAAAATTGGGAGTGGCAGAAAGGAGGGAAGAAAACACCCCATGCTCTAGCAGTGAGTCTTGTTCCTATTTCTTGATTACAAGCTATACTGCTTATCGTCCCTAAAGACACCTTCTTTTAGAAACTGAATTTTGGTTAACGCCCTCTTTAAAAGAAAACTATGTAAGCACACTAACTGCAAAAGATCTTGTCATACTCCACACTTGGAACCACTGCTCACTGTTCAGGTTAACTAAGCATATTAAACCACTGAGGCATGAATTGCACTAATAACTGTGGTGGTTTGTTATCTTCCTGTAACAGTTCTAAAATAGAGAGACCTTTCTAAATCTTGTTACACGCTTTGCAAGCTTGGGTTTTGTTCTCTCAGACTAAGGAGGAAAAAAATCCCCCCAAACAATGCCTGTCTTAGTTCAGAACAGCCAGTTCTTACGCAAACACTTAAATTCAACAATGTGCTACAGTCTAAGGGTATTTAAGCACCTTTGCAGGTAAGGACGCCTCCCTGAATTTGTGCATGATCTTTAAATATTTTGTTTATAGCATTACAGCACAGGATTATTTGTCTTTCCCAACAGGTTAGAGACAGCCAAGAAAAACTACCATAAAGTCAGAAGCCGCTTCACCTGCAAAGGGTACATTCACCTATTATGTTTAATGTTTGTCAGAACTGGGGTAGCTTCGATTGTTGAGCGTTAAGCATAGGACACAGCATGTCTTAATGCATATCTTAAATCTTCAGGAGCCTCTGAAGTCAGTCAGTGCTGAGGTTGGTTTATTTTACACAGCTGAAAAGGCAAGGTTAAGTGAACAGGTTAAGAAGCTCCTAATTGTTTCCACTCATCTGTCCTGTCCATGCTGATGGCAACTGGGCCGCAGGGACTATTGCTATGGCGGATGGCGGAGGCTACAAGTAGGAGGAGAAACATTAATTTCAGACAGGCAGAATTCTCAGCCCGCTGGCTGAAACCTTTGCCTGGCTGTGATGCAGCAGTATCAAACATGCGGGCTTGGTAAGCCAAAGCTTAACACGCAGCGAGGCCTCTCTCCCCATGTTTTTATAGCTCTCTATGTAGGTGTCTAAGCAAGCAGAGGAACCAGGCAGCAGTATGTTCTACCAGTGCATCTACTTGTCTTTGACAGTATCCACATCAGGAGCTGCCAGACAGTGGAGGCCAGCGGAGGGACACTGCATTAACCCACTGACATCAAAGAAAAGCAATGTGCCAGCAATCTGGGGGAACGTTAGCATTCCTCTGTGCCTATACAGAGGATATACTAGGAAGAGAATCAGAATTGCTTTCCAGTATTAAAGTGAATACACAAACAAGTCAAAGGCAGAGCAAAGTTAATGACTGAATTTTAAAAACGCATTCAATTGCATAATGAACATGGACTCGCTATTGGGTTTGGCATAGAACACTTTTTACTGAACCATTTACATACTGTATCTAACTGAAAATAGATAAGCAAACTTGTTTCAAAGCAAATACAACTTAAGTTCTAGTAATATTTTCTTAAATGTTGGCAAATAATCCTCATTTTAGATCTGAGTCTTTTCCTATATTAGAATGTAGTGAAAAGTGATCTTAAAACATTCAGTCAGAACATCAGCATATAGGAAAGCAATAGTATTAAAATAAGTGGAAAAATGTATAAATTGAATGGATATTGCATGGTGTTTGCCCATAATTGGTATACTTTGGTTTTAACATAGTAATGTTAGTAACACGATACAGGTTTTTAATAGCAGTGGAAAATTCTGATTTGAATATGGCCTTTATCAGAGAAATAAAAAGTACTCATTCACTTCAAGCAATGGTTATTGCTTCGTTCTGGTTAGTATTTTAAATATTTTTACTGTTCTGCCTGACGTAGCATCAATCACTCATTTATACACACATTTAATTAAATGCCCAGCCACTAACTAAAGTATTTCTGGATAAAACTGTGTTCCTCAAGACTCAGCGTGCAACATTAGGAAAGTGTGAAGGTCATATGTTTACACTTGTTTAAGTACAGGTTGTGATGAGACGCTGCAGAGCAAACAAAGAGAGGTCTGAAATGTTCCCTATCCCTTTCTCTACAAAAACCGACAGTAACTAGTCTCATTTTGTACCTGAATCTTTACAGAATTTATGACTCAGTTCCTCTACTTTTGAGGACAAGGCAGCCACTATTCCGCCTGAAGTTATTGCAAGAAGCAGCAGACTCTTAGTTCACTAAATTACACATTTAGAAGCCAGTAAAACTATACAGCTTTTGTTAAGTCTTGGATATGAATTTTGATATAAAATTTGGGATCAGTAAATACTAGGTCTTAAGTCCCATTTGAGGTTTTTGTATTTTTTTTTTTTAATACCCAAATGCAGAACTATGCAAAGAAACTGAGTAAGCGATCAGCGGATTGGAGAAACTCTTCCCTTACCACACTGCGCATTTCGGCCACATCCTGACTGCATGTTGGGGCAAAACCTGTCTGTGCAATAACCTCTGTATGCTCTCAGTTCCACTGGAAGGAAACGTATGCTTGAAGGTAAGGAGGGAAGATGTAGCCTACCAGTCAACTGGGACAACGGGGGAAAATGGTGGTTAAATACAGCCTAACGGGCCTAGAGAAGGCAGGAAAATTGGCTTCTGCACGTTCATAAATGTGGATAAGCTGTACTGGCTGAAATGAGCATGGTGTAATTCAAGACTCCTTATCGAATCTGTCAATTTGCCACTATTTAACTGAAGCTTTGAGCCAGAGTGTGGCAGTTGGGTCTGGACAGGAAACCTGCAAAGAAATGACAGAATCTCCTGGGGAGCGGCGCTTGGGTGCACAGCAGGAGCAGGGGTTGGGCAGCCAAAGCAAAGCATCACAGCATGGGCAGAAGATTATTGGAAATGAAAGAAATGTGTAATCAGCTGTTTGGGCTAGCATGCACTTTACTATATTTCAACGGCAAAAAACAACTTTCATCATAAATACCTTTTTAACCCTTTGTACCCCTTTTTCTGATGAAAAGTTTTGTGAAAGAATTAAAAATTTAATATGTTAAACAATTCGATAAACTTTAAGTATACTTCTGTGAATGCAATTAAGTACAAACGGTTTCTCTCTTCTTCACCCCACCTCAAAGGAATAACTAAAGAAATCCAAGTTTCACAATGTTTGACTCAACATGTATATATTAACATGCTTAGGTTCTTGTGACATCATATTTTAGCATCACTTTCTCCTAACTTCCAGACAAAGCTTATTTTTACTTTACTTGGATAAAGTATCCCACAAATTTAGGTGAAGAGGGAAGCAACCTGCTACAAATCAATTCAAAGAGATCTAATCTTGTAACCCTTACAAGCAACATGAAGAAGCGCTGCCATGTGAGATGATCTGTTTTACCTCATTGCTGTGACTTCTAAAAAAATTCATTGTTATTCAGCCAAGACACCAAAGTTTCTTTTTATTCAGGAATAGTCTTTCCTCTGAAGAAACTGTATGTACGTTCATAATGAGCTTATAATGCACTCTTGCCTTCTCCTTTACTGTTTTTCAAGATTTGCTACCTCCTTACGTTTGCTTTCGTATTTTTATATACCTGTGATATTTCTTGTTGATTAGCGTTTGCATGGAAAACAGTACCTAAAACCATGTGAGAAAATCACTACATATATTGTAAGTTGTATATTACTTTCTAGAACTACAAACCTATATGAAGGGTATTTATATGAGAGCAAATACTTTTGGTCAGGTGAATGAACAAGTGGATTGTAACTCAGTTGCACAACAGTAGGAACATCTGCATCATCTGGACAACAGCCTTTCCTACCTTCAGATGCAAACTGTTTGCTTCGGACAGGTTTTGCTTGGGGCCTGGGGAGGGACCAAAGGCTCACAGCAAAACCATGCAGGACGTGGAACAGGTATTGCTACAGCAGTCCATCTGATTACTTGCTAATAGCAGCCTGTGTTTGCAAGCACTGTAGAGGATGTTGAAGGAATCACCATGCAAGTTTAGACAGACAGTATCAGGCTTTGCTGAAGATCTGGTGATGCCCAATTGTCTCCATAATTACTTTTATATCTTTTCTTTTTGGGGGCCATAAAAACATCAGCCTATTTAAAATGAAACCTCTGCTTATATTTATAAAGCAATGGAAAAAGTGACTATGAAAACATCTTTGTAACGATAGTTAAAATGTATATAATATTATCCACAATAGCTGAAGTCTAGTGACTTTGGTCGATTCTGAACTTCCATTTTTAAGTGCATGAGTGATGCAGGAGCATCTTCCCTGCCATGCCAGTTCAAGTACCCGTACTTGAGTTAAGTCTCACAACTGCAAGTCAACGCTCAGGCTGCACTGAGTAGGCAGAAGCAGTACCAAACAGCCAATTATTTACTGCTGTCATTGCCAGCAAACACATTTCAACTCAAACCTCTCAAGCTAGCTAGACCCTTAGAAAAGGTGTTTAAAGGTCGCTGGCTTAAGCTATCGATTTTTATTTGCACAGAAATCGGGACAGAGCCAATACCCAATTTACACTTCAAGCTAATACTCAAGAAAGACTCTGAGACTGCAGACAAACTGAACAATATTTTACAGGGCTATTACATACTTTTCATATTATGGAAGTACTTAAGACCACTAGTCTTGAGCTAGGATGCCCTGTCCTAGTTGTACAACAAACAAAAAAGATTATTTGCTACCCCAACATCACTACAATCCAAGAAACAATAACTGGATAGAAACCGGAGGGAATACTACAGACTACTGCTGCTTAGTGCGATATGCTGCAAAGATCAAGAGCAGCCTAAACATTTTAATGGGCAAAGCAGAGAAGGAAACTGAAGTAAGAGGAGATTAACAAATGTGTGGAAGAAAATGAGCCAGAGAACAACATTTGACAAACGAGTGAAAGAGATGGCAGCTGACAAGCTGAGACAGTAATAACAGGTGGGATAAGTGAAAAGGGCATTAGAAAAGAAAACAAACATCGCAGTTTGAGATGTGAGAAAAGTGGGACCTCCTGTAGTGCTCTAGGCATGTCAGTGGAGAGGCAAGATCAGCAGCGTGGAAGGGAAGAAGAGAGGTTTAGCAGTATCTAAGCAGAGGTATCTGCCTGTTTTCAGAGAAACAGATTAACTTCAAACCACCTTCTTAAATACCCTCTGACAACACTTGAGCATTAGTTGGTTTGCTCCCAATGCTTCTCTCTCTCTGGAAAAAGGTAACAACATACGGCTGTTCTTGAGGTTTTTTGGATGGGTAGAAGGCATCTGTCTTCTAACACTACTCAGGAGCAAAGACTATCTTTCCAGCGAAATAAAATTAATACAAAGTCATTCACCACATGCTGTTACCTCCTCCTTTAGTTACTAGTATCAACTCTTTTATTTACACATCTGTGAGATTTACCAAGCTTAAGAGAGAAGGTGTCGCTGAACACTACGTATTTACATTTGTAATGGTTAAAAGTTTGTTAAGAAAACAGATGCTAATAATAATAATTAGGAAAATGATACCATCTGAAAGGAATTAGTTACTCTGTTTACTGTGGAGGAGGAGGAGACAACTGTGGAAAGAGAAAAGTTAGAACAACCCATATACATATATACCATGACACATATTACCCTCCACCCCCCAAATCAACAAAAAAACCCAAAAGCAAAACACCCCAGCACGGAACGCCAGTGGAGAAAGGCCAAAAAGAAAGCAGAATGAAAACGGAATTTCAGTAACGAGGAGTCACAAAATATGAGCCACAAGATAACACGGTGACAGGGGTGGTAACTGCGGATGGGATAATGGCTTTCATTCTATCATCTCTTGGATCTTCGTTTCTTAAGACACGCCCTGCTTTTATTTCTGTTTCTCTTTCCCCACTCCTAGCAGGATTGCCACTGAGAAAAGTGTCATGTGTTGTAAGATAAACAACTGTACTGTTGACAGGAAATGATAAAGGTGGGGGGATCAGCACTGTCACGACTCTATTCAATATTCCGTTGTGGGGCCAAGCTCTCTACTGCCACTTCTATTTGTCACAGAAACACTTAATATAAATAAATTAACAGCTAGTCGGAGTTCTGTGTTCACCCCAGAAATTACTAATTGGCTTATTCCAATTCTTCTGCATCTATAAAACCAGACCTTTTGTAGAGGTGTATATAGGAAGCACTTAAAGATCCACCCTCTCTTGCTCACCCAAAACAAACTTGCCACGTAACAAGCCCCATCTGCAGGCCTCAGAGGTACGATCTGGAGAGATCCCCTAATTCATTTTCAGAAAATAGCACCAGTTTTATCTTTCCTATGTAGGCTCAGAGAATCTTAGACATGGCTTTCTGTAGATCTATCCAACATGTGCCACCTACATAACCTATGGAAAAGATATTATGCAATTTTAAAGTTTATAAATAAAAATATAAAAACTCAGGTATTTTTTCTCTGGATTGAACATTGCGTTCTGGTGCTGGAAAATGGAAAAGCAGCTGTACATGAGGCACAGACACAACTGCAGAATGGATAACGCTACTCTGTCCTCCCCGAGTAATATTTGAAACAAGATCACTTCAAAAGTGACAGCCACGGCAATCACCTTTAGTCTTGTGCCTTCCATCCTAATGCGAGATGCTTGTTAGTAACTTTTATTAAATTTGCTTCTTAAATTTGGGTTGGTTTTTCTTTTTTCATCGGACAGGTTTGACCCAAGGATCCACTCCTGTAAGCTGTTACGCAAGCTTGTAACTCGGTGCGCGTAAGCCGCGACCCCAGGGCAGAGGGGAGACCTGCGCCCGGAGCCTCGCGCGGGGCCAAGCCTCCCGGTCGCGCCCGGTTCCCCTCTTCCCCAACACACGCGCCGCCGTGAGAGCCAAGCGGGGCGCCGAGCCGAGGGCTGGCGGAGCGGGCTGTGGGGCAGCCCCCCGTCCCCCACTAACGTCCCGGCCCGGGAGGCCGAGCCGCGGAGCGCGGGCACCGGCTCTGCGCCCCACGCCGGCGGCGCAGCCGTTACCGGCCCTCCTTCCGCGGGGGGCCGCAGCTCCGGCAGGGGACGGGGCCGACCCGACGCCTCCCGCGCCCCGACCTCCGCCGTCCTGACTCGCTGCCGCTGCCCCCGGCGCCGCCGCCCCGCCGTCAGGCGGCCGTTACAGGCGGGCGGAGCCCGGCCGTCCGGCAGGCGCAGCCGGGGAAGGGAGCCCGGCGCCGCGCTGCCCCCGACGGCCCGGCGAGAGGGAGGCAGCAGGTGCCGCCGGGCCGCCCGCCCTTCGCGCCCCGGCTGGAGGGGACGGGGCGGCCCTCGCCTCGCCTCGCCTCGGCCCCCGCGGCCGGTGCCCGCTCTCACCTCGGCTCCCCTGCCACACCGCGTACCACAGCAGGGGGAAGGCGGCGCCGAGGCACAGCGCCGACAGGAGCGGGCCGAGCCGGAGTCGCATCTCCCGGCGGCCGGTGCCCGCACGTCCCCCGCGGCTCTGCCGCCCGGGCGCCGCCTCCGCCCGGGCAACCGCCGGCCGGGCGTGTCCGAGCCGCGCTAACCTGCCGGCCCGCCCGCCCCCAGCGCCGAAGGGGGCCGGGGCAGCGGGGGAGGGCATGCCCCGGCCCCCGCACCCCACTTCCCCGCGAGGCAGAGCCGCCGTGCCCTCCCACTTGACAGCGGCGTGGCCCGGGGAGCGGGCGCCCGTCAGGAGGGACCCGCGGGCTGCAGCGGTGGCACCTGCTCCTCCCGCCGCCGCGCCTTCCCGCTGGAGACCTGACTCTCGTGGATGAGCGCCCACGCCAACTCCCGCTCCAAAGCCCTGGGCAGAGCCCTCCCGACGCGAGGACCCAAACTGAAAAACCTCTTGACTGCGGCAAGCATAGCCCGTATTTTTACAGCAAAAACCGCCTGGGCTCAGCACTTGCGTAGGTACTGTTTAGCCCAAGTCACGACATCGTAATGGTTATGAGTATTTTGTTCATTTAAAGCCAATGGTGCGTTTGTTTGCATAGTGCTTACAAGATTGTATCAGGAAGCCCAGCTGCAGTGTACAAGTAATACATGCATTTAGCAGCGTCAGATAAAGACACAAGGCTTTTCAGTTCATCTTTAAAGAAAAAGTGGGGAAAGCAGCTGCAGCATCTAACCTGATGAAATTCTAATGTACACCGGTAAACGTATTTTACTGCTGCCATTGTGCCCTGCGTCACACGTGTGTCTTCCCATTATGGCAGGCACACCTCTCTTCCTTTTTAGGTGCTCAGCAATCCATAAGCAAATGAAAAATTAGTCACTGTTTAGAATACATCTTCTATAACATAGTTTATAAAGGGAAGGGAAATCTTACTTACAGAGCTTCCCAGAATCTGTTACAGGTACATAGTTTTAACAGAACCACCTATGAGAAAAAAGGCCCTCCTTTTCATACCTGATCAGCAGGTAGTCGGTGACTTTCACTTTGACACGTTCACTACCTGCTCGCAAATCTACCCCCCATTCCACACCTGCGATAAAGAAAATACAGTTTCCCATTCTGTGGTGCAAAGACCTAAAGGACAACTTCAGAAATCATACTGGACATGATAAGCTGATAGGAGCAGCAAGCCGACTGCTAGCTAATCTGTTACCTGTTTCCTTATTACTAGCATATGTAAGTTACTACCTTTTTTACCCAAAGGATAGAGCATTTTATATAATTTGGTTTATAAAAATATGCTTGTATTATTCATACAATATCTCTTCCCCCCTTTTCTCTAATTGTTTACTTAACAACTGCATCTCATTTTATACCAAAACCCTAAATCATTTGGAACAGTGTTGTGTAAAGCAAACCTAAAACCTACGACACTGGTGCCCAGACACACGCATGCTGGAGTCCTAACGCGAATGCTGCCTTCATGTGCCACTCTTTGTACTACCAAGCGTGTAACTATGTCCTTTTCTGAAAGTTAATCTTAGACTCCCCAAATTGTACATTGCTGCTCTCACGAGGTTCGCGTAACTTTCCTATGTTTGAAGGATGATACAGATGGGTTTACTTCTCTGTTTACTAATTACTTTGAATTATAAATGTTATTATCCATTAATAATGCAGGAGACTGCTAGTAGCCTGCATCAGTGTACAAATGGAGAACTAAGAATCTGAGTATGGCTCCACGAATCACTGTGAAACCTCGAGTTAGACCTCACTATTCCTGATCTGTGCTCATTCACTCTAAACTTCCCTCTTCCTTCTGTTTCTGACTGTATCTTTGATATTTTTACTGACGAATCTTCTTTAAGCTACACTTTGAATATGTATTTGTAATTGTTCGTATCAACCAATGTGATTACGACTCAGTCCTCTTACACTGTTGCCTCCTCATTACCATTTCCCTCTCCAAGTTAACAAACTAAAAGCTCAAGGCACTACTTTTAATGGAGGATCAATGTAGATTTTGGCACATTTGCAGTAAAATGGAGATTTAGAACTAAGAGGAACAAATAAACATTAAATATGTCACATGTAATGACTAAAATGCCTTTTAATTGACTGGCCAGTGTTTTATCTGCTACAAAGCCAAAGAGAACATGTAAATAATGTGGTCAAGCAGGAGGGCTACTGAAGATAAGAATAACAGAAATCTAACACACACTTAATTTTAGCTTATTTTCAGAGCCAGAAAGGAAAAAAAACCAAAACCAACACCCATCACATATTTCCAGAAACTAATAACAAACCTACACAACACTGTACAGGGGATGTCTGTGGAGACTGCCACTGAATGCATTAGATGTTATTTATTAAGGCTGACTCTAACGCAGACGCAGTTAATCAGCCATGCTAAGCTGTGGTGATCATTTACTTAATGCTGACTTCTTAGACTAGGGCATGAACTTACAATGAGGTAGTGCATTAACTGTTCCTCAAAAAAAAAAAAACCCAACAAAAAACTAATCACTGAAAATGTCATGAACTTCCACTGCTTTGGGACCTATTTGCAAACAGGCCCTCTTACTTGCTTCATGCTTTCCTCATATCTCCCTCCCAGTGCTCTCTTCATATGTTATTTCATATGCTCAAGAACTATGTACAACTGGAATAAGATGCGTGGGGTTTTGAGGGGTGTTCAATGTTTCAGACCAGTTCTACCTCCCAGCAGCAGACTTTCTGCACCTTTGGCAAACTATCATCTTTAAAAATACTGTGTAGAACATGTTGCTGAGTAATCTTTTAATACTTACACTAAGCAAGTCATTCAATGGACAAGTTCCATCGAGGCAGCTTACCTGCAAGGAGTTTCTAGGCTTGTCCTCGTGCTTTGTAACTGAACGTCTTTTCTTGCTAAGATGGTTGTCTCATGTTTTCGATACTGTTTTCACACATCTGTGTGTAAGCAAGAGTGGCGATAGGAAAGATTAAAATAAATATTTGACAGAATACAGGCTCATGGGTGAAACAAGTAATGGATTATTTCGCATGCGGGTTGCAGCTGTCCTTCATCCACAAGGGTACGTGAACAAAGAACAACTACCAGTAACAGCAAGCAATAGTCGCTGCCATGGAAAGTTTTCTGACTGCGTAGAGATCCAACTGATATTGCTCATTAAAGTCCCCTTCTATTTGCCCTGTTCTCACCTAAGAAATGTAATTTTACAAGGTAAACAGTAGGTCATTATCTTTCCTTCAACCAAAGGCTCTGTGAAGGTAATGCTGGAAGGCAACTACTGAACACAAAAAGAGGAAGCTGTAACTTTTTTCCTTAAGCTACCGCTTTATATTTTTTGATTGTCCTAATATAATTTATGAATTGACCATGAATTGACCATTCTGACCATGAGGATACAGAAGCATCTTGCATGATTCAAGTACTAACATTTGTGTAAAACCAAACATGCTCACTGCTGGATCACTCGGTTCTGTAAAGAACCCAATGAAGCTTTAACTCAAGTGTTTACACTTGCTTGTTACACACTGAAAAAGATGATCAAGTTTGGAACCTACAGAGAAGTTAACACACCTGAAATTACCAAGACTGGTATAATCACCTTTATCTCCTGCCTTCTTTACAGTAGATAAGCTCTGTATCTTTTTAATAGCAAGTTATAAAAAGCTGTGAAAAAACCTGTCAAAACCACATGCTTTAATATTTTTAAATAAATAAATGTAATTGGTTACAGATTCTACTTTAAAATACAGATTTAAGTAAAGACAAGACTGTATGAGCAAAAAAAGTATAACCTGGATTAAAACTTGCATCTTTTAAACTCTCACATTTCAGAAGTGCTTTAAAACAAGACCTTAAAAATTTTCAAGCTCACCTCAACAAGTCTAATTATAACATAGAGAAGTATTTTGCAATGTATTGTCAACTCTGGGTACTCTACACATCAGTCCTGGAGACTGGGAGCAAAGAGAACTGACTGAGAAAACGATGATTGTGTACTGTGTGTATTTATTGTTATGGTAAAGTTTAAGACTGTCATAAACCAAAATAGGAAGTGGAACAAATTCCACAACCTGTAGTAGAAGTTGTTGTTACTTTGGTTCTTAACAATCCATACAAAAATGATTTTCTATTTAAGTATAAATAACAGAAAAAGAATTAATCATATTGATATGAAGCTATTTAATCCATTAAAAGACGCAATGGAAAGTGAAACTCTTGAAGCAGTAGGAAGGTTTTATTTTGGTGTACATCAACAAAAGTCTCACCAGCTAGAAATTTCCCTGTGGTGTTTGCACAGACCCACACTTTAAGGATGCACCTGCTGGACTTCTAAGTAATTCCGGTAGTTTATGCTCCTAATGAACTATCTCAGAGCAATCCATGCGTGGGCATGAAGACGGACAGTAAGGACCTGACCACCCTTCCCTTTCTTCACGTTGTTACGACTCCTCCGCCTTCCCAACATCAAACTCTAACACCCCGCTGCTGCTGAAGCCAGGATTCTCCTGACGACAAGCTTTCAGCCTAGCTGCGTTTAAATGCCACAGCAGCAGTGCTCTGCCAAATCGTCACATGGGAGGTGTAGCGCAATCTTTTTTTCCTGATCTGGATTATTTGCTCAGAGTCATTTCCCGTACAAGCTGGTGGGAGCTGTAGCTTACCCAGGTCCTGCAACACAGATAAATTTTGTTATTCCCATTTCTTTAATCAGTTCTTAGGCACCGGATCTTTGATATTTTCTCAAGGTATTTTCTGGTTTTTGGCTATCTTGGACTGACTTACATGTAGGTAATGTGATAGAACCATAATCCATCCTGTCACCAAGTAAGAATATTTTTTAATAGAAATATTTTTTATTTTCGTCCAGTAGCACTCCAATGCTTTAGAAGTCAGATTACTCACTTCGGAAGTTACACTGAAAAAATGACCACCTGCTGCCTCTTAACATGCACCATCTCTCCTCATAGGTTTTAAGAGTAGGAATTGGATCTGCAAACAATTGAAATTCATGTATCAGAGCTTCCCCCACATGAAACTCTGCACCCCTACGAGTGTAAAAATCCAAAGGGAGGATGCCAAATGCGTTGGTCCACTCTCTGAAGTCCTCTGTGGGACACAGGCCACCAGACCTGCTGTGTGGCTTCCGATTCTGTGTAAAAGGTACTTCAATTTCCTCACATTAAAAAACCTATCAGAATGTGGTCAAGCAAGTCTGCCACCTCCCTTTCAACCCTCCAAATTTTGCATACAATTCAGAGGAACAGGAATTCCTTCCGCTGTCCTCAAAGGAACTGCTCAACCCATGTTTACTGAAATAATCATTAAATTAGAATACAATGGAAGTACTGACCAGAACTAAATGACACACTTAGGCTGAACCTCCGTTCAGCGATGGCAAAGCAGGATCAATGGCAAAGCCCTCCTCCTTAAAAGCATGTAGCCCAACTAAATTTGTAACATCCTTCTGATTAGCGTTGCCTTCAGCTATAGCAGAGGCAAGGAACGAGTCTTCAAGCACAGTTTTGTAAACACTTGAACAAGCGATCCCCAACTGTATTTTGTAAGGCATCACGAACGAGTTGAAGGTGTTAACTAGCAAGACGGTTCACCGATTTTCGGCCCAAGTACAAGCTGGGCTGCCCGTGCCAATTCCCCGGTTAGCACCGGGGCCAGCCCTGAAGCGCTGTGTCGCGGCTGGCAGGCCTGCGCAGGGCCAAACTGACGGACCAACGTGTCAGGCGAGGGCCCTTGCACCACCACCTCGGGAGGCACGCCTGCCGCCTCGGCCTGCGCCTCCGACGCCGGGCTGGCAGCCAACGCCTCGGGGCTCTTGGGGCAGGAGGCGGCTCTGCCCGAGCTAGGCCGCCCGCTCGCACAGGGCGCAAGCCAGCCCAGGGCAGCGCTCGCCTGCCTGCTCTCCCATCGCCCTTCGCCCCCAGCCAAGCACGCCCAGAAGGAAAGGCGCTGGCAGACGGAAGGCGGCTACACCCGCCAGCGGCTGCCCTGCCCGCGGCTCCCTCCGGCTCCCAGCGGGGCAGGCAGCCGCGCCGTGACAGCCTCGGGACGGGGAGCGCTCCTCCGCCCCGCTGCGGTGGCAGCGGGCTGCGCCGGCGGGGCCGCAGCCTCAGCCGCCAGGGCGAGGCAGCAGGCGGCCAGGCGGGCGGGCGCCGCCGGCTGAGGGAGTGGAACCGGGCGTCCGGCGCCCCGTGCCGCCCCGCGCCGTAACGGCCGCTAACGGCCACCGGGATGGGGACGGCCCCTCCCAACCGGCACTTCCGTTCCGTCCCGTCCCGTCCCCCCCCCCCGCGATCACTTCCAGGTCGGGGAAGGCGGGAGGCGGTTTCCGGCGGGAGGATGCGGGGGGCGGCCGGGCGCCGCTAGGTCGCCGCCACGGTGGGCGCGGGGCGGCCGGGCTCGGCGCTGCCGGGGCAGGTGCCCGCTCCCTCGCCGTGGGGGGCCGGGAGGGGCCTACCGGCTGCAGCTCAGCGGCTGCCCGCCAGCGCGGGCGGCGCTGGCCGTTAACGGCTCCTGAGGGCGGCGCGGGGCTGAGGGGGACCCGGCCTGGGGCCGGTGGTGATGGCGATGGTGCTGGGGCGGCGGGGGAAGCTGCCCCTCGCAGGAGGGTGTTTTGGGCCGGCGGTATCGGGGCGGGGAGGCTGGTCAGGCAGGGGGCTGCAGCCGCCGTCACCCTCCTGCTAACGCGGGGCTTTCTTCCCGCAGAAGATGTTGGTGTACTTCTGGGGGTTCCTGTACAGCAACTACTTTCGGTTTTGGCTGAAGTGGATCTTGAGGCTGCTGACTCGGAAATGCGAGTTACAGCGGGTCTTTGATGGCTCGAAGGCGGGCGCGCAGCGGACGCTGAGCATAGGTAATGAAGGGTGCAGGGGGTAAGGATGCAGGTAACGAAGGATGCTAAAGCAGGGGCCTGGTCTAGGTCTTTAGAAACGTCGTCAAAAGCAATCGTTGGAAACCACTGCCTGTCCTGAGTGCAGTGTGCATCCCCTGGATCGTGTTTGCGCTGTTCCCTTCTTCCTGGCTATTCTATGAGAATTTTAAATCAGAATGCCAGATCTAGTTTCCTTGCCTGCTTGCTAAGGTAATTCCAGTTACCTTCAAAAAATGAATTGGAAATCTTACATTTTTCTGTGGAGTATTCCCATCACTTCGTGTGTGTGTTTTTACCTTCCCATTATTAAAAAAGCCACACAGAACAGACATGAATGCGTTGTTTTGGGGGAGGGAGCAAGAGTGATTAAATGCACAATTCTGCTTGATGCAGAATTTTAATCTAAAATAGTAATTTAAGAAAACTACTTATAGTTTTTGCCTTTTTAACAATAGCTTGAGGAAGTGACTTGGCTTCCTTATTCTTTAGTAATAAACACAAAACCATTTTTAAGAATGGAAAAATATCAAGATGTGTTTTTTGTCTTGACACCTTTTCAAATTTGTGTTTGTACATGTAATTGATGGATGTTTTAAAAAATCCGAGTCTATTTTCAGCATTGTACTTGAGGATTATTTAAAAAAAAAAATCTATGTAAATTAAGACTTTCAGTTACCTGATACCTGTTAATTTTAAGATTGAGTATTTTTTTATTAATTACCTCTATAAAAGGGATGCAACATTTTGTAATACTTACATGCCACAAGAACACCTGTCATCAATTATTTAAAACAATTAAGTTCATTTAACTGTGATATTTACTTTTTTTGTATTGCAGAACATTCACTGGAATCATCAAAGAATAAGGTAAAAGATACTAGAGATTAAACTGTAATAAAACCTTCTTTCAGAGACAGATCCTGGAAAAGAACATGTGCATTTACTTTTTCAGGGTGGTGGAAAGTAGAGGAATAAAAGGCAGAGAGGAGAGAACAGCATTTTGGGTTCTGTATGCTAGGGTTAGTCAAGTTTTCTCAAACCCTGTGTCCCTTCAAATGTTTGTTTCCATCTCTCTGAAAGATGACCTGCTCTTTAGCAGCAAGTCAGACAAGTCATTACACAGAGCTTCTGTTCTTGGGGAGGGTCAGTTCCCCCTGTCACAACAATCTCATGCTATTTTTTTAGAAAACGGAAGTGTGATATAGATAAATGATATGGATAAAACAATTACATGCAGTGTATACCGTAGCGTCTTGAATTGTTGAAAAAAATGTAATGCAAGTTTGCAGGTAAACGTTTAACTGACAAGCTCATTCCAATTGTTCTGTAGCAGTTAGAGATAAAGTAACACTTTAAACCCTCAAAGTTGTATATCTTGAACAAAACTTTTCCTCTTTAGGCAGGGAGGTGACTGCATTCTCCCTTTTTCTAGCTGATCACTGCAATGTGATGTTGAGAGAGAATTAGTAACTGCCACAAGCATCTTTGTTGCAGTAGAGCACAGTATGGGTGGGTCTTTTAGCATCTCTTAATTAAATTATTATATCAAATATATTAATGTTCAGTTTTAAAAGAGTTAACCTTTTGCTTTACTGAAATGAAGCTGCTTTGGTGTTAGCATGAACTGTATTAAAGAACGCATTGTGGCCATAAAAAGTTTAGAAGACGAAGTTAAATTGTTGTGAAGTGCTTTTAGGTGGGCAGGGTATAATTATCCTTACTAGTATTTGCCCTTTACTCTAGAAGACTGCAGAATAGCAGTATCTTACATTAAGTTCTTCTGTTTCACCCCAGCATTGAAACCTCAACTTTGTTAGTTCACCGTCTCCTAATTCTGAAGCATTATTTCCTTATTGAAGTTTTATCACTTTTGCTCCTTGATAGCTGCGTTTATTTCAATTGGATCAGGAAGAACATATTTCGATTTAGCATTTGAAAGCAAACGAGAACCTAGACTAAGCAACTCTGGAGCTTTTTATTTATTCTTTATGGGACTCCTGTGTAAACGTTGTTTACAGTCTGACAAAGTTACAAATTATGCTTTTATGTAATTATTGCAGATCTTTTATATGTGATTTGAGCCCGTTTATTGTAAATGTGCAATAAATTGACTCTTCTTCTTTTATAGTAAAGAACACACATGGCAGGTTTACGGAAGCTGAGAAGTAAGAATAAAGTCAATGATAGATTTCTGTATTCCTCATGAAGTCTCTTACTGTGTTAACTTCCTAGGTTTTAAGAAATGCTGTACATGTTGAGGAAGCTGAAGTGGAGAAGTGTGTCAGAGATGTAATGAAAGAAAAGAAAATTGAACCGAAGGACACAGGGTACGTTTAGAACCCAAACATAAGTTCTTCATGGCAGATAATTCTGACTTCTTGGTGCGTTCTTGCAGTTGTTTAATCTGATACAATATTTAGGCCATTCAGCACAAGTCTTTAAAATTAAATTAGAAAATAAGGTATGGTTATGTCCTCTTCAGTTCTAGAAAATAAATTGCAGAAGTTTTAATTGACATGGATTTGGGGTAACTGCATCTCTATCTTGCAAGTCCCTTCTGTTACTCCCTATTTCTAAGTAATATGATTATTGCATAGGTTGATTACTTGAACTATGTAATCGCTTAGATATAGTTGAGAGACTATAGTGATGCCTGATTAATGTTTGCATTCATCTGCATAAGTAATTATGAGTGATCAAGAGGAAAAATTGTGAATAGTCAAAATTTTAAAGTTTAATGAAGTGCTGCTTTGAAGCTATAAGTATTTCTTGACAAAGTTTCACTTTGACTTACAAAAAGTTTGGGGGTAGGTGAAGGTACAGGGTTCAGGATGATTTATGGAGTTTTCTTGTGTCATCACAGATTTTAGCTAAGTTTTTTTTTTTTTTCTTCCATAATTTAAGTGAATAGGGCCTGATTCTGCAGCACTGGAATCGGCTAGAGGTTTTTTTTAAGTAGAAATAAGATCCATATAGCAGTATACTTAACCAATATGCTGTAGTTTGAAAGATAAACGTAAAGCACTTCCTAATTCTAGTGCTTACATTGCATTAACACAAGAAAGGTCTTATCTGGTAGTTCAGGCAAGAATTTATGGCTAACTACGCCTCAATAGCTTCTGTGTGGTGTTTTGTTATTATTTCAGGTTTAAGACAAATCTGCATATATCCTTACTGCAGATATCAGGTTATAAAAAACTTTATTTGAATGTGGAAAATCTGAGGAAGGTCCCGTATGATTCGGATAACGAAGAACATGAGGAACAGTTAATTGAGGTGAAAATGATCTTTTAAATACAAAAGCTGTTTGTTTGTTTGTTTTTTCCCCTCCAAGTCCCAACAGCTTGGACAAACTTAATTTATTGGTAGCATTCTTACCAGTAGGCCTATTTAAAGCTCTTTTCTATTTGTGAACTGCTAAGCTATTATAGAAGTGACACATTAAAATACAACATCAAAGCAAATTAGTAAATTAGTGTTACTTGCACTGGGATTATTTTGTGTGAAATCAGACATAACACCACCTAGGTAGCAAAATAATTTTGTAAGGGGTCACTGAGGGATCATAGCTAAAAAGATATTTAACCTTATGCACATGTCTAACTTTGTAAACCAATAATTACTAAATAAAAAAGACACTGGTGTTTTCTTATTACTGCATCCCAGTCAATGCCAAAGAGGGTAGTTTAATGCTGGAAGATAAAACTATCAGTACTGTATTTTAGGTAACAATAAATAATAGCAAGCAAATAATGCTTAAGCCTTTTTTAAATAGCTTCTACTGTGCCAATATATTAGCATGTAATTTTCTTAGCATTTCATAATTATCTCAACTTGCTATGCAAGTCCCAACATTGATGTGTTAAGTAAGCATTCATCGAGAATTTGTATTTCAGTTTATAGCTGTCCTATCAGAAAAGGATGCATAAATTAATTTCTGAAGTGAAACAAGTCTTTGTTTCTTTAGTACTGATACAGTGGCTTTGTCCATGAAGGGAAATGACTGCATTTAATGTTAAATGTAATTATTTTCATAATTGCTGAAATAAGCCATTGTACTATGACTCCAGATTGCCACTAACAGAAAAGCAAAGCATGCAGATAGTATCCTATTCCTTGGTGAACGGTTTCTAATGTGCAGCAGCAAGTGTTCTGAATTATGTGGCTTGGAATACTTTAGCAGCTGTGCGTAACATGGAAGCATATTTGTGCAGCTTTGGAATTTGCTGATGCCTCATGAGAATCTGAAGGCCAGAATCACCAAGCAGTGGTGTGACATTGGCTTCCAAGGTGATGACCCCAAAACAGACTTCAGAGGAATGGGCCTGCTGGGGTTAGTGAATCTGGTGTAAGTGACAAGAAGTATTTAATTTTTGTTGTAACTAATTTTCAATATCTATGTATCTTCTCTAGTTAGTGCTATTTCTAATAAAGACTGAATAGAAGCAAATAGAAATGGTGGCTGCTGTACAGTGAAAAACAGTATTTTCTATATAAGTCAACATTTCTAGTGGCTGCACATCTGTAAACATGTGATTGGGTAGAGGCCAGCAAGCGACAGGAGGAACAGAAAGTTACCCAAGAAACCTTATTTTTTTTGTTGTCGTATGATAGATTTGATAGGTTATGACTTAGAAAGTAACTTGTCAAAAGCTTTTAAAATTCCTGAATTAATTACTGTAATGAAAAATAAACAGGTTTGCATAACTTTGCTAAGCTAATTTGTGGACTTGAGTGAGCTTCATATTTGATGTTCAGATCACAATGATTTTTCTTTTTTTTTACTGGATTAGTTCACGCTGAATATAATTTAATTTTCTGCCTTTTCCTTGGTTTTAATTTTGTGCCATTTTTCAGTACAGAGTAGTATTCAGCTTTAAACTAAAGCTACACATTTTGATGTTGAACACATTAATATTTTTTTATATGAACTAACAAAAAATAACGGAAGATCCTGTTTTACACTGACAGATATTTTAGTAAGCATTATACCAACGAAGCTCGTCAGATCCTTTCTCATTCAAATCACCCAAAGCTGGGGTAAGTCACTATATGACTTTTTCTGGCTTGTTCTGTGTAAGAGCTCATGTGAAGACTACCAACTGTGTGTGCTGAAAATAAAGAGGAAAATATTTGTGGTTTTTTCCATTAAAGGATGAAAAAAGGGCCCAAGCAGAAAGGCGTGAGAAACTGAACACAGAAATCAATTTCAGGCTGGGAACTATGGGCGGCTTTTTTTATTTTTTTTTTTTTTCTCAGAATAGGTTTGTTGTGACAAAAACGTTGCAAAATACTGGCTTTGGTTAACACAGTGAACACCTTTAACATCATAGTTAGCTTTATTTGTAATAGGCTTAGATTAGATTTAGAAATGAATACTAATTTTTCACCGCCTTACTGATCCTGTGTTGGGATGGTATGGATTATCTTTTAAGGTCCCTTTTTTTGCTAGATTTGTGTTCTGTAATAAGTATGTACAAATAGATGTTTTGTTGTTGTTCAGCTTTAACTTCATTTCTGAAAACTTTGCATATTAAAATATTTAGCTCATTTTACAGGGAAATATACTCTAAAACCAGTCAGATACAGAGGAAGGCTGGTAAACCTGTGTATATCATCCGATCCATCTAGTCCTGAGTTAACTCAATCACCTGCCAAGAATGGGAGGCTTTCATGACTTCCATTGTAAACAACATTACCTTGTGCAACTAGGTCATGAATAGGATATCAGAGACATTTAGGTCAATTAAATACCCATATCATTGACACAAATTAATCCTTTTTTTTTTTTTTCCTTCCCCAGAAACACTTGTTTTAACAGTCCTTTAAGAATTTCTATTGTGGTGCTTTCTATACCATGCAACAGAAAACCAGATTTTTTCAGCTTAAAGGACAGTTTGAGATGGCCATTCCATTTATACTGTAACAATGTTTTTGATGTCCGATTTTTAATATTCTGGCAGGTTTAATGATTTCAAATGAGCAAATTGAGGTCAGTGTTGATTAGCCTTACCATCTCATTATTGCCTAATGGAGGCATTTGCCATAGTATTGTATAGGAGACTAGCATTTTAAAATAACTTTTACATGGTTGGATGCACCAGGGAATGGAAAGAGTGGTCTGTAGGCCTGAGTCAGCGTGTCAACAAGTATCATACGAAAAATTGACTCTTACAGTTATCCTAATGCAGGCTGTTTCAGGGAAGCTTTTAAGTCCTTCGATCCAGAAGGTAAAACATGACCTATGATTGGTGTTGCAGATATTCTTATGCAATAGTTGGAATCAATCTGACAGAAATGGCATACAGCTTACTTAAGAATGGTGCTTTAAAGTCTCATCTGTACAACATGGTCTCTGGATTGCCGCAGATGGAGCACTTCCATCAGTTTTACTGTAAGTATCTGTAGCTTCTTTAGTACAGACTACCGGGGGGAGGCCTACAAGGTAGAGTTCAGGTTTTTGGAGTGCATTTCCACTCTTTTCTCATTAGCCAGAGCAAGCTGTTTATCTTCTGGATCAGGTATTGAAAATGCTTCTGATGCTTAAACATTGTGCTACAGTAATGTACATTTAAGGGATAAATTTGGGTGGCTTTCTGTATATTGGAAACTGCAGTTTGAAAACTCAGTATTTGCAGATTTATTTTTGTATTCATTATTACAGTGTCCAAAAGCTTGCTGTTGACCAGGATGGGACACTCCCTATTTTAAGGGAATGAATAGAGTCTAAAGGATCATTCTAGGTCTAGCTAGATCAAGGCAGAAAATTGTGGGGGTTATTTTTGCAGATCTGTATTTTATTTTCTTCACAGGTTATCTGGTTTATGAGTTTGACAAGTTCTGGTTTGAAGAAGAACCAGAAAGCATTATGCACTTCAACCAGTACAGAGAGAAATTCCATGAAAAAATTAAGGGACTTCTGCTGGATTGTGATGTGATACTAACCTTACAAAACACAAAGAAACCTTAACTCCTCTGCAGTCTAGGAGGTTCTGCATCCAAAATGGAATTATGCATTTGGATGGCAGTTTTGCATGTTCCACCAAAAACTGTTTAACAATAGAACTTTTTTTTTTTTTACATTAAAAAAAATCAAAATTCAGTTAAGAAAGCTTGGACAATCAACCTCTGTTTACAGGTCTTTATATGCTATTCTCCAAAGGACAGCTTTTTTTTAAAAAAAAAACAAACAAAACAAGAAACAACCAACACAAAAAACAACCCACAAATCTCAAGAGCCTCTGGATCGCTTGCTTTCACAATTTCTTTTATACTTCTTGGTGCAGGAACATGAAGCAGGTATTTATGCCGCATCATGTTTTCCATGAATAGGTTTGACTGTTAATTGTCTTTTAAAAACTTATTTTAGTTGAAATTACTCTGGTTTTAGACTTTTTGTGTTCTTGTTCTGTACATGTAGTCGATCGTTCACTCATCAATGTTAAATTTCTCTGTAATGAATAGGTCCACGAAGGGGATTGTATTAGTCGCTTATGATTTTGGAGAAGAGGCTTAATCCATCAACATACTGACAAACTTACTAGAAATTGCTTCTGGCTAAGGAAGTATTTTTATCTATGGATTTGTACCAGAAAATTCCTATGCTTGGAAAAAGCTTAGTTTGCAAACAAACAACCACAAATCATCAGTGTGAGGATCAGATCCTCAGACTAAAGCTACTCCTTCTAAAAATATTTCTACTGTAAACATTTTCAGTTCTTTCTAATCTGACTTCAGCTGCTCAGGCTGCTTGACTTTGTATCTGTTGTCAGCCCTTTCTTTTAGGAGCTAATGAGGTATTCTCAGTGGGAAGTACAAGAGAGTTAGTTTAGCCCTTTTATAAAGTTCACTCATTGAAAACCTTTATTGCAGCTGCAGTCCGTATTTTGTGAAAATAAATTCACACCTGAGTACAAGTCTCTATCAAAGATGTATTTTCCATGGAAGGGATGCAACTGCGACATGTTCCTTAATCTTGGCATCCTCAGACAATCTAATCAATAGAATTTTATATCTATATTGTGACTAATGATTGCTTAAAGCAACTTTAAACAGATTTGGTATGACCATCACTTCCTTTTCTAAAACCTACTATTAAATAAGTGCCTTCTGCTTTATTCAATCAGTGTTTTATTTTGATTCTGTAACCAGATCATAGCCTTAGAAGCTTGAGTTATTTGAGAAGGACTCTTTCAGTATATACCTAAATAGCACACAGTGGCGGCACAAAATTTGTATGCTAATAGAAGCTTTCATGCCTTTCTTTTTTTCTTTTTTTTTTTTTTTAGTAATCTCAGGTAAATTAGTTAACTTCTAGTCAATGACTAATCATGAAGAGATTCCTAAAGAATACAAATAATTGAACGCAAGAAGAAAAAAAGACAAACCCCTTTTTGTAATGAGTGATGTTCCACTATATAAGTATTAAATGTATTATTATAATATGTAATACTGCATCTCCTTGGAGATAATCAAAACCCAACTGGACGTGGTCCTAAGCAGCCTGCTTTAGGTGACCCTGCTTTGGGCAGGGGGTTGGACTAGGGGATCTCCAGAGGCGCTTTCCCACCTCAGTAATTCTGTGAGCCTGTATTGTGTAACTAGTGACTTCTTGCACTGCATCCACCCAGTTCCTCTTGATCCCTTAAATGTTGGTGTTCTCTTATTTGTGGGAAAGCTCCTGATCAGGGTAGGCAGCATATATGTAGGAAGTAATGCAGTTCTGTTTTCTTTTTACGATACCTTAGGTATAGACAAGAGTTAAACAGTTATGTTTAACATGTGCAGGGTGGAGAAGGGTTCATCTCATCTGTGTTGGGTTGATGCTCTTCTACTAAAGAAAAGAGTAATGTGAAGATACTCATAGGGAGAGTATTTATGGTTATGCCATGGCTTGTAAACTGAACAGCTGAACTGACTGGCTTAGATTCAAAACTGACCACAGGAAGCCTAGTTCTTTTGCTTTTCCCAGGTACTTGGGTCCTGTAATTCTCCCCACTGAAAAAGCCGAGATCCTGTGGAGAGTGTTCTGGGATTCGGGCCCCGTGGTAGAGCTGTGTTTCTCTGACCCTTGTCATTCCTAAAATCTGGACAATTTCTAAAATCTGAGTAAGGAAGGGGAAAGCAGGCTCTTTCCCAGTGGCTGAGAGGTTAGTTGTCTGGTACTTTCTAGCCCCAGCTTCTGTCATGTTTGTCTTCCTTCATTAATAATTTTTGCTATTGCTTGTAGAGCTCCTTTGCAAGCAACATGAGACTGACTTTTTGAATTCCAGAAGTGACCCAAATATGTTTAGCAGCAGCAGGAACAGAGATCCCATTCTTTATTTTAATCTATTGCTTGCTAGCAAGCAATGAAATTGCTTGAGCCATCTCTCTAAAACAGTCCCCTGGGCTAGAGTCTGCAACCTTTCTTTTTTGGGCAACAGATGCAAAAATAATATACACCCTTGTCTTTCCAGCCTTGAAACTTTCACTTGGCTCCTTGTTCGCTAGGAGACTGACATTTAACTACTGCTGAGGCTTTTAAAGCCCAGCTGTCAAATTTCAGATTTCCTGTCACACCCCTAAGACATTTTATGTAGAATATAGATTGAGCCTGATGCAAGATGCATCTTCATTGGTTTTTTTAAATCAAAGTGTGAGCTGGGAGTAAACTGTGGCAGTGTACGAGGAAAAAAAGTAAGCGCAACCATCGTCAGATGAGTGAGATACATGGGAATGCATTAGTTTGCATGTTGTAATTAAGGTGAATGTTTATGTTAGGCTCCAATACACCTTCCCAGTGAACAGGCAGAATTTGCGTGTAGTTTTGTACTATCAAGTAGCCCAGTCCTTCTGTCTAGGAGTCACTCACTGTGTGTAGACTAGTACTGGGTGTCCCTGTTTTGCACCAGTGGTAGGCTAATTGTATTATGGTGGTAGCTAGGAAATATATGGAAAAAGGTAGAATTGTGTTTAGGGAAGGGAAGAACAATTTTTACTAGTCAGCGGTATTTTATACTAACTCTGTTGTAGGGCAACAATCCTGAGGTTATGGAAGATTCAAAACGGAGGTAGGCCACCTTTCTGCAAGTTGATATAATCAATTTGTTTATCATCAGAATTTGTTGCTCATGGTTTATTCTAAGAGTCTTAAAACCTTGGTAAATTCTCTTGTTATTTATTAACTGTCATGTTTTAAAGTATGTATTATCTTATTAGAATTTGCAGGTACTGTTAGTTCTGTTCTAACTTGCTGCCTCTTCAAAGCATTCACTGTGTGAAAGCTTATATGCAATAGTAATTTTAGAAAAAAAAATCTAAAACTGAAGACAACAAGGTGGTTCTCTAAATTTTTTGTTGTTGTTCCTGTAGCAACTGTTTAACAAACTACCTCCACTTTTGTTGTTTAGTGTATGCTTGAAACATGGTGCCACTCCATGAACAAATTAATCTGAAGATAAGTAGAAGTTTACCACAAGCAAAAGTAAAATGTAGTCTTTCAATAAGTAAACACATTGCTTCATATGTAACCAACGTGATTGGAAAGTGATTTGAAGACAGTGCTGCTTAGGAAGAAAGCGATTGAGAATGTTTTTAAACTGGTTGTGCTTCTGTCATCTGATACAGCAGTGTAAGGAATGGGGCATTTTGCCCTAAAGAACAATAGGAAAAGGGGCCAATTTAAGCACCTCGGATAAAGAGTTTTGGATTTTCACTCTTTGAAAAAAACACAAACAAAAAATTAAACACACACCCCCAAAGCCCCAGGCATTCATTTCCCAGATTTTCCATTCTAGTTTAAATAACAAACATTTTACAAAAAAAAAATTGGTTAGCCTTGTTTTAAGAATTATCGTGATGAAAAAGTCTGTATTTAGTTAGGTGGGAGTTCAGCACTCAGTATTCTTGAAAATACTGCTAGTGAATGCGCGGTAAAGATGTAACCTGTTGTTTCTTTGTCATACTTGTTTTGTGTTGCTGTAGTACAATGGTGATCAATCTTTGGACTGATGTTTCTTGTGCCAGTCTATATATTGTCTTTTGCTAGGGAAGAAAAGCAAACCAACCAGCCAGCCCAAGACAGCTTGTGGGCAGTTTCTTCTTATCACACTGTGCTTAAATAGCTGCATACTAATAGAAATTTCTGTTTACCACAATGTAAAAGCAATAATGTAAACTGTGATGTCTGTGTAATGGAAAGAGATGTTTACAATGGTAGCAAATAAAGAACAAGTTATTCCAAAATATTGTCAACATGAGTGTGTTATGGCCTGCTAGAAAACCTAACAATTTCCCGTTGGCCGTGCTCTCAGTTCACACACGTGCACTGTGATATTAGAGAAAGCTTTATCCTATCTTTTTTTGTGTGTGTGTGTGATTTTTTTTTTTTTCCCTCCAAGAACTTGTTTAGAGGTCTCTATGGTTCTTGCACAGGGCTTGCGTTTGCACCTTTCCTTATAGCGCTGTAGCACAAACTTGAAATGGTAGGCAGCGGAACATCTGACTATGGAAGCTGAACTGGAAAACACAGCAACAGCCAGAACAAATGCTAGCTGGCTCACATATTTTCTAGTTTTTAAATCATCATCCAAGATGTGTACCTTAAATCAAACACCAGAAGAAAGGAAGAAGATTTAAATCCGTGCGATCCATACAAAAAGTGTGTGTTTTTAACTCTCAGTATTAGTCTGATACCATAGAAAAACACTTAAGTGCAAGTCCACTTGAAATCTTACATCTGTGGTAACAGGCAATTGTGCAGTGGGAAAGTCCAAGCTCAACACCCATTATGGATTAGGGTGTATTAATGGCCTTTAACGCTCCCTCACTCCCCCGACTTTTGCCAACCTGTTACTCCTAACCGAAGTCTTGGCTACGGTGTGTTGCACAGGCCAACGGTGTTGGCGGGAGGTGAGAGGAAAGGCTTCCTGCTTTGCTAGCCGAGGGGCTTCTCCAGCCGTCGTCTCACTGTGTTCTACACCTGGCCTCAAAGGGGGTGGCATCCCTTTTCTCAAATTCTTTTGGTCCGTACCACAGGAAGCAGACCTCACTTCCTTGATACATAGCATATATGAAAAGCACATGGGGTTGGAAGGAGGCAGAGAGTACTAGTTTTGCTGAGTTTCTTCAGCTAGAGCACTACATTGCTCTCTAAGTGATGGACCAGAATTTTGATTATGGAATGTAAGAGAATATTACACAGGTAGGCTGCTGTGCTCTGCTGCAGGTGGTAGAGATTTATTACTGCTTTATTTCAGTTGCTCTTGAAATCCTCACTTTAAAAGCAGCTCTGTTTTAAGCTTTAAAAACCAACAAAACCCAAACCAAACCTAACCAAAACCCAAAAACCAAGGATTTTGTTTGAAGGACCTAGAAGTTGACTCTTGGAGTTAACTTGAAGTGCAAGCAAGAACAACATTTTTGTTCAGGAGAGCAAAACTCCAGGACCAAAACAGAGTTGGAAAAGAACTCTGGAGAACTTTGCTGGAGAAAGAAAGAGAAACCCTTATTGGTTTTCATGTCTTCTTTTTTAACCAAGAGAATATTTTTACCTCTGTATCTTCCACCATGCCTTCATCTCCATACAAGCCATGTTAAACAATTTACTCTGTTTTTCAGTTCCATTTGTATTTCTCAGGTAGTCTTTGTTTCTACTCCTGAATTTTGGAGACCAAACACTTCTATTAACATACCAAAGTGCCACTGCATAAGAACTACAAGATCTCAGCTGTAGCAATTTCATTTCTTCAGAAGCATAGAACAGGCCCTGCACTACAGAAACATCCCACTCCTCCAAACCCCACACGGCAAGTTGGTCAGTTATGCAAATACCGGTTATTTTAGAAAATGGGATGAGGAAGCAGCTGTTCAGGAAATTTACATGGAGATATTGAGTACCGCAGAAAAGAGAAGAACCAGAGTTAAATTCTCTTCTGATGGGACACGCTTTGAGACGCTATCTGCCACCGCTTCTCGAGAGCATCTTGCACTGCAGGCAAGACTAACTTCCTGTATTTCATCCCTTCTATTCCCAGCACTGAAACTCTCTCACACAACGACGCTGCTGACACCAGCATGTATCACACATTTACATTATTAGCCATATTCCAATGTAACGTTCACTGCTGCGGTTTTGTTCTAATTATTTGCTGTCAGGCTAATTTATATTTTCACAATTGAATAAATCAACATTTTAAATGAGCATTAAAAGTCGCAATTGCTGCTTGAAATACATAACATTTGACTCAAGACTATCTTCTAGTGGAAAGAAATAGAAATAGCATAGAAGAAATGTTTTCTTCCAGCCAGAGGATAAGGCTCAGTAGTAGACGTGACTGGTTCACTTTCATTCTTGCTCTAACGTTACGCCTCGGCCTGTATCTAAACTGGTGAGCTCTAGTCACGGTCCAGCCGTCTCCCACAGCATCAGGTGTTGACACCAGGGTCCGAAGGAAGGCCCCAGATGCTGGAACCTCATGCTCTAGCTAAGCAAAAGGCTGGGATACTAAGGCACGCTCCACCATAGGCTGAGCTAACCTACCAACCCGTACGCTATTCCCCATTGTCTCATTTTTCCCAGAAGTTTTAGTCTAAGCTCGACTATTCCATTTTTCTTACAAAAATGGATACAACAGCATCAAGTATTTTTTACAGTGAATATTTCATTTCTGATAAAAGGGATCTTCTAGCTACAGCGTACCTCATTCTTAACTGAATTACCAAGAACTGGAACAGACAAGAGATTATCGTTAAGTCACTCACAGGGATGCCAGAAGTTTGCAGAGTAACAGCACTGAAACTCGTCAACGTGGGTACAACCCAAATTGGTGGAGATGTGGCGAGCCGTGCTCCCTACCTGCAATATGCTGGCACAGCCACAGGTGCCTTCTCCGACCTATTGCTTTTCCATTTAGGCAGGCTGTAGGCTTACAGTGCTTATGCACCAGCTTCATTTTGTACCCTAAGTAACCTGATGGAATTCAAACTCTTCCCAACCCTTTCTTGTTGGTTTCTATATCACACCTACTGTTGAGAGACCCAATTACCACAGTTTCAAAATGCTGCTGCAAGATTAATAATGGAGACCCTGTGACAGGAGGGATCCAGCAGCTTGGAGAGTACCCAGCTGAGGAACCAGACCCAGCTACACGGCTTTCCAAGCAGAAGCACCATCTCTTTGCTTGACCAACTGCATTATGGCTATTCCCTTTCTCTCCCACAGCCCCCTTACATACCACACCATATGTACCATACCAGCCTCTGCCATCTTAATATACGACACAACACCTGACATATGACATCTACTGTAACAGAAGCTACTACAACAGAAGCTCACTGTGTGAGAATCCTAAAGGTGCTTTTCTCTTTACAACAGTTTTGATGTCAAATTTTCAGTAGGTTTAATACAACACATACCAAGCTTTCCGTCTGCTTGCCCAAAACTCGTGTAACACAAACCTTTACAAGTCTCAAACACAACGCCTAGAATTCAGGAGCTGCAAGATGCTACAATGAAGGAAATAAGTACCACTGAACTTTCATATGCTATCAGCATCTGAATAAATGGGAAGACAGATTAGAAGAAAACTTAAGAGAAGAATGTTTCTTTGTGTTTTTTTTTTTAATAAAGAAAGCCCTATAAATAACCTCCTACTCCTCCATCATCTGCTGTCTGTCTCTTAGCAGGCAGGCAGCACCCGGTTGCCACCAGGCTCCTACCAAGCTAGAAAAGCAGCACATGTCAGCGTCCAGTCACAGATTTCAGCTCTGAAGAGGAGAAAGATGATCTTTCTTTTTCCCCCCAGCTGTGAGACTAACAGCCCTAACTAAACTCTACAGTTCACAGATTAAAGAGAGCCTCTCTCAAAGCATACAAAGCACACGACACAGGCACTTCTAAAGCCATACCGACTTGCGTAGCATGCCTACACATACAGATAAGACTTTAGAAACATTCACTCACATTTTCTCAAAGGTTTCACGTTGCTGTATGCTGGTCAGTTGAACTCTTCTGTAGCTTTCCTCTCATCAACTCCCACCCAACTACTAAAGAACAGGTCACAGCAGATCTTGTCATCAAATAGCCAACTTCCAGGTGGCCATTTGGTGTGGCCCTAATCAGGTGAGCAGCCTCACCCCAAAAAATCTGGAGAAAATCAGCTCACCTGGCTGCTACCTATATAGCAAAGGCATTCTTAAAGATGACCTGGCTTACACTTAGGATCAGGAAGGTAAGGAAGGCTACTGGAGCAAAACGAAAAGAAGTTGCCTTGTAAAATGGCTCCTGTTAACCAGAGATCCACTTGTGGATACCTCTTCTTGTCACAAGAGTTGTAACAGCAAAATAATTTTCATGATAGGTTGTACCCCCAGCCCTGCGGGTGGGGTGTGCCGCAAAGCTGGCAAGCCCTTTTAAGATAAAGAAATGTTTTTCTTCTGTGGTCTGTGCATCTCTAGGCGTGTGTGGAAGATTGCTGATAGGCTTAAATTCACTTTACCATGACAGACACCTAAAAGAGAAATATTTTAGGGATCTGCAAACTTAAAAAGGTCAACACTCCGCTTAAGGATGTTAACCCTCAGTGCTGAAGACTTTTGCAATAGCTTACTCAGCTGCCAGGCATTACAATAAAGAACCCTGCTCTGGCCTTGGCTTCTTAAGTTAAAACAAAGTCATATTCTTCAAAATAGTGATTACAGCTTCCAATTAATAGCATTATTTGATACACATGTAAACAATCTGCATAGTCTCATATGCAGAAAGACTATATTGCTTTTTCATACTGTTATATGTAGTCTACAGATGGCTAAATTATAAAGGAGAGAACTCTACTCCCAACAAAAGAAAAAAAATCAACAGTAAACTGACTGAGACATGGGATATATGAGCAGTGCTCAGAAATTAACAGCCATGTTTTGCAAATTAACTTTATATACACACGAATAGATGGTAAGTTTCAAAAATATAATTCACTGAATAGAGCACATCCATGTCTGTTCTGCCACTGCCATGGTCTTGAGGCTGACATCTCAGCTTACCAGTACCCTGTAAAAAACATTCTAATATTTAAAGCCTTAAAAGCATGCCTAGTGAGTTACAGCAAAGCATAGGTGAGTCATAAAATATCTGGGGGTCTTAAAAAGTAGTAACAACTGTTGTCACCAAATGTGAGCATAGCAGGGAAAACTGTTTAATGAAATTGGGTAGCGTGAGAGAAGCTTGCATGGGTTGCTTGTTGCAGATGGAATTAAACACATTCAAGTGTTAAACAAAACCAGGCATGGACACAACAAATGTTTTTGTTCCGAAACCTGGTGTTGAAGATCCAAAGTCATTTGTCTGTGTAATAAAACACAATCACCTACTTTTCCCTCTAGCATGACTTTAATAGTTAAAAATTGAATCTGTGCAGAGTGTACTTTATTTGTTCACATTACCTATTCGTGGTTAAAAACCACTTAATCTGACAGTTTAAAAGCATTCTTTTAAAACAAAAGAATTAAACATAGCTTCTGCTAAAAAATCTGCAAGTTACATGGATGCAATATACAGGAGTATAAAAAAAATCAACAGTATTATACAGAAAATATTCTCAAAACAGCAAATAAAGATTAGGCATGTAGGCATGATCCTGAACTGAACAAATATGAATTAAAAAACAGCTAACAAAATTTAAAAAAAAATCCTGAAGATCTGTATAAAAGAAGCAAGGATTCAAAGTGCAGGTGCTCCAGTTTTCATTTTAACATATTATTCAGTAAGTTAATACAGGATACTATTCATTTTATATAAAGTGACAGTGTTCTCAATAAGACTTAAACATTCAGTTACATTATCTCGCAGATTTTTTTCATTACTGCTACTTTACACTGTTGTAAATGAAGACTTATGCAATACAGGTTTTTATTTTCTTAATCTAACAAGGATATAATAGGTTGGTGGTAAAGGTTAGTTTTAAGAGCTAAGCTATATATGCTGCAGATCCAGCCTTAGAAGTATATATATATATATTTTTTAACTTTTAAAAACAGCTTTCAATTTTTAAAAAGGGACTCTACCAATCTGTTCTGGCACCTGCATAACACTGTCTTTGGAGACACCAGCAAAGCTTCCAAGTCCACTGGTTAGGAATACAGCTCCAGGCAGGGTCATGCTGGAGATCCTCCCTTGGTGGCCACAGCTGGGAAAGGGCTTTCTCTCTGCTGGGTTTGGTGCAGCCAGAGGCCGCTGAACCCAGGGGAAGGCAAATGGGCTCTACCTTCTGTCGGAGCAGAAATCATCACGTGTAACCACACTTGCCTGATGTGCCAGCTAGGCTTGGGATGGACTTCTCACTTTTATTCGAGTGTACCAGTCTCAGGCAGAGGAAGTTAGGAGCCAGGCAGGTGTCACTGAAGTGATCTTTCATATATTAAAAAAACATAAAATTGAAGCATATGTTAAAACCCATTATCCTCTTTGAAAAAAAAGTTATATGAAATAAAATTATCCTTCAGGGATGGTGCCTGGAACTTAATTTCACCTGAGGTCCTATTCAGGTTGACAGTGTCCCTTTAAATTTTAGGTACTTCCTGTTTTGTTCATTTTTTTCCCAAGAATCAGATCTCTATATATGTCTATTTTAAAAATGCACATAAATATCGGCATTAAGTTTACATTTAGAAATTAAGAACTAATCTTTACCATTTTATATTGACAGCAAGGTTAATAATACACACACTTCACTGACAACTTATTTTTTTTCTGTATTTTGAATAAAATTTGCATTTGTGTAACATTTCCCACAAAAAGAGTGATTATACTTCAAGATAGTTAAGTTTGCACCCCAACATTTTCACATTAGTGAAAACAATCATGTTTTGAAAATACCAGGGCCTGTGCCAGGTACTAATAAATACAGGATAAAAAAAATAAATAAAAAACCCGACTGCCTTTTATCCCGACATAGTAGAGATTTCATAGTCAATGGCCGAAGTTATTGGTTTACCCATCATCCTTATGTTTTTAGCATTAGTAATCCTAGCCATCATGGACACAGGCTTGTCAAAGTACCTAACCAGCGCTGGCTCAGTCAAAAGGGAGGCTAAAAATTGTTCAAAGGTAATGGCCCAGTCTCTGTCAATGCTAGTGCTTCTACGAAGAGAAGTGGTGTGGTTGCTCCGTACCAAAACGGTGTCTTCACCGATGTCCTCGCAGTGCAGCTTTTCTTCTTCGTGTGAACCTGCACTTAGTACCGAGTAGGAGGACATCGAACTATCATCTTTTGTATCGTCATCGGAAATGAGCATGGAAGAACAGGCTCCATTGTCCCTGGGAGAAGAGTCTTCGAGCTTAATGTCTTCCATCTGCATGCCCAGGGTGCTGTCGGTGCAGACGGCCTCCTCATCGTTGGTGACGAGGCTGCTTTGGAATGGCTTGTGCTGTTCGAGGGGGTACTGCTGGTGCTCCTTCTTCTGGAACAGCTCGCTCTGAACAGTTTTGCTGCAATTGTTACTGCTGCTGTCTGTCTCTTTTGTGGGCTGCACACTGAAGAGCTTACCAACCTCACCTATCTCCAAAAGCAAGCTTGTCACAGCAGCGGTAGCATGGTACAGATCTTGTTCATTGGGGTCTTCACTGAACATATTGTACATTGTCTTGCACAGTTCAATGAACTGTCCCTAAACACAGAGGGAGGAAACATGAGAGAGCAGGAAGCAAATCAGATTGAGATCTACTAAATCAGGTTAAAAAGTCTGGAATGGAGGTACAACACAATAGTTTATGTGATTAAACTGAAATTGGAAATAATCTAGGTGCAGTCTAGAAAGCATTTTCTATGGCTGGGCAGCCAGACGTGTTGCCTCTGTCTGAGCTATTTAGAATAAACCTTTGGATGTTTCTTCCAACATATGACAAATTTATTTCTCTGCAGCCACAGAAGGGCAACAGAGGGTGAGCAGTGAGACACTTAGCGTTCATTCTGGTGGATTTTCTTGTAGGAATAACGTGAAGTATAACTAGGGGTCTGATAAAACTAATGAGAAGTAATGAAAAATGAAATAAGATACCTGCAGTACTCTTTTAATTGACAGTGGTAACTTAGTTGGATGCGAGCCTTTTGGAATTCAAAACTCAGGAATTAAATAGGAAGATTTGCTTAGGGCTACCTTAAGTAAGAAGCATTGTTCTACAGGGAATATACCTTCCCTGTATGGTCTGGAGGAAACAGCTGTCCCAATGGGTCTCCTCCTCCTTAGCAGCTATGGATCCACGGGGAATGAGACTGACAGTATAAATTACAAAACATAAAATGCTTCTTTCAGGTAATGTGTATCGGACATTATGAGCTAGCTGGTGATATTCAGTGTCATCTCACCCTTTGTCTAGAGATCAAAATAATATGTATCATTCCTATATGTGTGTATCTCATTTTTAGGATGTTTTGGGAGCTGAATGGCAGTTACAGTATGTTGAAAACAACTAACTTCTGTAATCAGCTGACTGCTGCTCTGGTAAAAAAGTATCTGCCTCAAAATAAAACCTTTATTCAGTGTTAATGTATTGAATATTTATAGGTATGTGAAGAAAGTTTAAAGTTAATGAAAAATAAGTAAGTGTCAGCAGAAGTACCTGATTCAGTTTGGGCAAGTCCTTTGTGTTTTTTGCTTTGGATTTATTTTCTTGGCTCCACATTCTCAGATAATTTCGATTCTCTTGTGAGCTCTTCTTACCTATTGTCAAAAAATTACCCAAAGATGCAGGAAAAGTCCATGAAGAAACCTTAAATTAATACTTTTTTTTTTCCAATTTCAAATGGAGCATCTTTACAAGAAATGAAAGATGTAATTCAAATGGAGACACCCTACATACCTTTGTCTGTTTTCAGACTCACTGTAACAAACCCATCGTCTACTCCTTGTTTGTTCCTGCTGTCTAGGCCAACAACTAGGAAGGGGAGGGGTGGGGGGAGAGAGAGATCAGTGTGGTATTAGATATATACATACTTTTCATGTGTACAGTGCAAAATAAAGAAAATGTTTACACTGCAGAAAATGCAGAGTAAAAAGGATAGGACTAAATGATGATTTTTGCTTATTCTTAAATCTGTTGACAAATTCCATATAATTAATAATACAAATACTAAGACAGGGACCATCTTAGGCTTTGTTTGTGTAGTACAATGATTAGCCTCTGTTACCACAACACAAACAGCTTCTAGCATGATATATGTTTGGTGATTATATTAGTACATCTTCTTTTGTCTATCAGAACTTAAAATTGCCATCTCTAGTCTATTAATTCTTATCTGTGTTTTCAAACCACCTTCCTTCCCCTGTAATCTAAAGGATGGGCAATATTTTTCTTGAATCAGAGAGAAACTTAACATCAAATATCTCAAGAAAGAGAATGCCATTTAAGACAACAGCAATGAGACCCAGGTTCTCATTAGGGCACGAAAAGATTTTAAACTGCTGAACTACAATTTGATATATCTTTTGGCTTCAGTTTTTTTTGAATATTTTAAGGTCTGATCCAAATATATCTTGAAAGCCAATATATTTACTTGTGTTCTCCACCAAGGCATATATGCTGCACTTATCACAAAATTACTTCTATTGTAACACACTGATGACGTTATTCTGAGAGTACTTCTGCAATGCACAATCCAGAGGAGTTCTCAGTGTACACACGCCTGCACCTCTAAGGATATCAAAATATATACGAAGACTACATACTTCTTTTTACAGAGGATACTTCACTTACGAAGTTTAATCCAATAAAAAAGTAGCTTCCTAAAAAGACATGTGGTTTGAAATGCATTACCTCATCTTTTCATGCCTGAGACAAAAGATGCCTACCGTGTGTACATTCTGGTGTGATATCTTCAAAAAAGTACTGAGTAGCTTCAAAAGCAGAGTCTGGCTCTTCTTGCTCAGGGGATGGATCTAAGCAATACAATAAAATTCTTTCATTAAAAATTGCACTCTTTCATTAAAAATTAGAATGTATTTACATTGATACATTTAGAATGTTGGTTTCTAGAAGTAAAAATGTGAGGATGTGATGGGTTAGGAATCATCTCTTTACAGCTCACAGGAGATGAACAGCTGGACCTGTACTGTCTCCTCCCCGATATCCAATACGGTCCGACTAACAAGTAGCTGTTTGCCTTCAGAGGCTGGCTTGCCCATCTTCCCATGTCTGCTTCCATTACTTTCCTCTGTGCAGCTCAGTGTGTCCTAAGCATGGTATGAACCCTTTCCTAGCTGGAAACAGTCTATCATGATTTGGTATGAGCTTACCAGTCCCCGAATACCAGAAGCTGCATTCTTAAAAATGGATCTCTTCTGTTACAGTTCAATAAAATTGTATTTTTTTCCAGTTAAATTAGTAAATCACTCAAGCCTAGCTCCAGCAAAGCCAGCTGGGAGCAATCAGGGACACAGGGTCAAAGCACATGAAGGTGAAGGTCCTCTCAAAGCTTTTAGGTATCTTTACCAGAGGATGTAAATGTGCACAAGAACTAAACTACCCACACAGTTGCAACATACTTAAATCGTAGATTCAGTAAGGACAGCAATCGGTTCTTTATGGCACACATGTGACAAGCCAGAGAGGATATAGTTCCAGGACATCATTTTCTTCAGGGGCAAAACTGTTTTGAGATGTTTCCAACCCCTCTCCACCCTAAATTGCCTTCCTCACTTAGCCGAGTCCAATAGTTTGTACAGCTCCCTGGAAAACACATCTATGAAACGATCTGGAGCTTCCCTCTGCAAACAGTTGTATCAGCCCAGAGGGGAAACCAAGAAGAAAGCCTGAGGGCAGAAACGAGTAGCCAGGGCATGCAGGAAAATTTTAAGCTAGTTTCACTGTTAAATAAAGTGCATTATGGTAACAAATGCTGAAGAATATTGTATTTGTTATGCATGGGGGAAGTCACCAACCCCAGCTAAACAGGCAAGAGACACATATAAACGGCCTGTTTGTGGCCAGAGCAATAGAGGGCTGCATGGGTGCTTTCAGACTTTTGAAATCCATGTCTGGTTATGGTAGAAGCTCTCTTATTTTACTGCTGCATAAACAGCTACAATAATTCCCACAAATTAATTTTTAATTGGGAAAGCTAGTCATAAACAACTCTGCTCCAAATTTCTGTTCTCAACAAGACAACAGCTATTTTATCATCATCTACTTACCAGGCAAAACATGCATTTTATACAGTAGCTTCAGCTTCTCTGTAAGATCTCCATGGCATGCTGCACCTAAACAGCATTATATACAGTATGTTAATACTCAGCATTCAATGCCATTCTATTTATTATTGCTACAATATTTTGTTTTAGAAGCTGCTGCATTTACTCTGGAAAGCACTGTACTCCCTTTACAGCCTGAGATCATAAGGCAATCACTTGATGTCTAAGATCATACAATCTGCAGTAGACATAGCAAGAGAACACAGACCACCTTACCCCGAGTTTTGTACTTCAACCTTGGGTCCTTCATTAACTGTCTATTTTATAACGCTCAAAAATAATCTATGATCATCACATTACCACTCAGAAAGGCCTCCAGCTGAAAATTAAGATGACCTTTTTGTGTGGACTTCAAACTTTCTGATCTGAGGATCCAATAACAACATCACATGATTTTGAACAATAAGGTATTTACCAAAAAAAGAGAGAGAAATTCAAGTAAACAGCATTTATCACAGCTTAGCCACGGGCTAAACTGATGTTCAGGCAATACTTTCTAGTCATTTACCCACCTCAACCCCTATTCCTTTCTGGTCTACAGTACAATTAGCTGTATGAAATCCAAGCGGTCTATTGTAGCCCCTCCTTCCAATTAATTAAATGAATTTTAGTTAAAGTACTGAAATAACCGATAGTCAGACTTCTTAATAAATCTTACTTGTTATGACATGTAATTTATAAACAAATGAATTAACCTTCATTAATTAGGTTAAGCAGAGATTTATTTTACCTTACAGGCTACCATGTCAACTTACCTCTGCTATGCAAACTGCAAAGTGTGGTTTGGCAAATACTAATCATCACAGTCTACTATAAAGCTTAAGACTACAATAAAGACAGATGTTAGGCCAAAGAATTAAGTACATCTACATTAGCCATTTTGCTTTCCACCTGGTCCTTTTTAAGCACAAAACCTCCTTATGTTCCTATCTAGTGTACCGCACTGTGCAGATAATGCTTTCTGGAGTCTGGCACTCTGGAGTCACAAGTCTTAAAACCTTCAACTTTCAACAAGTCTTGTCTTTTTGCAGTACGAGTCTCAGACAATGCATTGCCAGTTTTTATCCAGAAGTTTTAAGTTTACTTTGTGGTGAAAGAAGAAACTGTGCTTGGAAGAAAGCATGACTACACCCTTTGAATCTTTCTACCTGAAACAGCAACAGTGAAAGCTGTTACCTTCACACTGCGACCAATGTCCTCACACACACCTGCTCTTACCTCTTGCAGGGCTTGACCACCACAACCCTGTTCATGGCATGACTAGGAACAACCTTCACTGAGCCCCCTTTCTGACTATTCTCCTTCTGTCAACACTGTGCAGGTGTCAAGTCTTTTCTGGGCATAATGTCATATGTGCACAGTTTTCCCCCTGTCTTCTTTGAGGCCATTAAAAAAGTAATTAAACAGGTTAGAACTTTATTCTGTTAATATAAAACTTAGTGACAGCATAGAAGTGTTGGCTTCAGTTGCCCTTCTCTTGAACACAGGTGGAGGGGTGCGGAGTGTATGTACAGCATTTAGCTCCCTGAAAGGAGTGGAGGAGTGGCGAAGTTAACACTCTGCTTTCTGAACATCCTCCTGCAACCTGTGCTTGGAGAAAAACTGTTTTTTTTTAAAAAAATATATACACTCAGGTACTCCTTGAGACACACACTTTTCATGGTGCCAACTTTTGCACAAGGCTGTGGTGAGTGCTGCAGTCACCAGCAGTCACTGGAGAGGTGGAAGAGCTGCATGCTCTGAGAAGGGAGTACTGAAAAAACATGATGGGAGGCAGGGGGCCACTTTGAGTCTATATGGAAATCTCTCTAGCTTACTGGGATCCTGAGTCAACAACTGACATGCTATAATCCAGTGTGGTATGGGGGTGCAGGTGAGCTTCTTCATGGGTGAATACCCCAAACAGCTCATAACCAAGGCTGACAACCCCTTCAGAGCAGCACAACTCCTAGAGCAAACTAATAAAGATCACTCCTTTATTTGAACTGCAGTAACATGACACAGAGTAAGTGTAGAGAAGAATATGCCAGGTTGTTCCATCTTTGCCCAGCCGAGGCCCTAGAGGCACCTGAAGTAGGAGGTTCTTGAGCTGTTTGCCACAGGGGCTATGAAAAGGAAACGGAGATTCCCAGTTGCATTTACAGTGCTCTCATATCCCAAGGATTTCATGCTGAAACAGAAGAAAGGGCCATGAGCCCATGCTGGGACACACAGCACCCCTTTTTACCTCCTCTTCATGGAGCTCCTAGAAGGAGTCAGTGGCATCAAAGAGGCTTCAAGGGAACAAATCCTTATGGCTACATGGAATAAGGCCATTGAAAGACAGAGTTGTGAAACAGAAATGCTTCAGGTGCCATGGCTGCTTGAGCTGTCAACAAGCACCCTCTGCGATGGGCCATGCCTAAGAAGTACTTGAATAGGATGCTTCCTTTTGGAAAGACAGACTTGAGTAACCAGGGTCAGAGTCCAATACTGCTGTTTGGACACAGTAAGAAGAGAGAGGATGGTGCCCACAGGTCACCTCCAGAATGCCCACATTCTGAACATGCTTTCTGGGACAGCCACAAGGAAAAGGCGACAGTCCCCTGTTGAACAGATGAGTCTTGCTCCAACAGAAGATATTCCTCATTTAGGAGATTTTCTTAGCCAAGGCATATTGGGTTGGTGAGGCAGACTGAAGCAGCTGTTCTTTGTGGAATTTTCAAAAGTCCTGGGGCATGGTGAAATATGCTCAAACAAATCCCATGTTGTTTTTGTTGACTGTGTTGTCTTTGTTACCATTCATGTGTGTCCTGGTTTCAGCTGAGATAGAGTTAATTTTCTTTATAGTGGCTGGTATGGGGCTATGTTTTGGATTTGTGCTGAAAACAGTGTTGATAACACAGGGATGTTTTAGTTGTTGCTGCACTGGTCAAGGACTTTTCAGCTTCCCGTGCTCTGCCAGGTGCACAAGAAGCTGGAAGGGGACACAGCCAAGACAGTTGATCCAAACTGGCCAAAGGGCTATTCCATACCATATGGCGTCATGCTCAGTATAGAAACTGGGGGAAGAAGGAGGAAGGGGGGGACATTTGGAGTGATGGCGTTTGTCTTCCCAAGTAACCATTATACATGATGGAGCCCTGTGTTCCTGGAGATGGCTGAACACCTGCCTGCCCATGGGAAGGAGGGAATGAATTCCTTGTTTTGCTTTGCTTGTATGCGTGGCTTTTGCTTTACCCATTAAACTGTCTTTATCTCAACCCACAAGTTTTCTCCTTTTACTCTTCTGATTCTCTCCCAGATCCCACCGGGGGGGGGGGGGGGGGGGGGTGAGCGGCTGTGTGGGGCTTAGTTGTCGGCTGGGGATAAACCGCAACAATGTGCTTCTTAAACAAAAAAGGGGTTGGGGGGGTTGACTTAAAAAAAAAAAAATGTTTTCAAGCTATGCCACACTGGGGCTTTGTTTCTGAAAAAAAATGTGGTTTTGCCGAATGAGCAGTTTTGACTGTTCAACCCATTGAAGATTTTAGTTCAGTCACGTTGGCTTATAGCCACATTTGTGCATTTTACATTCATTTCTGTTCACAGTGCTCAATGCTGTTCCTTGTTCTTATTACTCAATATTCGTTCTAAAAAAAATGCTGTCTCAACTAATAACTGGTTGATTGTTATTAACGGCATCCTGTAAGCAGCAAGAGTAGTTAATCCATGGGTCATGTCTCAAAAGGCCATTAAGTGTTACCTGGCAAACAGTCCCTCAAATACAATTCAGAACTGCATCATAGGAAGCACTGGGTTTTTGGGTGGTGTGAAGGGGAGGTGTGCAATCAGTTTTACTGTCAGATAGCTATTTTGCACCTGTGAGAGAACAGGTGTTACCATTGCTGTACAGAGGTTTTAATGCAAGGCTGCATTTGGAGCCCTAATGCTTAAAAATACTGTTACAAAGAGTTGCTGAAAGCCAGATTGGGAAACCTTTTTTCTCTCAAAAAGGATCAAAATGTAAAGCTGAAGGAAACGTCAGGTTGCCATGAAATAACATGATAGAGGGTGAGATGTTAGTCACTTACAGGGAGTAATTCCTGTTACATCCAAAAAAGGTGTGGCCAGCTCCTGCCTCATCTTTGCTTCTTCATGTTAATCCTGGGGCTTGCACATTCCCTTTGTTGCAATATTGACTTTCGTGTCTTGAAATCTTGCTTCTTCAAGACTTGCATGGGCCATCACCTCCATTAACGACATTTAACCTCCCTATCTGACCTGTACCTCCACTTTCTCCTTCTCAGGTGACTTCCATCCTGCTCTCTCTCTCAGTCTGCAGTCCTAGTTATTGATTTCAGAAGTAATATAGGTAGTACCTCTCACTGCATATACTGTGAGGTATGATACCTTCCCCTCACACAGGGACACATGTACGTGAAGTGTCAGCAAACTTCAACAGAAGCACTTTTATTCAAGAGCAAGCAAAACTAGCATCCTCACTCTATCCTTCCCCTGCCCCTTATATGTGCACATAAATTTCTCAAAAGTCTTCTTCCTGAACAACCAAGGGAGCAAATGCTGCCTCTCTCCCCTTTCCAGAGCTGGAAACACTGACAAAAGGTCTAAATTCCCAACTTTCAGGGGAAGTTTAAGGAGCAGATAACAGTGCAGTGTCACTGAGAGAGGAATACTACAGAAGAACATACAAAAGACTTTCCCAAAGGAGATACTTTGATTAGAAGTAATCACACCATTAAGCACACAAGTCGCAGGTCATTTTTGTGTTGAGAGTTAGCCATCAGGGAAATCCTCAGACCCTAATGAACGTGTAGTTCATGTGTGGTCCTTCTCCCAGTGTGATCCACTGGCTAATGTAGATGCACCTACTGAGACCAGCCTAAACCCCAGTGGGAACCACTGTCACAGGCATGACAAAATGAACTAAACAGTAGCATGAACAGCTCTTAAAACAAAGGTGACTTATGCAAATTGGCATACATCAAACTCAAACTCATTATCTGATAGCTAATATAACATCTGTGTTTCTGAAGGACTGGATCCCCAGTCCTAGAAACAAACCATTTTGGTCAGATTATTTTGAGAGTGCTGTGAATTCTCCTTACTTAGCCCAGAGACGAATTCACGGAAGTTGATGAGCAAGTCTCCATTTTCATCAAGAAGCCTGAATAAGCGCGCAGCTAATACATCTGAATGAGTTCCACATGCCCAAGGAAACAGGAGAGCGAACATCCCCTTGAACTGCTCAAAGTCAATACGATACTGCTCCAGATAAGGCAGGCTGGGATCATGCCGGTCAATAGCATTGCTGTTTCCTCCCCAGTAGCAGCTAGTCAGATGTTCTGCCTGAATAGAAGGCAAATGCTGTGAGATTGTCATCACCTCTGTAAACAACTCATCACAATCGATGTTAAAAAAAAAAATCCAAACAGCTCATATACACACATTCTTAAAACAACACAAGACTAGCAGATGTATTTCCATCTACCTAGCCCTTGCACTTCTGCAAGAGGTTTCTCCTCTAACCAGCACAAAAAGATATCCCTCTACAAAAAAAGATGAAGCAAAACTTTTTCTGCCTCCCAGGCAGATGTAACATGAAATACCTGTTTTGAACAGAGCAGTAAGCAGCTGTGACTTGCATATATACACAGGCTTGTTGTGCTTAGTCACTGCCTTCAACCTCACCACACAGTCAAGTCAGAAAGGGGACTCTCATAAAATCTTTCATTTCAGAGCATATGAAAATAGCTGTTTATTTGAAATATTTTTTGTTGAACTGCACAGTATAAAAAATAAAGTAGCACTAGCACTAGTGCACTAGCACTGCACAGTAGCACTAACACTAGTGATCAACCAGGGTTGGACTGTCTCACTTGGTCTCACTGATTCCATGGAAGACTGAAAGAAGCCACTGCAGGATTTGGGCAACTGTAAGACCTGACATTATAGATGGGAAATTGAATGGAAAGAAATTCTTCATGGTATACCAAAAAATCCGTGTTATAACAAAACAGAGGAAGAAAGTATCTTGTTTTAAGACACTGTGCATGAAGGTGAAGCTAAAGCATTTTAACTGCTCACCTTTAAATTTGTGGATCTAATGGTATTGCTGTACAATCAACTTACAAAGACACATCTCTTCGTGACACTAAATTTCCATGTAATACAGTATACATCAAAGCATTAACAATGACAAAAGTCAGCTATTGTGATATGGAAGTATTAACTGTCTGAGATAATAGAATAAAGGTATTTCTGTGCTGAATTCCAAAACTTGGGTCACGTAGAGAGTAAGTTTCTAAAGACTGATCAAAAGCCTCTATCTATTCACTTTTTCATTATAATAGTTTTCATCAGTATATTCATTTTTTCTGTGGACAAATCATTTAGTGAATTACTTATTTCCTGAACTTTTAACAACTGGTTGGGGTTTTTTTGTATATTCAACAATACAGCAGCTAATTCAAGTTTGTATTAAGATACCTTATAGTAATTAACTCACAACCTCAACCTGGTCTTTAGAAGAGACACAGTCCCATATCAAAAATAAAAGTTTGCATTTCCTGCAGGCACATGATCTTATCTTCACTTAGCTTTACCTTGAAAAGAGCATACAGTTCCTCCAGCTCATCAATAGTAAAAGATGTCTCTGTCACAATAGTTCGCACCTTTTGAAACATAACATTAACAGTTACAGATTTGAAATCCATGTCTCATTGAAAAGCTAATTTAAATTTCAGAAACTGACTGTCCTTTGCAAGGAACATTATTTCAGTACTTACCACATTGCGCTTTGTAGTATCTTCAAGGGTTTGGATAACTTTCAGCCTTTGTTTGAATCTCATTTGTTCAATTAAATCTGCTCGGATACTTCCAAATTTCTTAAAAGAGAAAAAGAAGTACAGGACAGTCTATGTATTAATATTTGGAATACTTAGCTTGCCTTTAATGTATTTCAGAAATTAATTTAATTATGCGATATACCACAAATGGTATATTTAAAAAAAATTGCTGTTAAGGCATTTTTCTAACACATTACAAAGTTACAAAGACTTTAGGAATGTATCACTAGATTTTATTTTTCCCAATAACCTATTTTCATTTAATTTGAAAGGTCTTTATCAAGTTACAACTCCTCACATTTCAAACCATAATCTTTAGAAATTAGAAATTTCTTGCTTGGCAAATCTCTATGAATAGATTGTTTCACAACTTCTCCTGCAGGGTTTTATTTCAACTTGTCCTGGAATATCTCTTAATTGCTACAGAGAGAGAAAATATTTAGACTAACTGGATCTCTAACGGCTGAGACAGTACAGCAGTCCTTACATTCATGAGGATCTGAAACAAAGCATCAAGAATGCAACTTCCATTAGGAAGAAGATTCTCTAAAGTGCCGAAGTCTTATTTTCATTTTTTTGCCACAACACACATAAGGGTCTCAGGGAGCTCCTGCATATACTGCAGAAGCATCCTAGGGGAAAACCTATTAGGAATAATATTCCATGTTTTTGTATGTAAAGAAATGCCTAATCCCTAAGATTTCTTTTTGTGAACTATAAGTAGAAGTTTTTTGCCATCAAGAAAACACTTGTAACATACTTAGAAATGCACAGATGACCAGCAGGAACAATAATGCTAGACATCAAGTATGCCACATGTAAAACTAAAAGGGGGTGGCAAGATATGCTTTCATACAGGATGGATTTATATTTCTAGTGCAAGTGCATCTACATAAGGAGATCATAATTTGCTAGCACATTCTTGTGTGATCAAATTAATGCTAAAGCTGCGTTTGTTTGTAAAGCTGTGCACCTTTGTCATGTACCTGGGGAGTAAAAAGATGTTTCATGTACTTGAAGCATTTTGCAGATAAAGAAGTCTTTTGAAAAAATGGAATCTAGATAAACATCCATGAATATCAAGCATCACAGAAGTCACAAAACCTTGAAAAGAGACGTCTTTTGTGGCTCTGAGGCCACATCTATTCCAGTAATCAGGGCTTATTCTCTGGTCTGCAAGCCAAATGAGATGGTCTGTTCACATCCATACAACTAAAACTCATGTAAGCCTACAGAAAAGGAAGGCTGCATGCAATTACCTTCTGGGAATGGTCCCTTGCCCATGTTAACTTTCAGACCATACAAGGAATTGTGGGAAGAGTGTCACTTGTTCTAGGTCAAAACCGTATCAAACCTTTCAACAGCAGAGACCTTTGAGTGTCAGTTGTTTAGTTAAAATGGCCAAGATCCAGATACTACTATAGATGTAGCTTCAGTGTTTAAGGCCTATTGTTCTTCCAAATTAACTAACACACACATCAAAGGAGTTAAGCACATAACAGCTCTTAATATCTGAGTCTAAACTCCATTGACGGCTAGTGAGCTACACACCAGCTTTTAAAGCTGTAGTGATTATGCATTATTTCAGTCACTTCTATTGTAATTATGATAACACCAGGCTCTATAGCTTCTGAATTAATTGCAAAATTGAATGAAAAGATAACAGATTTCTTACTAAAAAGTATTTTCAGTAAATGAAAAAATTACTGGCAGGGTAAAATTTACTTGTTATGTACATTCCCTTATTTCAAGAATGTTTCTCTTTTAAAAGTAGAAAGTCAGTTCAATATCATCACAGAGAGGGGTACTAACCACTTAGTTACCAAAAAATTCCTCTGCATCACTTCAGCTTTCACTGGAGACTTCTCATATATGCATCTGACATGATTACCTAAGAGCTGGACAGGATCAGAGCATGATGGAAAGTAGCTCTTCATAAAACAATCCAAATATTGTGCTTTCGCCAGTGCTACACCTCCACCAAGTTCTCAGGCTCATCACGCTCCCATGACAAATATCATAGGACAGTCTGCAAGGGACAAGGTTTCCCCCCCCTTGGGAGTGCTGTGTGTGTGTTTGAGGTAGGACAAAGGACTCCAAGAAAAAACATTTTTTTTTAAAACAATAAATGTCTAGAAGATTAAGCATAGATGGTTACCCTACAAGTACCTTTAACAGCTTAAATTCTAAAAATAGCAAAGATATGCTCGCTTACTTGATATTTTGATCTTTGTAGCTGCAACAAAGCTAACAGTGAGTTCCCAGCCCTGACTGCACACAACTAATTGAGGAATGTAACAGTCATTGAGTAACAGATGCCTTGAAGTTTATCTTGATAGTTTACTGCTGAATTGTTGGGGTTTTTTTAATAATCAAATCAACCAACAACAATGACTCTCCCGAAACTAATTCTCTCTTTGCAACCAACTCCTGCTTTCCTCACAGTTCTTCACTCCCCATGCTATTTGTTTTGCCTAATTATACTGGAGTACAGCTGGTTATTTATCTAGAAGGAGCTACAAGGTTCTGTGCTGCATAAGCCCCAAAAAGACAGACTGGCTCTGCATGGAGTCAGGTTATTAATCTAAAAGCAGTTAAGCCCATGCAAGCTGTCTTCATGATGAGGAAATCAGACAAATACAAGGGAAACAGAATTTCACATAAGCGTCCTTCTCCCCATTCTAACATTGTGTGAAGAACTATACATCTAACTTGATTCCGTTTGCCCTTCAGCATAGAATACACTAAGGACTACCTAATTCCTTGTTAAATGGATATCATGGTATTAAAGCGAGAAGGTTTTAGGGACATAGGAAGTGCCTCTGAAACAGCTGTCAAATTGCCAAGTGTGAACCTACATCTTGAAGTAAAAATACTAATTTACCCTGCATGTCAATGGAAGGAAAAAAGGAAATTAAGGAAAATAACTCTTTAAAGTTATTCTTTAATTTTTATAAAAAATTAATATACCAGTGTAATCATCAGGGGTATTATAACTGATGGCTTATTTTTAAAATTTAAGGACAATGACACTGGTTTGCAAATTTTAGGGTTTTTGCAGGCTTTGTTCTGTGCTTTACTGATATTAGTTATTACCAGCTCCTTTCACTTGAGATTTTTTTTTTTAGCTTTGGTGATAATACAGAAGCTAGCGGCCCATGCCAAGGTAAAAGAAACAAAATTCCACTGATAATAGAAAGGTCTTCTGAAATCATATGGATTTCGCTAATATTTCAGCTTGGAAAAGCATGAAAAAGCTTAGCTGAGAATTAACCTTTTTGGAATTATGAGTTCAGCCTTTTGTTTGTAAATCACTTTTTGGTTGTGGACTGCTCTCCTTTGATGCTGCAGGCTTCCATACAAAACAGCTCCAATTAAAAGTTCTGGTTAAAAGAAAAAGAAAGACTAACCCCTCTCCCCTGCCCCAGTTCACACTTCTGAGATGAGTCTGTATTTCTTTTATGTTCTTTCAGTTCCAAGCACAGCCAAACTATACAGTATCAAATTCCTCTGTAAAGCAGAACTAGTGTGGGTTGGCAAGTTCCTGTTAAGAAATCCTATCCTACCTCATAGGAAGACCTGATTAGTCTGAAGATATCCACCTCAGGATAAGGCTCTACATCATCACTGAGCAGTGAGTGAAGATGAGGAATGGGTGGAAGAGTACTGTCCTTATTAGTTACGCTGTCCAAGTATCTGGTGGGGGAAAAAAAAAGAAATAAGAAACCCAAGATTCATTTATACCCCCCTCCCTTCTGAGGGTTAATAGAATAAGGGTTACATATAGATCATTAAATGTAAAAATGATCAAGCCACTCTCTACTAATAAACTACATGATTTTTAACATCAGTAATTTGACAAATCCTAACACTGCTTTTTCTTAAAGAGAGCTAAGGTAACCCTGGTAATTCATTATCCTTATCAAGAAATAGCTCAAATATAGCTAGTTACAAACAAGTGGCTTACTAAACAGATTTGTTGCTTCTGACTATTTAAATATGCTAAGGAAATTATGACACCATGGAAACAAAGGTCAGTGTGCTTCAGTCTACATACCCTCCCATCCTACTACTGCCTAACCTCGCTGCAAGGGGCTTTAAGGGCTTGTTCCTCCCACCAGTGCAGCTGCAGTAGATCATCTGTCTTCTACCTTGCAGCTGGAGAACACTTAAATCCTCAGCAAGCACTGGGGCTTACTTCAGAGAAAACATAAACACAGTCTTCTTTAATCCCAAATACATTAAAAACAGACTTCGGTAAGGCTATACTAATGAAACTTACTAGGAAAAAAAATTCCAAAGTTTCAGCAGCATCTTGAAAACTAAACACTACCATCAAACACGAGGAAATCGGAGGTTACACTCAGCAGTATTAGTTTGTATTAAATGACTCTATCCAGTCTATTTATCAGCCTCCTGTTTCACTGAAATCTATTCATTCAAGAGCCTACCTAATTATTCTGAGTTCTGCTTAGTTCATTCCCAAAACAATTTCCCTTGATCAAGGCTTTTTCTTAGCAGCATTTAAAAGATGAGGCAACAAAACCCATATAATCAATCAAAATAAATTTCTATAATCAGGTTTGGGAAGTTTATTTGAATGTCTTGAAAGAAGAATTTATATCTTTTTGGTCACTTAACATTATTTTAAGATAACATAAAGAGTACCTTATATGGGTGAAAGGAGACTATAAGCGTGTAGAAGATTTACATATATTGTACTAGTTTAAATTGAGTATTTCAACATAAAAGAACAGAAACCATAAAAGTAAGCAAAAAGAAAAATAAAATGAAGATACTTTATTTTCTGTAATAAATACCTTCCCAAGACTGTCATGGCTTCTCCATCATCTTTACAGTTAAGCAGCTTGTCTACATTAGCATCGAGGACAGCGAGTGCTAATTGAAATATCACCTTTATTCCTTCACAGAAGAAACAATCCACAACCACCACTGCACTTTCAAATGGCATTACACTGAGGAAAAGAGTGAGGAACCAGGACAGGGAAATGGTGGATATTACACCCAAGTCCTGCATGCAGTCATAAAGCTGTGGAACATAGTCACGAGCCAACTCCTCAAAGACACCCTGATCCACCAATGCTCCTGTTGAAAATAAATAAGGTTGGATGTCCATTAATTCTGGAGCAACTGACCACATCACCATTTAGGGGAGAAAAAAAATATATACATATATTCTCTCTATATATATATATAAATACAAAACCTAAGAATATTCTACATGATGCTTACACACATTTTCTCACTTTCAGATAAATAACAGATTCTATTCCACTACTGAGCTGTACATATAAATTGAACTGTAATAAGCTTATTTTGTTTTAATTATACACTTCATAAAAGCTAAGAAAGGGTCAGTTTTATCTAGCACCTACAGAAGTTATATGATGGCTTAGTACTTACCATTACTAATTAGGATAAGACTTCTCAGCATCACCTGTTGGAGGAGGCCAGGGTGACTGTCTGTGAGGGTCAGATTTATTTCAAGAGAACCCTGTGTTATACATATCTATGCCATAACATCAGTGTCTTAAGCAGGCCAGGAAGAATCATTTCTATGGCTGAATGAGTATCTCCAGCATTTGTGAGCTACAGTAAAGACAGCTTCCATGATAAACTGAAGAGCCATTCACTTCCACATACACAAGGAAACTGTCATCTGACAACAATAGCTTTCAGATACTTGTGCCCTTTCAAATCAGAGGTAAACAGGCACAAAGACTTCTACTGCAAATTGCCAAAAGGTCCTGTTTCCACCTTACCTTAATTAGATAACTGGATCATCTAAAATTCAAATTTTAGCCTCCCATCTCTTTTTTATTTACTTTGTTTAAGCCACTTTAGAATGCCATCTAAAGTGAAAAGTGAAAAACTATTAACTATTAACTAATACTGTGATTAACTAACTGTGATTAACTATCACAGTGTCTGTTTAGGGAATTGCTTCTCTGCTCCTGAGCAAGCTGTCTTGCCACTAGCATTCACAGTTGTATCTATGCCACACATACATCTACACATATGCTTGTTTCAATACAAACAGTACCAATTAATTTGGTTAATTTTTGTACTGTCATTTTAGAAAATTTCCCCATAACATACCAACAACTCTTGTGTTGTAGTAGTCAGGTAGCATACGTTCACACAGAGCCACTAGCAGCCAGAAAGCTTCCTCCTCTTTTGCATAAAGGAGGAGTACTGAAGTGACAATATTCATAGCCTAAAAGAAAGAGAAATATAAATTGCTAGACCCCTTTCTTCAATATCTAGCACAATAACTGGGCAGATAAGTGGTTACTATGGTTAGGAAATTAGCTACATCTCCCCCTGCAGATCCCAAACTGTTCAAGTATTTTCCTGTAAAAACAGCAGGCAGTGTTTTCCCAGTGCTCAAAGGAAGGTTAAGAAAACCTCAAATAAACCACAAAAAATTGCCAGTTTTTTTTTTTTTTTTACAGAAAAAAAAATATCAAGATTTCTTTTCATAATCAAGGGCCTACTCAGGTCTGCAAGCACCCAGTTACACTGCTACTGATATTCTGCCAACAGGTGCTCTTGGGGAATCTGGCTCTGATGCAGACAAAATGCCTCCTACAGCGCTAATGATGGCCGCTGCTGTACCACTCCTTGCAGAGGCAGTCTGCACTCCCCATGCCTTCTGCTCCTGTGAAAAGGTCAAGACACAGCATCTGTGAGCTGAGGCAAATGCCTGTAATAGTGTCAGTCACGAACAACCAGAGCATAGTCAAACAAAAGTCTCTTGCTGTTGCTCACTCTCCATGTTTGACTGTGTACATGACAGTTTTTTATGGCCTGTTTCACTCCATTTCAAGTATCACAGCACTGTACAATGACCTCTGAATTGTTTGCTTACAGTCTTTGACTAGACCTCTGTTAGTCTGAAGAAATGAAGTATTTTGGTACCATTTTCTTCTCAGTTTGCCTCCTAAGGAATTAGCTGCTCATTTCAGATCCTGTAACATTTTAAGACTCCAGCTTGATCATTACCTGTTTGAAACGGCAACTAAGGTTTCAACTGAAACTCAGAACAATGTTACAACTCTGTCAAAGTCTATGCTATTCCTTTTTATCTTGTCTACCATGTATGAAATACAGTGAGAATTCACGCACTGAAGTAACTGTGAATCAGCATTCTGAATGCTATGGACCAAGTCCCAAGACTATTAACAATTATTGTGACAGCTTTAGGAACCAGAATCACAGTGTCTTTCTACTGTTCCTCTGTTAAAAAACAGAGGAAAAGCTACAAAGAGTTATTGTAGCTATTGCTTAGTATTATATTTGTTATTAAATAATTTATGATGGTATCTGTTAGAGTTGCTTGCACTTTCACTTACTCGTGCTGTATCTAGGAATCTTAACAGTCAGACATTAATCAGGCTTCCTAATACTCATGAATTCAAGTTTCCTTTTTGCAAAAATAGGTAGGAAGGCAAAAAAACGGCCCAGGTGATAAGTCAAAGTCACATAGTAAGAAAGAATGATTTGGGACCAGAAACTAAAGTGACCTGAATCACAGGCATAGGAACTCCAAAACCATGCACTGGTCAGCATTAACTCTACTGATACATGGTTATGATGCACAGTGATAAGATATCTTCTACACTGATTTATTTTTTTTGGTTTTGGGGGTTTTTTTTGTTTGTTTGTTTTTTTAAGTTTTGTTTTGAATGATTGAATGGCATCATTGAAAAATGTAAAGGAGGTTCTAGAGGGTTATTACAACTAATACATTGAATAAGTAGGTAAAAATTTAAGGCTGAAGAATTAAAGGTTTTTTTCTGCTTAAAAGAAAAGAACCTTTCTTCAGGGTCCATTTGTCATTTTCTGTAGATGCACTTCAGGACAGCTCTGTTATCCTCTGTCCAGTCTCTAGATTTATGGGCAGAAAATATGCTTACAGAAAGCTATGGACATCTCTCCGCATGCACTGCTAATTCTTCTGTTGGTGTAGGTCCTTGTGTCAAATCCCTCTGACTTCAGCATTACTGTAATTCTGCAGCACTGAGGCTTTACCTCACAGCATTATACATGTATCTGTGTACTTTACACAGCCAAATACTTGTGTACATGACTGAAGAAATAGGAGTATAAGGAAAGAACTGGAATTCCAGAAATTGAAGGAGTGCCAAGGTATTTCAATTACCTGACAATATCCTATGTTTGGATTTCTAAAAGCATAAGCTGTCAAGACTCTCCTTAGAGCAGCAATACCCATCTCATTCTGGAATGCAGGGTGTTCTGGAAGGGAGCGGTGCAGATCCCTCTCTATCTCTTCTGTAGCAAGGTTATACTTCCCCATTGATTTCTCCACTAGGTCCTCATAATAGCCAGGATGAGTGGCCATTTCATTAATGGCTCCTGGGAGTGGGAGAACAGTACAAAAAACAGAAAAAAAAGCAAAGGTTAGCAGATACAGTATCCCAACACGATGATCTTCTGCTACCCTTTCATCTTGAATGTCACCAACAAGCACTTTGAAAGAAAATATGAAATGTTATTTTTGTAAAAGTGATTAAAAAAAAGATAAAGCCTCTCTCTCTTTCAGCCAGAATGAAACAGGAGGCATGAAGAACAAACCAGCTGTGCAGTCACATGGTATCATGAGCTCTCTCTGCAGCTGGCTGTGGGTTTGATTACTCTAAATAACTCAAAACATGCCTCTGACAAAGCTACTTGCCCTGAGGAGGGAGTAGATTAAAGCTTGGTTGCCGAAAGTATGATATCTCAGCCAAAAGCAAGAGACAGGAATTCCTGAGCTCTATTCCTGCTTCTGAAAATGACTCTGTCACCTTGGGCAGGGCGCTTAGCCTGTATTAGGGATACTATCACATGCTCACAGAATTGCTATGAGATTCCACTGCTGAGTTTAAAACTTCTCTGGAAATGAAAATCTCAGCAACAAAAGAAATCAAGTGTCAGTAGCACAAATTAATGCACATGGAAAATACTAATTATACATACACCATGAAAATTGGTCCAAACTAGCTATTAATCAGACACAGGACAGAACTGTGCATTCCTGTGTATATTTTCTGAAAATATTTGTTTAATGCTTAGCAGCAAAGAGATGATGTACAAGATTAAGCATTATTAGGGAAGAAATAGAAAACAAACCAGAAAGCATCATTAGGTCATCATAATAAACCCCTAGTGTGCTCATATCCTAAATGGTGTGGGTAGCTGTGGTAACTATCTCAGGGAGGGGCAGAGCTAGAGAAGGCATACTGCAAGTGAAAGGTTATGAAGAAAGCCTGAAGTATGGACTGATTTCCATATAACTGGTAATAGAATAAAGTTCTTCAACTTTGAAAAAAAGCCTAAGGGGACACAGATCTAGAGAATCCTTGATGGCACAGAAGATGGACAGAAATATTTTCTGAACATTTTTCATATACTGGGAGTACCTAATAAAATGATAAAGTAACTTTTTATTATTAAAAAAAAAAAAAAAAAAAGATAGTGGTTCCATGCAACATGCTTAAACTTTGGAATTCTTTGCAACAACTTGCGCTGTGAAGGCCAAAAGCTTAACTGGATTCAGAAATGATTAAACAAATGAAAATTAGGCCTGCTGGTGGTTGGTGAACATCCAGAAGCCCCTAGACTGCTGGCTTCTGGTAAGAGAGTGTGCATTCTGCTTTTTTGTATTCTTCCCTAATTATTTGAGCCTGTTTGAGAGCAGGTATTTACTGGTCTAAACAGAACTCTTGTCTAAACCAGTCTGGTGCCTGCTAACAATCACAGCCTTACTTGCTCCAAATATTTTTAGACGCTTATTATCTGCACATTTAAACATCTTTGAAATTCTTTCTTCCCTCATGCTTTTGCTTATATCCCACCATCATGTTCAAATTAATACCTACCTGAAAATAGTAGCCAAAGTTCCCCTCTCATGCTTTCTGGAATGCCTTTCAGCACAAGGTCTCTGGTTTTCTCTGTACGATACATACAGACTCCTTGGCCATATTCAGCAAAGTGAATCTTCCAGGCCTGTTCCTTCAAAAACTCTTTAGCCTAAAAGCAAAGAATGGCAGGCATAAAGATGCAGCTTCTCTTTCTAACACTCTGCCCCACTGAAATGCTAAGTGCTAAAAAGCCTGCAATGTCCTAACTGTCCAAGTGAGCAAGAAATAACTTGGCTACAGTCCAATTCTCCTCTTAATGGGCTGCCTCCTCCCATTTCTTAGTTTCTATCCCAGTAGACCTTGCTGTTAAAAGAATATTGTTGAAGCAGTTGTACTGAAGAGCAGGCACACAACCTCTCCTTGATTTACATCCAACTTTGCTTTTTTATGTAGTGAAGTTGTTTGTATTGGTAAAACGACAGGATATTCAACACGTTATTTCTGTGAAATATACTCTTAACTATCTGTGGCAGAATGAAACTCTTCTGGGTAAGAAAAATATATTTTGAAGAAAACATAATTTAACAACTTTTTCAGTCAGGTACAGCACTCCGAGGTGTATTTTACCAGCTTGGGGTTGAACTCCTCAGGTGACCTCCGCCGATACATTGTCATTAAAGCTTGAGTTGCTGTTGGAATGCCATTGTCATTGAGATTGAACTGTCGCTCTCCCTCCGACTCAGAGCTGAGGCTTTTATGAGGGCTGGCAGAAATTAAACTACTTGATCTCGTGAACACCTGTAGAAAGCAGTCACAAGGAATACAGACATGGAGCTGAGCCAGAGTCTGGGCTTTTTACTTCATTTTACTTCAAAATTTATACATGCTAACAGCTAACAAAAACTGAGCAAATTAAATCACCCAGGTACATTCACAGGCTGAGCATATGACAGCAGAATTTAAACTGGTACAGAATAATGAAATTGTTTCCAGTTTCTCAATAGCTCTCCTGCCGCCCCCCCCCCCGAAAAGTAATCAAATCCTACAATTAGAATTGCTAAGGTAGTGTTAACTTTAAGTAGCCCTGGGCAATTAAACCAGCTCCCTTGGTCTCCTGTCAACATCACAGGACTGTTGACTCCCCAGGTGGCTCCTTGACTGTCCAGAATGTAAGGTTTATATATAACATATATTTATATGTGTGTGTGTGTGTGTACACATATACACACATTTATATTTGTATATATGTTTATACAGACATACACAAAATAAATTATTTTGTTCCCCTCACTTCAAAAAATGTTCTACAGAAAGTTCAACACTGTCAGATTGTGATTTAGAAGAAAAATATTTTGAAGAAAAAGGATTTTCTGACTTCTCAAACAGCTTTGAAAATTTATCACAGTAAGATCTCATATAGCAGTTCACACCAAATGCCTGAAATTGAAATTAGTAGTCAAGCATGTCTACATATATAGTCATATTATTAAATGTAATAATAATGCGTGCAATTATTAATTTGTGTTTATAACTCAGTAGGTAGAATATGTAGATCCACTTAGCGCAAAAGGCAAGACAAAGTTTCAGCATTATACATACATGCGTATGTGCTCTGGTATACAACTACAACACCACAAATTATACCTCACCATCAACAAAGCAAGTAAAAAACTGACTTAAGATTTACATGGCAAACAGATTAGGGCTACTCAGCACAATATTAAGGTATGGCTTAGTACAGACTTGGAATGCAAGTCTACCTACATAAAACCAAAATGATACGCTACAAAAGCCTTTTCTGCTTTGAGATCTGAACTGCTAAACTTTACTGGGTTTAACAGATCTGATGAGGTGATATGAAGCACCTAAATTTCATACATAAAACCTAGGAATTCAGCAGAAGCCTTGATATTCAAGTGCCTGAGAAAAGTTTATCTAATCATATCTTTTAAAAATCATTTACTTTGCATAGGTAAATATGGAGGTGGTTCAGAATAGGGCCACCTGATGTCCAGGACAGGGTGGTTGTTTTTTTTTTTGTTAGTTCAAATGTTCCAAAGTTCACTAGCAGTGCACATGCAAACTTGCTCAGCTCAGACATCGTTATCTGAAGAATCAAAGGATGAGATTTAGCAGCTAAAGTCTTGAATAAAAAGAGTTTCATATCAACTGATAATTTCTTCAAATTATTAAAATTCCGCAATACATTTTGACTTGGACAAGTCAATAGATATTAAACAGTATTATTCAATTCACTATTCATATTTCTACTATGACACTTTCCAACAAGATACACTGTAATTTCAGAATGCGGCAGCAGGAGTTCGAGTAGCTCTTCCACAGCAACGGTGATTTCTCTTAGGTCTAACATGAAAAAAATAGGTATCCTAATCATAACATTTTAACTGTTCAGCTTAAGGGAGCTAAAGGCATTAACACAAAAGAGGTAACATTTCTGTGTACAAAGGTTTAGCTTTTCGAAAACTTAAAGGTTTTTCCTGGCTTCTCTCTCCCCACACCAGTTAAAATCCCCTTCTTCTAGTAAACGATTCATGTTCCTCCACATACCTCATCATCTGAGCTGATATAGCTTCCAGAAATATTTTTTTCCAAGTATATTTTCGAAGTGGTTTGTTGCAGAAAGTCTGAGATCCTCTGTACAAGAAAGTCTCTGTCTTTCAAGTTGGCAAAGAGGAATGTCATTCTGTTTTTTGTGCTGATTGATAATGGGCTGGGTAACACACTGGAGCTGTCTGCCTTTTCCACTATTGTCACCTAGGGAGAAAGAGTAGCGACAGCTTAAGATCTTTAATTAATCAAGTTGCTTGGTCTAAGAAACCATCTTAATACAATAAACCCATGCCCCTTCTCCCCTTATATTGAATCACTATGGACATGCCTCTGCAAGAAAACAGGATTTGGATACAATGACTTACAAGTCTGGAAGATGAAGACTGTCATCCCTCAAACAACTGGCTTCAGTACATTCTCCAGCAAAACTCCTCTGCACTGCTTAGTTTATTTTCCTCAGGCTTTATTTTAAAAGAATCAATAAAACAAAATTCCTTCTGTGGGATGCAGATCGATGGGCTTTTTTGTAGGACCTCTGAATCCCTCTCCTGCTCCCCAACACCAGTACATGCTGAATCAAGAGACTTGCTTACTTTTTATTGCCAATATATGCAAATAAGCCAATTTTGGGATAACACTCCTGTTCTACTATATTATAGTTACATACTGTGATAACAACTGTTATTGCAACTGTACTTTCACGGTATACAGAAACCTGCAACAAAGGGAAGCTAACCCCATGTCTTTCCTTACAAAGGAAAACATCTAACCCTGTGAGGTGGAGGTTTCCGTTTGGCCTTCAGTTGTTAGTGAAATGGTCACCAATATAACTGAACTCCAACCTGTAAACAGTACTCACACTGCAATCTACTGAATACAGGGCAATAGTTCCCCGAGCTTTCAGTAAAGCACATTAACATAAAGAAATCTTAGGGATAAGTCATACACTGTGGATGAATTATATAATGGCTGTGTCTTCTAAACATTGACAATTATTAGCCTTAAAAACAAATAAACCAATCAATCAAGTTTGTGCAGTTCATACATTGAACAAACACAAATCACAATTATTAGTACTTTTAAACACTGCTTTATGACTTTAAAAAATTTCCTAGGTAATAAAAACTGTCTTACTGCCTTCAGAATAGAAGAGGGCACATTTCAGTTTACCAGGACCTTTACTTTTGCTCTTTTTAACCCTTTTTAAAATAGAGATCAATGGTAAGACATTAGTGCTATAATACTAATATTTCTCTAGCTAAAAGGATAGGATAACCATTTTTCACACAACATTTTCTTTGAAGATGTATTAAAAACTGCAATGCACAGCTCGGGTGCTAAATCACTTCTCTATACTTCCAACTTCCTTTTATTTTCCTGTTAACTACAAATCTATTAGTTCTTCATTAATTTAAAGGAGCTTCACTAATAGTGTATTGAAATTAGCTAAGAAGCGTTCCTATGTCATTTTTCTGTTCCACTTAAAAACTGTTTGAGCGCAATCAGCACAAAAGACAGACAAGTTCTAGAGGCACAGGACAGACATTATAGCAAGCATGCTCTCTTATAATGAGAGCAAATATCCACTTATTTCCTATTCAAGTAGAGACACCCACATATCTGAAGCACTGATCTTGGAGACGGCACCTGCTGGGTGCAGTGAGCAATGCAGTCAGCCAATGAAAATCATCTTTTCCGATCATCATTTCTGAATCAGTGCTTTGTTACTCTCTCATCTGTCAAAACAAGTCCAGGATATCACAGAATACTGGAATTAGGTTAGGGTCTGACCCAAAGCTTTAATTAAATAGAAAGCTTCTCTTTAATTATTAAGGGTACTGATCAGTTGCTCTGAGGACTAGTGCTACCCAGTGTGTTACTGTTCTCCTTGCTGGTGCTGAGACTTAACCTGTTCACACAAAAGTACTTATTCCTTCAGCTATTTCCTTCTCTTAAAGCTTTAGAGCTGCTTTGAATCCCACACTGCTGTGGTTATCAAAAGCAGTTGCTGAATCGGCATCCAGGAAAAGAGGCCCTGTTAAATGCAGACTTTGTTCTCTTCCTCCACCACTTTACCTGGAGGAGCGTTGTTCCCTTAGAGTTCCAGACAAACAATGCAACCATAATCAAATGTCTCTCCTCAAATAACCAAAGTCATTGCAACATAGTGTGGAAAAGCTGTACTTCAAAGTTTCCAATCAAATACCATTTGTTTTTACTCTTAATGATTTGTGGGGGAAAATACTGCCTTGAAATATTCCATGGTTCTTCAGTCAAGCCAAACTGTCCTTGGTTACATCAGCTTTGCAACTATTTCCAAAACTTAATTTACACATTTTCCCATTAACTCACAAATCAAGTCAATCATAAAAAACCTCCCTAACATATTTTTTTCATGGCATCAAACTTAAATGCTTTTTACTGAACATCTGCTTTAAGCAGCCAGCTTTAAAAAGAGAAGCACACCAATTTGTAAACTACTGACAAATATTTTCCATACACAGGAATAAATGATTGCAAGTCTGTGTGACAATTCAAATCTTTAGGATTATGAATCTTTTTACATCTGACAAAAGCAAATCTTATCTGACAGATTCTTTAACAGAAGTTCCACTCATCAATCTAGGAAGTTTTATTGTCCATCCCTCCCTATGAGGCACAAAAAAAATGTACCATGGGGCTGTAAATTGGAATATAAATTATGGGAGAGGAAGGACTCACAAGGGTTGTAAAAACTGACAGAGAAAACTCCCTGTGAATTTCAGTAGTAGGAACTTTGAAATAAGATACACAGTCATTAAATATTACTTAGAACACATCAGAATAGTATGCTCACAAGAGATTAAAGGGATGAAAAGAGGTTTTTCTCCAATAATGAAAATAACATCAAAGCTAGGATGCAATTTCCAATAGGATATTGCTTTACTATTTGCCCTATAAATTTACAAATACAAATATTTACCTCTCGAAGAGGGATAATAAGGCTGCACAAGTTCTCTTCTTTACTAGTAAAGCAAATGTAGTTTGTAGAAACAAACATCTGACCCAAAATATGCATTTTGTTGAATGGAGTCCAGAGAGTACAGTCTGTGTGTCCATCTAATTTCTCATCCTTGGGAAGTCGGAACAATGCACGGTATCTCTCACTCTTTGCTCTGGCATCAAGATCCCTAAAAAAAAACCCCACAGAAAGCTTTTCTTGTTTTAAGAAATACATAATACCTTTTAAGATATATTTTATACAAATCATTCCAAGTTACCTGCAACATACAACTTAGTTAAGCACTGAGTGTACAGCAAAACAGTGGAAATAGTTTGTGTATAGGGGATGTATAGTCTTCCCTGCTGGAAGATTCTAAAACCACATGAAAAAAAAAATTCTGCCATGAATGACTTGGATACATTGATCCTGACTTCTCAGAGGGAACAGATTGGGTGATGTTTTCACATTCAGCCCTACTTTCTGAGAATATATACAGTGAATCAATTTATTATTAAATAGCACATGACCCCATGTAATATTAAGCCTCAAAGAAGCATTTTTGGCGTAATAAAAACATGATGGAATCCTTAGGGCTAGAGTTTGTTAACAATTTCAAGATTTAGTCTTGATAATGCATTCAGTGCAAAACACTGAATAGTTAGAAAGACAAACCTAAGTTACATAATGCATGTCAGATGTCATTAAGTAATGAGAAATACAAACAAGCACTGGTTACAATTCTGTATGGTTCACTAGCATGATCAACATATAAAATAATGAAAAAATTAACAGGAAACTATCAAATTGCAGGATGGCATCTATAAAAGCAGCAGAAATATTTTCCAGATTATTTTCTATCCCTTGGAATTTTATGTCATTTTTTATCTCTCTGTTACCTAAAGTAAGTTTTAGATAGAATTCATCCTCTAGAGTAATTTTTCAATTCCAGTTATAGGACCAAGTATGAATGTTAGGCACATTTCTTAATAACACTTAAATCGCTTTATTACCTTCCCCTGGTAACAAAAAAGGGCCTTACAACAGATACCTAACACAGCCAGTGTCAAGAGATACATTAAAGAACTTCTAAACAAATGAGAATTTGGCTCAAATATGTTTCTTTTATCTTTGCAACATGTTCATATTCAGATGTTTTCCCTTTTCTATTTCAACAGGAGACCAAGTAATTATTATTCACACTTTGCCACTGCTGGAATCAATCATTCCTTTTGGAGTAACAGTAAATGGCAGCAACATTAGAAAACTGTTGGACAAAATGATGCAAGTAAAAGGATTGAGGAGAAACAAATGAATAAGAGCCAGTGCTACCTACCGTTTTAGTGCAGATACTTTTTTGGGGGATTTCTTTTTCAGTTTGGGTAATGACCTGTCTTGTTCAAATCCTTCATTGTCCAAAAGCTGTCGCATAGCTATATTGGCAAGCTGTTCCATTAGTTTAAATGTCTCACTGATATTAAGGAATACTGAGAAGAAATGTTCACTTGACCTTGTGCTCACTTTGATCATATCAGGGAAGAGCAGCGTAGCATTCTTCTCAAGTTGAGTGATATCAACCCAGCGGATAACTAACTTTGCTGAACAGAAGCAAACAAAAAAAAGATTCAGTACAAAATTTAGCATATTCAAAAGCATTTATCTTCTTCTTCCTATAAAATGTATTCAGCTGAAATTTTCTTGCATCTTGAAAAGCTGGAAGGACAGCACAGATAGACCCAGCTTGTACAAACAGACTATGATCACCTGACAAACAGCAGATAAAAGAGTTTAAATACCATTTACTTCTGTACAGAACACCACACAAAAGCATTACAAAGCTAGGTGGGATAACATAATTTATCATTGCCACAGTACTTGCTCAGACTCTGATGTCCTCTTTTCCTATGGAAGCAAAGAAACATAGTCTAAACACATCAGACAGTCTTGCATTATTTTTATACATTAAAAAGTTTCAAATATTACAGTAATGACAGATCCTTGGCTTTTCTTCCAACACCACTACAGGTTAGGATATTGTCCTTAAAACAGGGACTAAATCTACATTTATTTTTGTTAAAAAAAAAAAAAAAAATCCAGTCATTCACTAGGGTATGCCTACACAGCTAAATAGAAAGACCTGGGACTGATCCACTGCCCATAACCAAGTACTGCAGACTCGCTCACCTCCACACTGCTTAGAATTAATTCCCTCTAGAGCAGACTGGTTGCATCCACACTATGTAGTTCTTGATCTTGGGTCTCCTCTGAGCCCTTTGTGATGCTCTGGTGTTGTACAAGAGTAAATGTGGCATTTGACGTTGCAAAGTCTGCCAGAGTAGTACTGGAGGATCGTATTAGAGCAAAAGGAGCCAAAACTGGTATCATCTCATCCCTATTCCCTTTTGGGCACAGTCCCCGAAGTGAACCATGACTCTAAACGATGCCCAGATATTGTTTTACAGAGAACTACTTTGAGAAATACAAACAAACAAGGGAACAAGCATGGAGTTAAGCTGTGTGACAATCAGGGAATTGCTCCCTGCTCCTCTTTTCCTCAGCAGTGTCTTTGCACCCCCAGCGGTTCAGCAGGTGAACAGTAACAAACTAAAGAAGATTCCCTAACAATTCTTAGATGCAGAGACCACCATTCCACTGTGAAACATACCTTCCCTGCCCATGAGGAAAGAATAAAAGCAAAGGTGATTAATGCTGAGATACACCCAGCCCTGACGGGGAACTTTCCCCTTCCAGTAACTGCAGGAGTAGTAGTTCACTAATTTCTCTTCTTCTGGCATCCCAAATAGCTTGTGAAATTTCACTATGGCTTCCTTAAATTTTTCTGTATCGTCATCCTCCTTGATGCCATTGATTTTGTTGTACTCAGCGATGATGCCCTAGTAGGGAGTGAAAGAAGGACATAGCATGTTAGTTGCCATGGGGTATCAGATATCCTTATCACCATTGCTGTCTGGGCCAGAGGCCACAACAGTTACTGCAGTGTCAAGAAAGTATTTTGCTTATCTCTTATTCTTCTGCTCATTCTTTTGCTCATATAGTTATTTACTTTATTCAAGGCTGTCTTTCTGATGACCTTGCTCCCTGCCATGTCTACATCAAAAGCAACCAAACACCAACCACCTTTCAGTATCCTGTTTTAAATTAACCAGCTTATCTCAAATACTCCTAACAACTCTGTAAAGCACCTATAATTTGTAAAATTTTCCCCTTCCATGTCAATATGCTCCCTGAGGAGACAGAGATAGGATTTCACCAGAAAATTTTATTCTAAAAAGAAGGAAAAAAGTCAAAGGAAAAAAGGATCTGTTACTCTTTAGGGAAAATATCAAACAACTTTTATGACCCCTCTTAGTGGAGCTTGAGCAAAAGAGAAGAGCAAGAGGAAAAAAAAGAAGTATCCCCTATTAGATTAACTGGCAGGACGGAAAAATCATTCATACTTTCAAGTACAGAATACCTTCATCAAATTTGAAGTGTCAGCAGTCTGGTGAAACGCTGCTTTTTGTTACCTCAAAGACTACAGTTCCTTCTGTTCTATACTGAAGTTCTGGTCTACTCATTTATTTTCCCAATCTCTTTTATGAATCTTCTCTATTGCCTTCTATATTGAAGTTATAAAAATGAAAGTTACTTCTTGCCTTCAAATTGCTCCATTTACATGGAATGCAGAGTATAAGACAGCAAACCATCATTCACATTTAATATTTGTCCAACTCTAAAAAGCAGCAATTTCCTTAAAGGATTATATTTCACAAGACAGATGTCTTCTCACATAAGGTGTTTCCATGATCATCTATAGCCCTCATACCTGATTCACCAGTAAATCACAACCAACTAGGGGATTCTTAAGACAGCTGACATGCTACATGAAATGTTAAAAAGAGGAATGAGACAAAGCCAATGCTTAGAATATACACCAAGTAAGTACAGTAATTTTGCTTACAATCAATCTTTTACCAAAATATTTATTTTTAGATAATTTTTAGTATGGATAAGTACTTTTTACCAGTATAGCTACTATCTGTCCTATAAGGAGAAAAAGACATTCTGGTAAAAATGAAAAAACCCCAAACCCAACCAATCAAAATCAATCAACCAGCAACCCCTAACACCTATATGAAGTGTAAATGCCAACACTACAGGATTTAACTACACAGAAGAGGGTAAGGAGACATTATATGATGAGTGCATGAAAAAAAATTAAAGCTTTGCACTGGAAAAGCAATTACATAGAAAACTGTCAAAGTTTAAAACAGAAGCAACGCTGCAATTAATTTTAGAACATATAATGTTTGAAGCCCTGCCTATATACTTTTATTTTATTTTTTTTTCAATCACACTGCTGTAGTTATGTACGCTAATCCCAGTTTCCCTAATTTTTACACACATGTTGCTACTTAGAATCTGGTTTTCCCTCAAAAAGGTGGAGCAGCCTGGGGACTGCCAGGTCAAATTTGTTTAAAATTCACGTCAGTTTTCCTTCCACAGTCACATTTATCATTAACAACATTTATAATAATATATTTAACTACCTGTATTTTTCCTCTGACAAATGTATTTATGTCATTCTCATTTTCAAAGATTGAAAGAGTTTGCAACAAATTCTGTTCAAGCCATTCCCAGTGTTCAGTGATTTCCTTCCTTGAGCAACCTGTATATTAAAAAAAAAACCCAAAAAGTCACAAAATAAATAATACACCAATGTCAATGTCCTCTTAATCATAAACAAAAGACTCTAATAAAACTCGCCAGTAACTGGAGATGCAATATTTCACCAGATGCTGTGTCCCTGGAAATTCCAAAATTTTCTCCCATATCCTTTAACTTCATAACAGGTAGCAATCTTCAAGATTATTCTGTGAGAAGCACAAGCTACTTATGTCAGTATCATGAGCAAAAACCTCCTACATTTACAATTCTAACCACAATAACGACACCAAGCTGCCCAACGTCACATTAAAGAGTTAGCAAAGGTCTTACCTGCATCTGTTAGGAACTGACAAAAAACCCCAACAGTTGTATATTCTACCACTGGTTCCTATTCTTCACCATCATACACATCTATAAATTATGAAACCATGATGTAATTTCAAGAGTGAAAGCTGAAAAGGATAATTTTCCTGACAAGTCTATTACAATGTCTCTTCCTCAAAAGAGTGCTGAAAGACCTCTAAGAAAGCTATCTTTTTAGGGGAAGAGAGTTGTCAGAGGTGGTTTACTTTTAATGATGAAAGAATAAACTAAACTTTGATGACCCTAGTCTGCTTAGAAGACCAAAAGGGGTCAACTGAGATATCTTTGATACTGAGGAATCAGCATACACATAGTCTGTAAAGTAATACAGAACAGGGATGAAAAAGCTTCTTGTATGAACTAGAGTTTATATATGCAAATTTTTGCTTCTATTTTACTTGAGATGGATTGTAATAAATATAACTTCCATTTTGACCCTGTTCTCAACATCTTGCAGAATAAAGTTGTTGGTGCTCTTCAGGATCTCTCTGTGTCCACCCTGAAGGAAGAATAAATTCAAGCACTCAGAAAAAAATTTTTCCCCCAAAAAAGGATGTTGAGGGAATTACGTCAAAACCGGGACTTTTAAGGAAGTATTTTCAGAAAACAAGCATAACATGTTCACATAGGAACATCTGTACCTGAAGCTTGATTAAAAGTATCCCAATCCAGTTAGGAAATAGCATCAATGCTACATCATCTTTTTGTTCAAACCACAGATTTGGCTCATTTTACTAAGAACTAGCAAGTAAATGTACCTACCTGCTAACTAATGCCTACAGAACCCAACAAAGTGAAGGGGCTCATTGTGAAGCAGCTCATGTGAAGCAACCATTAGAAAGAGGTTAAATTACAACAAGCTGTTACTAATAACTTCTTCAGCTTCACTACAGGCACAAATTGTCACGTCTGTGCATAAGTGTTTCCATGGTTTGTAGAAGAACTCAATGCAATTATCTTGAATTCATACCAAACGATTGTTTTCCTTGTTGTTCAGCAACAAATGATGGGCAAAAATATTCTTTCTACAGTATACAATCTGAGCTTCACACAACTCCAATGAAAGCAACAGAACGCAACATTCTGTGCAACTTCCAGGGGAATTTCACAATTCTAGTTGTAGTATGGATACATAAATCATGTTGCAGAGTAGCCTGCATATGTAACCAATATTGCAGAACCACAAATGATTGCCACTGCTGCTTCTCCTTAAAACTACTGGATGCAACTAGACCTTTCTGGAACTCCGGAGGTGGTCTGAAGACTAATTTATTTCTTCTTGGCTTTCACACTGCTGTAAAAAGCAATGATGAAATACATGAGCTATGTATATAAAACTAGACTGTCATCAGAAAAATCGCTCATCCCTTGAAGAGCAGTGACAAGCAGTGCAGACACACTATCATGATGAACTGTTTCTTAAAGCTGTCTATTTCTTGTTTGTGGTTCATCAATTATTTTTCATCATGTCTTATGAAACAGCTTTGGTTGATTATTCTCAATCTGTAACAACCCATCTCATTGTTTCCATTGCTTTTTGTCTCCACTATCTTACTGTTTACTCTCCCAGTCTCATCTACAGCAGATCATGTAATCAGGCCAAAACCCACACCCCAGTTCTCATCAAATTTATCATCACAGTCTAGATCTTTCTCTTTGCTTTATTCACTCAGGATTAAAAAACACTTTTGCCATGATGGTTTAAACAACAGGTCTATTTTAACTCTGCTACTGGCAAGTCTTTGCCTATCTTAGCATATTAGAAGCATTCAACATTTTGCCATCACTGGCCTTTTAGGTAAATCAAGCAATACCTCTAACTGTCAGGGAAGGAAAAAAAACCCAAATATTTAATAGTTAAACCACTGCCTTGGGAATACAGAGCCCTCAAGACTGGCAGGAAATAAAAGGGAAAATAGCTACTAATTTAGTAGCTATTAGGCTACTAATCACTCTTTCCCCTCCTCTAAATGGTATGCTCAGCTCATGGTGTGCTCCATGGCTGAAATGGTGTAATGTTGGCCAGCATCCCTGGCAGACTGAGCTATTCTCCTCAATCTTCAGGGAGGAAACTAAGCGCGTTAAACAGAAGTTGGAGAGCTAAGGGACATCTAGACCAGAAGAGCTGGATGGAGGAAGGATGCATGGTGCTGGAGAGAGGATGATAGGGGCAAATGCCTGGCAGGTGGGATGGGGTAACAGCATGAGCAACATGGAAACATCTCTGGGTGTCAGGGTTAGGTTTCTAGCATCTGGGTTGGTTTGTCTAAGGTAAGAGGTGAAGGTACAGAGAGAATGTGACCAAGTTCAGGACTGAGAAGAAAATTAACAAGTCATATACACATGCTTTCAAACACACTCAGAAGTATAATCTCAGTATTGTTTCAGTCAGTGACTGAGGCATAGGAATGGCTTAACTTGAGACAGCTGATGAGGCTGTCATGTCCAGTCTTCTCTCCCAAGTAGATACTTACCCGAGATGCTTATTAGTCAACCTGAACTGCTGCCTTAACAGAATGCACTGCAAGAGAACCTTGTAACATTTCAGGAAGCCTAAAATTGTTCTTGCCAGTAATGGCAAGTTCAGGAGTGGACTGGCAAAACCTCAACTTGTGCAGAGAGGGAGGAGAAAATAGTTACAGCTGGTAAACTCAACAGCACTTTAACTCTAACAGTAGAGTTAATGCCCAAGAAAATTCACATCCAAAATGAATTATAAACAAATCTGGGGTCTAAACATATGAATGACTCAGTCATTTTAGAGAAGGAAAAAAAAAAAAAAAAAAAGACTCAAATAGTCATTTTAGAGCAAAAAAACCCCAACCCTTTGGATTATTTTTTTTGCCCTTGGAATAGTCTTGTACAGAACAAGACCAAACGTCATGCAGCATGAATGAACCAGAAAACAATCACACTTGTTCCAGTCACTCTGTATAGCTACTTACTGAAGATGGAGATTATTGCTTTATGGAAGGCAGAGGAGAATATGACAAATTTCTGTAAAAGTAAGAGATTACAAGTACCAAATAACCAGCAGTCTATCCCTAGGGAACAGGGAGGGACAGCTGTACAATGCAGGACAAATCGGAGCTGCATAGCTAAATGCAGCCAAGTCCCTTAGTAACAACCTTTGATCAGTTCAAAAGGAATGGCTTTAGTTTCAAAAGGAATGGCTTTAGTTTCAAGTTCATAAAATAACCACAGCACAGAGCCTTAGGCAACACTGGGCTCCTCACCTTCAAGGTTGCTTAGATAAATAATTTGCTCTCTGTAAAATTTTACCTTCCTGTAAGAGCCACGCTATTCCTCTCAGGGTACGAGACTAAGCTAGCGCAGTCTTATAATTTAACAAAAATAACTAAGCCAATCAACCAGCTAGATATTAGGAGACTAAATATTTAAGAAACACTCCACAAAATGGAAGCACAGATATATACGTTAACTACTTTAGCAATTTCAATTAGGGTTAAGATTCATAATTGAAGAGCATGTTTATTAAAACTAGCTTAAATGTAAACAGAGTACCATATTTCTACATAAAACCTGCAATATCTGTCACAGAAGAGAAACAAAACCCTCACAGTTCATCAGCAGCATCAATTTCTACATGTATGTTACATTTGTTTATTCTGGGGCCATAACTCATCTGCCTTCAATTTTGTGCCCCTGGTTATCTGAGGACACACATTGTAGGTATAAAATTATAGTAATTATTTACAGATGTCATGCAAAAAAACTGAAAATGCACTTAAAGAAAAGTCACATGACCTATTTCCAAAGTCTTAAAAATTCATTTCTGAATATGTGCACAGTACAAGTGTCTTTGAAGAAACACTATTTTGTTGAGGACTTTGTGATATGTTATTTTCTTTGGAAGGGAGTCTGCAAACAGCAAGAAAATTTGTGCCCTCAGTTGCTCCCTTTCAAGTTTATGGGACAGAGGTGCCTACTAATTGCTGCACACTGACATTTGGATGAAGGGAAGAAGGGATTGTATGTGCACTTGCAACTACCTCTGCTTGTGCACAAACAGTGTAAACAAACATACTGGCAAGTACTTTTAGCCTTCTTTCTCAGGACTGAAATCCATGGAAAGCTGATGTGCAAGGTCCCAATACTTATGGTCACAGCAGAGTAGCTGACAGTACAAAGCAAACAGTTAAATAAAGATTTGGAAACAACCTTCATAATACTGACAATTTCATTAATATATGTTTTTACTATTAGCTGTCACTAAAGGCAAATTATATTACACAAATTTTAAAATCTTCAGTGAGTTGATGCTAATAGGTGCAGAGGGAAAAATGGCTGTTTAAATCGATGCCTTCTTTCAGGTCTGATACCATCAAAAGTAGCAAGAAATACTTGTTCTAAGACGAGCTATTCAGCAACTTCCTATTGGATTCAGAACACGACACAGCTTTGATAGCACCTTTGTCAGACACACAAATCATATGCTCATAAGAATAGAGCCTGCTTTGAACTGCTAAAATTATTAGATCTACGGCAAATCTTCATCCATTCCTCTTCCTCTTCCTTTCCCAAAAGAGAGGATTTGTCTGGAGGAAAAGTCATCCAAATAATCTAAATGTCCCAATTTTATTGGGAGAATGGGCACAGATGACAGGACACTGTTAGGCCAGAAGACGTCTATGGCTTCATTAACTAGTATTTTTGAATGTCAGGCAGCATTGGGGGTGCTGGAAGTCGTCAGTCTATTAAAGAGATGACAGACATGGGTGCACTTCTCATTCATCCTTTCTCAATTTTATTTCAAATGAACAGAGTTCTGGCTGCTGCCTAAAACACTGTTTGAAACTTTAGAGCTAGAGGAGTTGCATTCAAAAATTTCCATTTGCTAAGACTGAAAAGCAATACTATCAAACTGAGGATCTGACCTTACAAGCTTGGCCAATCAAAGCTAAATAACCTTGACCTTCTGCATTCAGCTTCAGAGACTATTTTCAGAGCTAGCAAACAGAACCAGAGACTAACTACATACCACCTTATGCTACTTGCAATAGGTACCTGATCACAGAAATAAGCATTTAGTATTTACAGGATCCGATGCGTGCAAAAATCCTACTTAATGTACCAAAATATCAACTTTGTTGATTTCACCAGCTACTATAATGACAGAAGAAACAGTCTTACAGTTAGAACTGTCAAAGTTTGAGCCTTAAAGACCAAAACTCTTAAGAGTTGTCGCATCTATGTAAGAACATACACTTCTGTATTTAACTCTAACCTAGAAATTCAGCTAGATGGTAGCTAAGTACATCATATTTAGAAGGACAACACACTGTCTGAAATAAACGTCCAGGAGGTGGGCATCCCTGGGATCTAGATGGTACTTATCCTGGAGGCAACTGAGCTCACTATCCAGAAAATGCCATACCGATATTGAGTACTCAGGTGAGAGCTGGGGTTGCACTATCTTCCTGGTTTCCATTTCAAGGGAAGCCAGGTGCCCAGTCTGGGTAATCTGGGGGCTATAACCAGCTACTCCTCCTACCATACTCTAGAGATACCACATCACCCAGGAATGCTGCACTTTAGAAGTGCTGTAGAAGTGAGCCATGGGCATGGAGAAGAACATGCAAGGAGGAAGGATGGATACTAGACTGCTTGTCTGGGAACACATCTGGGAGATGAAGGGTGGGAAATCTGTCTCTGTTCCATGGCCATTTCTGGTTTTAGTCAGTCATTGTGCATAACACATACACACATGCTGGCATTCAAGGTCTGCATATTAGAAGCTCTGGAGCTTCTTAATTTAACTACTAGAGCAGGTTTTCATCCCGACCCATTTATTTGTCCTGAAATGACTGTGCTCAGCAGGCAGGATGCTCTACTAGTTATGTGGCACAGTACCCAGGAAGAATAAAAATCCACATGTCAGTATGTTTTTCCTTACCACAGGCGATAGTCCAATAGACCAAGGAGTCTGGTGCTTGGTAGAGGATTCGATATGGTGCCACTCTGGCACTGGAGTCCAACACAACATCAAGAGTACCCACAAGGAGACCTATGGAACAGGAAATTCTGATGAATACACAGTGATGGATCATCCAAGATCCCACAGGAGGGGGCTCCACAGCCCCCCCCCCCTTCCATTACACCCTCCACAGCAAAATGCAGACCTATGTATTCATCTCCACACTTGTTGCCTCATGTTGTAAAGAGGGAAAGTGACTCAAGAGGGAAAAATCTTCAGTTTCAACCAGACTTCAACTTTTAAACATACATTGATTCTAGCATAAAGGCAGACAAACTGAAGCGAAGCAGAAAGTAGCTGTTCTATAAAGCCATGTTTAAAAGTTATTTAGTTTTTTTTCTGTGTTTCCGATACTTTTGGACCCCTGGGGAAAAACAAACAGAAACCCCCACACAATACACCCTAGAAGGGTTCAAAACTCAAATGTCAGCTAGGAAAAACTAAGACTTTCAGCAAAAATAATTATGCTACTTAATGGTCTGATTCTTTAGGGTAGAAAGGATCAAAATGCCTAACAGTCAAGCTGTTTTTCATCTGAAAGGATACCGATGAAGGACAAAGCCATACTGTTTTCCCAAAGTAGCTTTGAAAATTCTTTGCTACTGAGGGGACCATCAATAGTTGGATACCAAGTGCTACCAATAATTCCTAACTATATTTCCACAAATTCTAGAGCCTATTTTAATAAGAAATGACACACAGAACAAACTCTAACCCCCCAAACTCTCTCCCTCAAGAAGCCCTATTTATTTTTAAAAGATGTAAAAGTTTTCCCCCTTTTCACCTCCACAAAGAATTTTCATCTCCCCTGCAGAGATGTCAGATTTAAATTCTTATGTTGAAGTTTTCAGCAAATTCACGTACTGAAAACAGATGGATGAAATTTCAAAGATTTTTTTTCTGCAAATATTTATTGGGAGAGAAATTAGGTTTTTTTAAACAGCTGAAATAAACTGCACTCACCAAAAAAAACATTCTAAAACACTCCTGTTAAAATCCTCTTCTCATTTCAAGTGGCTGTTTTCATCTTTTACTGTCATAGTTTTATTAGTTCCTCATTCTAGACTGTCATAACTGGTACACAAGATTGCTTCCCTTGCTGTTCTTCTTTCAGATTTGCTTTATGCATCATAAAGACATAAAAGCACTACCCATTTTCCATCTTAGTAGATCCCTTAAACACGAACTGAAACTGATATTTGGAAATACCCCACCTACCAGTGATTTTGTATTCCCCCATTCTATGTTTTTTAATTTGTATTTTGTTTTATACAGATCTTCACAGGCCAGATCAAATAAATGTAATCTCTTCCTGCTCAATGCATTAATATCCACCACTTTTTAATCCAAGAATTCTAAAACACACGAGAAACAAGTCTGGACACAACATCAGGTCATGCGTTAGTATGCAGTGTTAGAGCGCTGTCTGCTGATTATATGATATGAACACAAAATATTAAAATATCCCAATGTTCATTAGCCTCACTAGCTTTAGTTGTTCCTACTGCCATCTTAAACCCTCATCTCTCATACATTTTGATTACTGGTGTACACTGACAAGCTGCCTCTGATCAATCCTCCACCAGCCCTCCTAGATACTTTCAAACACAGCAGACTGAAGTAGGTTATAATGTTCGTTTAAACATTTTTTGTTACATATGCTCTCCATTCTAGCTTCACAAAACCAGTATGGCCCTGGTCCAGAAAGCACATGTGCACATCTCACTTCAAACATGGGCAAAGATCCTCAAATGCTTAAAGCTACTACTGAGCTCAGGGGTATTACTCAACTGGAACACAGACCAAGCCAGACACTACACTGTGTTAATCATCTGGGTTTGCTGCAAACATGTAGCAGGGCTTATGCCAAAGATTCTTCATGCTTTGCAGCTTCACATGTCTACTGACAGTACTAAATATGCAATAGGCATGATGTAATATCTAAATAAAGTTGTATGCTGGCCAAATGTAGTCTCCTCCGAGGTACAGATACACTGTTAAGTCCCTGTAATCTTTAGAAATATGCTTGTTTCTTTCCTCCTGTTGTATTTCCAAATCTGTTGGTGTGTGGGTGGTCCTACCAACCAATTCTGCCACTAGTTCTAGGAGGGTGCTGCAGCTGTAAAAACTGGGATACACAGCTAAGGTCAGAGAGCCATAACAAACCTACTGACTTTACAGCAACATCAAGTTAAGAGGAGCTTCCCATCCTATCTCCTTCTCCCTGAGATACTGGAGATAGGAGAAGGAGAGGAACATCCCCCTGCCCCACCAAACAGAAACAATGTAAGATAGAGCAGTGTATTCAAGAAATGTGGAGAGAGCTATTTAAAAAAAAAAAAAAAAAAAAAGAGACTAGCCAGCACTGAAACAACAGATGGAGGCAGGTAAGGAAAAGAAAGAATACTTTCCACTGATGCAGTAAGTAGGAGTTGTCCAGTGCCTTTTCGGCAATGGAAACAGGTTGTAGAAATATCCATGCAGTGAGGTTAAAGGAAGAAAATTCACAGAACTCCAGAAGACACCATGGAAATTCAAAGTCTAGCTTACCAAGTTAATTGCAACAGACAGTTTATCAGAAAAAAATTACTTATATCATGAAATAGCTGTTTTGATAGATGATACATGTGATATTTAAAAATAATTTATGTGTTCTTATATACATTAAAGCCAATTAACATTTACTCTTGCAATCATGCAACTACCCCTGATCACTGTCCTTCAGAAACTGTTCCATTTTGTGTTGTAGGTTAGTGTTAGGGGTTTGGTTTTTTTTGTTTTTTTTGGGGGGAGGGGTGTTTAATGCAGACATGTGATGCAACCAGAATGAAATCACAGCTCTTCAAACTGGTAATCTTCTCTGAGGAATTTCTACATGAAGTGATCATAATAAAATAAAATTTTAAAAAAAGAATAAGAATTTATTTTAATACTGTTCATTAATTCTTCATATTGCAAGTACCTTTTGAGACATGATCAAGAAATAAGTAACCAAAAGTTTCTATAGAAACAGAACAGGCAATAAAGAACCATATTTCTTAGATTAGACTGGTCCTTGGGCAAGAGCCAGTGAGTTATCCAGGCATCAAATCACGTGACTATACTGATTGCAATTTTTTTCCCCATTATTTCATCAGGTTTCTGACTACATAGTGAAATGAGGGAAGAAATTCCCAATGTAAGAATACTAAATCTGCAAGCCCTTGTTCAAGTGAGCAGTTTTCACGAGCAAAGGTTTAAAGCACATGTTAGAGTTTGTGGGATTAGTATCTGGCTAACTGATGACAGCCCCGACCCTGAAGGTGCTCAAGCACAAATAACCTTGTATCGAGGAACAGTCCCATCAGACACACATACCAAATGTCTAGAGCAACCACACCTATATATGGGGGCAGGAGGGGAAAAGGGAGGGATAATGCCTTCATTTTGTTTGTTACAACTTTTTGAATAAAGTCAGCTTCCTCTTTTACAAACTTGTATTCTAAGGCAAAGGTCCAGAAAATTGTTCAATATTTTCTTTCTTTTCTGTAAGATCTAGGTATTAGCAGAGGAAAAGCAGTGAAATGTAATACCTGACACCAGGGAATACAAAGCCACAACTGGCTAGGGGGCCTGGGCAATTGCTCTTGCATCATGTTACTGGAAGGACATACAATGCACTAGAGGGTATTACTGGAAAGGGGTTCAGTTACCTGATGCAATTTATGCTGAAGGAAGAAATCGTACTACATTTTACTTATCTGACCACTGTGCCTCACATTTAGTTGTAAGCTGGAGAGGAAGCCTATAACCGCTGCACAAAGTATACCAATTAGTCTGTATTCGTGCATTAAATTATCATGTACTGTACTTGTATCCTTACACTAGCAACCGATTTTCAAAACGTTTTTTGCTAGAAGGGATTATGACCCCGTGAAGCCTGACCTCCTGCATAACACCGACCCCCTTTAAACCAAATTATTTCTATCTGACCAAAGGATATTTTCCAGAAAGGTAGGTCATCTTGATTTGAAAACTAAGCCAGTTGATTAAGCCAGTTAAGACTCTTCCAAGCACCACTGCACTCTCTGCTCTTTGGGGACCAGCATTCCAGACAGCTTACAGTCCAGACTGATTACAAATTGCCCACAAACGGTAATGAAATCAAGGGACGCCCTGCAGTAGAATCAACTTGGTACATTGTAAGTTACCACCACTGAAAACACACATGCTTCAGAGTATATGGAATCAAATACCTGTAATAAGTCACAATGTTTTCAGCTATTTAGATATCTGCGGCACAGATCTTTGCTGCAGGAATATTTCTCCCTCTTTCTTTTCTTTCTTTTAAAATATAACTAGTGATTATTTTTTAATCTTTCATAAGAATTTGCAAGTTTCTTTGCAAAACACCAATTACTGGCATATTTAAAGGAAAAGCAAGTTTATGCACCTTACACATGAAAAATCTTTTTTATTATAAAAGGATTTTCTTACTGACAACCAGTAACCCTTTCACAAAAGGTCACGCTTTGATTTAAATAAAGAGTACTTATCTTTGTGTGTGTTTTATCACCTTTCTACAGTCCCCCTGACAGCAATCTTATGATTATGTTTGTGAGCCTGCAGTGTTTTACCTGCTAAAATACACAGGGTTCTCAGGCTAAATTGGATTACATATTCAAGAGTGAAGACCTGGATTATATATTACCTCTAGTGCACCTTATTAAAACACCGAAGCCAATTTATTTACTGTTTATGAATGATAATAAATAATGACACTTCAGACCTTAAAAATTACCAGCAACCATGGCTTTGTTGCACAGCAAACACTATCAAAAAGCTCGGGACAGTATCAGTAACACCTCCCATTCAGCTTTAACCATGCAGTTCTCAGACTTTAGGTGCTTTCAGCGCACACCAGTGACCTGTGATAATTCTTCAGTGTCACAGGCAACTTGCATCAAACCTTGCCTAGAGTTGGAAGGAGGTCACTCCGCAGTTGGTGCCACTGTTGTACCCGATACTGCTACCCAAGGACACCCTCCCCTCCTCCCAGATGACAAGCATGTGTTATTCACCTGGCTCCTGAGAGCCGAGCCCTCCCACATCCTTCTCCCAGCTCTACACTAACATAATCTACAGCCTCACCGTCTCTCAAGACACTGTCGGTTAAGAGATTTTTATCTTAAAAATGCCTAAACAAACTGCATACATCCTTTTAGCACATATAGCAAATACAGAAGTATACCCTCCGAAAGAGCCAAGATTTAATGCAGGTCAGACTGTGACTCTTGGAGTCATGCCCATGAGCTATCACTCAAATAGTCCCATGGATGTCAGCAGCCTATTGGTGTATGAGCGCAACGCCGCAACTAGGAAAGCTTGCAAAGTCACATGTGTCATTAGTAAGAATTTTTCAAAACAGGCATCGTGACATTCCAACACTGAATGAAACACACACTGCTTAAATGGTTCCCAATATTTAAAGGTGTGCTGATGACCCCTTCTCTTTCCACTAAGGCAAGATGGACACATAATGAGCTCCAGTCATACACCTGAAACATCCAAGGGACCTATTTGGATTGTAGATGTCAGGTGATTTCTGAGAAAGCCTCAATCAATAGGGTCAACTTAAGTCATATTTGCACCCTGAGCATTCAGTTTTATATTGATTCCATGGACAATGAATAAACTCTTCCTAAAGTTTAAGTGTTACTTCCTGGACTATAAAAACAATAACTCATAACAACACATAGCTAAAATGTACAGTACAAGCTATTGTTTTTCTTAGTAACTATACTGAATCATTATTCTTCCATTCTTTCTCAAGGCAGTCCACATGTTTATGTGATTAGCTCTCTCGCTGGTTATTACAGGATGAGGTAATCCAATTACTTGTCTGTCAAAACTCAATCTAGGGCAACAATCTGAACTCCATAGGTAACATTATGTACAAATCCTTTTAAAGGGGTGGGTCACTTATATTTGATTTCATCTCATGGGAGAGCCCAAATGAATAGTAAATATTATACACCACTCAAAAGTAATTACCATGTTAAACTTCCAGTCTTGGTAATAGTATCCACAAAAGTATGAAAATAACCTCTTCATTGTGAACACCACCCTTGGAACTTTATGAAGGGTTATACAGTTCTGTTTTATAGGTGTTCATTCATATAAATGAAAGCAAAATAACATCTAGATACTTATTTGATAACTGTCTTCCCATGTGGGTTATATAGCACTGGCTTATATGGACATGTAATGTGGTATCAAGAAAAACAAATCCTTCCTCTGAAATTAAGGCCTAAGATTTGCTAAGTCTTCCCCAACACCTGCCTTTGTTGCTCTTTCTTTCTACCAATGCAGTTTTATATAGCCCTGATTTGCCCAGTTTCCTTTGCACAGGAGTTTTCAAACATGTTCAGTGAAACTGACTTTGAGGAAGTACTGTCACTCTACCGACCTTTAGCAAGACAAGCAGCAAAAACAGGACTTGCTTTTTCTGTCTTCAGGCTGATAAATACAAATGAGAGAAGATTGAAAACCTAACCACTAATCTTTAAAAAAAAAAACCCAAAACCTCAGGAAGGGCCAATGTGATGATCTAGCTTGACTACTGGAGGATAAAGCAGTAACAAAGGATAAAGCCTTTCATACTCCCTTCAAGTTTAACAATTATGATTGAATTAGATTATCTTCTAAATATCTTAATTTGAAAGTGATCAGCAATTGAACGTCTACCACAGTACTTGTCAAGGTGTCCGAAGAACTCATGACCACCCCTGTAAAAATCTGTATCTTAACTCGAACCTCAATCTGACTGGGTTTAGACTTTCAGCTTTTAAAACTTTTTGTAACTTCGTCTGCTAAGCCAAAGGGCCCTAATCATTGTAAGATGTAACCACATTTGTCAGTGTTATCTACTAAGCCACATTTAAAATATTTTAGACTTGTAAAATTTTGCTGTTTTTCTCTTCAACAGAGAGGAAACCAGAATGTATATTACAATCTATATCTATCGCTACATACAGATCAAAGAATTGGGTTACATACATTGGCTACATACACAGCAAAAGAATTGCCTTTATTTCCACTGAGGCCCAGTTTACAGATGATGAAATGTCCAGAAGCAGTAACTCACACAATAATACATCCAAACAATAAGTTCCCAGAAACAAGCCCACTAGACTTGACCTGAAACAAAAACCTAGCAGAAGTAGGAAAAGGCTGAGTAGAGAGATGAGCACTGACAGGACACGCTAGACAGTTACAGGAATGTGAAGGCTTACAACACAGAGGAAAATGATATTTGGACAAAAACCCAAACAAATAATCTCACACACCTGAAGAAAATAAATTTTATACTACATGTCAATCACACCAGGCTATATGAAGTGATGGAGAAACAGTAAAAAGAGTAGAGATGGAGTTAACAAATGCTGTCAAGGTGTGATACAAAAATTTACTCATAAGTTTGTAAAAAAACCAAACCAAAACAAAACCAAAACACATTTGGGAAAACCATGACCAAAAACCATTGACCAAACAGCAAGGAAGTCACTGAATTCTACTCAAAACTAATTCTTGTTAAGTATCCCATTCTCTCAGAGTAGCATAAGCAAATTAAACAGATTTCATTCAAGAGGAAGATTTAAATCAACTACATCTGCACCAACATAAGATTCAGATAGACTATATAAGATTAAAGAACGAATCAAGTAAGTATGAGCAATTGAAGAAAAAAAACAAAACCAAAACAAAAAACAACAGCCACCACCACTAAACTAAGAAACCCAATTGTAATCTGAATCTAGCCCACAAAATCAATGGTACAAATTGAGAACTGAAGCGTGCACAGTAAATTCAGCTTGAACTAAGGAACAGTCCTGAAGCACAGCATGGTCAAATGCAAGCTAAATCTGATGAGAAGCAATAGTTTCAGAAAAAAAATACTCTAATTCTAACTGTTCTGACTGAACACCTGCAGATAGATCAGATTTCAATAAGCTATCAGAGGCGGCGTTTTACCAGGGAAAGAAATGATGCTCAACAGAAAATCCCAAGAACTTTGGCTAATGAAATACTGGAAAACACAGAGGGGAAGCACAAGACAGGACTGTGAGGAAAGAACCAAAAAACATATTAAGAACTTACTAGCTGAAACTAAGACTGCTGCTGTGGTAGGAATTCATACACCCCTATGGGGCAACTTCAGAAAAAAAAACAATCAGAAATTGGGCCTAAAAAATACTTACAACCTTTCTTTTGAAAAGAAAACAAATTGAAAGATTTTGAAGAACTCCTCCAGAACCTAAGCCCACCTCAGCACCAGATTTAAAGGCAAAATGCAAATGTAGATTACTGAATATCAACATTGAACAGACATCAGAAGCATGATTAACAACCAAAGAGCTAAAGAAAAGCAAGATTTAAGTCAAATGCTTACAGCCCTTTGTACACCTTGTATCATCATACTCTAGTGAAGTCAGTGGCAGCAACAACTCCTGTCTATTACAGGAAAAAGCCATACACAGTGTGATACTATGAAGAATAAAAAAAGTAGCGGTTGCAAATCTTAGGGAAGAACTGAGAAAGCTGAATGGACTCTGCCTATACCAAATATTTACAAGAACAACAATCATATGAGAATACATATGGTTTAATTAACTCTCAAAGAAGCATTTGAGAGTATATACCAGCATACTTTGTGGAACCTTTTTTAATTCTATAGAACTCTAACTGAAACTGTCAAGGGCTCAAACCTCTGTGAAATACAATATATTCTTACAAGGATGCATAACTGGACAGTGGAGTGATAGAAATATGGAAACTGATGTGAAGAAGTGCTACTTTCTCTATACCTTTCAGCATGGGACCAGAGAGTAATACTGAAAACTCTGTAAGCAATACAAACTCTGGTATAATACAGAAAATTACTAAGAGCCTAGACATTTATTGCTTACTATATTGCGATCCTGTGTGACGTTTCCAAAAGGGTCTCATACCAACAGAGATCTCGGGAGAAATAGCAGCTCATCCTTGAATTCCATGTATCAAGCAATAATATTATGTCAGAAGGCAAAAATGGCAAATGACAGCCCTGCTCAGAGGCCTTGATGGGTCACACTACTCGAAGTGTAAAAGATGAAGTAACATCAAAGAAAGTCTTTGACCATGAAGTATTACAGTACAGAAACCAGAGCTACACCAAGCAACATCTCAGGCACTGTATCTGTGCAAACAGTGCATTGCCTGTAAGAACTGGAGATCAAGAGAAGCATTAGGCAGGAAATGAGACACCTTCCAATTAAGCACCCATGAAATCATCTGGGAATTCAACAGAAAGACTGGTGAGTCGACGTGGAGACTCAAATAGCAGTTCAACCCTAGACATCTGCATGTCCTCCTGAAGCGGAAATCTACTAGTGTGAAGAAGCAAACACCCACAGCACATCCCAACGAGAAGCTCAGCAGCATCAGAGCAGATTTGGTGTAACACCAAATGACAGAGTGGAGCGGAAGAGACTAGCTTCCACCCCATGAGCCAAAATGAACATGGAAAGCTGATGGATAGGCTGACCGCTCATGTCAGTTATGCTAATTGCATGCATTTTGATAAATGTTGTATTTCAAGTATCAGAAAGCACATGCTTTCTACTCAAGTGTACCTAGTTTGGTATGCAAAATCCTAACTGCTTGAGTCAACAAGGACAGAAAGTGTCAAGTTTGTTAAAGCATGTACCATCCTTTCATCAGGCAGATGATATACTGGCCAAAAGCTGTTCTAAATCTTAAGTATAAACACGTTGTCAAGCAAGCTCTTCCTCAACCCTCTGAATTGAGAGGTTGAGAGCAAGATAGAATCTTATCTCCAAATTTGAGCTACTAATTGCGTTGTCCAGCAAGGCTGCAGAAAAGTGTTCTGAGTTAGAACACTGTCACAGTATTAAAAATTATATTAGATTTGACATTGAAGGCTTGCATCAGCCAGCCGAGCTCAGAACCTCTCCCTTCTGCCTTTCCAATGTGGAAATTACATGATAACCCCTTCTGCAAAAATATCTGGGGAGAAAGATAGTACTTCATCAATTTCTTTTATCACCAGAAGTCAGCAAATTTCCATCTGCTCCCTTCTGCTTAAGCATTTGAATCATCTTTGGCAACATCTCATGGACTTACAAACTTGTACTGAATCTGTCACACATGCGCTGCCCCAGCTGTAAGCATAAACACCCTATCTGCAAAATAATTCACTCCTAAAAACAGTTCTTGCAAACTAAGAACAATTTATTTGCCTTGGGACTGAAACAGATCTTATGATAACATTTTAAACAAAATTACTTGGAATTTCATCTCCACTTCACACAGAAACGTACACACACAAAAGGAGCACAGCAGTCACAAGCTAATCGTACCACACCCTCAATCTCTCTTCCTGTAAGCTCTAAGTGAATACATCGCTCTGCCCTCAACTATTAGTCGCACTAATTCCTTGCAATATTGTTTCCAAAGAAAAGAGTTTGGCAAGCATTACCACAGTATAGCAGAAAGCAGGTAGAAACATTTTTTAACCTATTTGTTGCACCAGAATGCAAGATACACTTAACACAAAAACATGGGCCTTTTAGTTATTTATAAACTTTATGACATGTTCAAGACCCTTACATAGATGGAAGCAATACTGTCATACAGGGCACAGTGCCCAAATGATGGGAGAGATATGGGTTCTTGTTCTCTCCAAATGCCTCTGCTTCAGCTGATGCAGGTTGCCATGTAACACACTGGATCCCTCTGGAGAAGGAAGAATTTCAGACAGACCAAACTACCAGGCTGCCCAGGGAAGGCAGCTGACAAGCAGGAAACAGAATAGGTATGAAGGAGAGAGGGTTAAAAACATCTGGCACCTTTGAGAAAAATAAGACGAAAGAAAAGGCTTTTCCCCCTGTTGGTGAACAAAAGGAAGATGAAACTCCTGAGTGAGGGTCACACAGAAGCAAAATACAGGCATGGCATTACATGCAAGGCATGAAACAATTCCATTATGGAGAAAGCTCACCAACCATCAAATACTTTTAAAGCAGAAAAGTACATTTTTTTGGTCTTGTCCTGGAAGATTAATGCAGTGATGCAAGATAATGTGAGTTTGCAGAACAGCTATGAAAATCCAATTTAAAATCCAACTTATAAGTCTTTCCCGTTTTTCTTTTGTTAAAAAGGAAAACAAAACCCAAACAACCCTGCAGTTAAGGCATGCTTACAAAGGAAAGTCACATTGATGTGACTGGTACGGACACAGACACAATCATTTAAAAGAGTCCAGGCCTTAATTCTGTATAAAAATGGATCCACGCTGCTTAGTAGAAAAGCTGTATCTCTTAAGTAAACTACTAATCAGATACATTTTGTTAGCAGATATGACTTCTAGGGACTCACTAATTAGGCACTGCCCTAACACATAACAAGATGATCATCATGCTTCTAACTTGTTACAATCCAATATTGAGATAAGTGCAGAAAATGTCTCCAATGTCCAAATCAGTGTTTAAATAAGAGAGCTTTCTCTGTTCAACTAAGTTACATAAATCAAGGCTAAGAGGAGAGAATCAGCGCAGAAAGGGCTGATATTTCACACCTTCCTCCAAAGCGAGTTATACTCCTTTTCCTGCAAAGGGTTGCTGTACTCAGAGTGGATCCAGGAGAACAGGTAATGCGAGTACTGCTCTTTTGCTTCAACATAAAGCCACAGAGAATTACTTTCACCCACCCCCAAGGCTATACAAACTACTTGTTTTTAGATTGAGATGTGTCAAAAGACCTAAAAGAGCCAGTCTTCTGGACTTTGCTCTGGTGATGGTAACCTCTGTCCACAGGATGGTAACAGGATGGAGGACAGGTAACACCGAGACCCTGGCAGCTGCTTCGAGGGTAATCATCAGCCTTCAGCCACATTTTCACACTCGCAGCATCCAGCCACAGTGCTCTCTGAAGAGGTCCGTCCCCAGCCTTCCCTCCTCATTCCTATTCATCCACAGGAAAGTGCTCTATCTCTTCCTTCAGCTATGCCAACACAACCGCATTACAGTGCGGCCCCAACTTAAGCTCTTCGAAGTCTGACATGTTCGCAGATGGAGAGAAGGGCATTACACTTAACCCTGATCAGTTTGCTGAACGGTTAGTTTCACAGCAAACCTAGAACTGAGGGCAATGCCAGAGAATCAATGCCTCTCATTGTCGAATCACTGCTTAAGTTCCAGAGTGAAGCCACCTCATATAATCAAGCCCACAGCCTCATCAATTTGAAAGTCAACTGTCATTCTACAATTTAAGACAAATGACTTCAAGAGTCAATAACGAGGGAGTACAAGTCAGCAGAAGTTAGATCACAAAAAAAGGGACAGCTGTATTTACATCCTCTCTTGCATACATAAATTCAGACCACTCTCACCACAGTGAAAAATCTTACATACAATATTTCTAGTCAACTTCAAGGACACATAATCTGGTTTCCCACAGAGCAACCAGGCCAAGTTTTATACCAGTTCATGGGTGGGTAACTTTTTAGATTATATCTGAGCAAATTTCAGCATTATGTCACTACAGAAAGGGCAATTAACAACAACCAAAAAAAAACCCAACCCCAGAACACACCCACAAAAAGTTCTTTTTTTCTGCTTCTACACTTTCAACCAGTTAACCTCCACCTCTGTCACAAGAACTGTATCATTATGATCTACCGAATCCAGTTAACCTCCACCTCTGTCACGAGAACTGTATCATTATGATCTACAGAACTTCCGCAGGGTTCTAAATGCTATCATTATTACCAACAATGTACCCTGTTGGCCATTTCAGCAGATTGATTTATTTTGAACCCTCAGGATCAGCTAGGTCCCTCAATACCTTGCTTTTAGCCAATCTTACCTACCAAGAGCAATCCATTAGCTTCCTTCACCTGCCTTGGCCCTCAATGGGCAGAGCACAGCTGTTAGAACAACCAGTGTAAAATTCCAGTATTTCCATGAAAAACAAATAATCGTAAGTTCCACTTATTACTGTGCCTACCAAGCTGGGAGTGGCCTGGATACCCTACCCCCCTTTCTTTCTTCCTCTCCCACCTCTTGTCAACCACTGTGTCAAAAACCCATGTGCTAAAATGGCAAGGTCTGACAAGTTCCCATACAGCCCTTTCAATACTACCAGCACTAATACCTTTCTGCATGCTAGTAGTGGGTGTTTGTTTAGTTATGGTCCTGGCAATATACTGAAAAAAAGCTACAACTTTTTTCCAGCCCTCCCCTATACAAACAAAATCCCTAGAAATTGTTTAGCTACTTGTTGCTACTACCTCAATCCCACAGCAGCTGCAATTCCAGGCAAAGCACAGACACTAATAAAGGCTACATGGAAAGTAGTTTTTTAAATACACACAGAACTTTTACATTCTAAATCAATATTCACTATACAGACTGCATTCACATACTAAAATAATGGATACAGTGCACAAAAACTTAAATTCCAATGGTAAAAAAAAAAAGCAGAAATTCAGAAATGTATTCTGAACTCCTACCAAACGCTGCCAGCTTACCTAACCTTCGCAAAAGAAGGAGTGCAAATTTATGAACCCTACTCCCACTCAAGGACTAAATCTTCAAAAGTGATCTCTCCATCTGTACAGTAGTATCATCAATCAGACTATTATATATACAACTGCAAGAAGGCCTAGAGATACACACACTGTGCAAAACAGGTTGAAGAGAAAACCCCAAATTCTCAAAGTGTTTCCCCAATAACTAAGAAACGTTTGGAAAATTGACTGGATATCTCCAACAATCTCTAATTCAAAGATAACAAAGTCAGAAAGGTACAAGAATACCTTGTCAGACCACCTACAGTAAGATAGAGGAAGAAATCCTTAAGAAGCCAGGGGGTAATCCATGAAAGAAGAGTCTGCAAAGAACTCCTCAGTAAAGACAGCAGGGGCAAACTTTTAAGGCAAGAAATTCTTTTTATGGATTTGCCAACACTGTCCATAATTAAAAAAATTTAAAAAAAATCTACAGCCAACATGGGGGGGCTGCTGGTCACTTTCCACACAAGAATGAGGTGGTTTATCAACATACAACACTGAAGAAGACTGAAGATCTCAAGGGCCTACATGAAAACACACTTTATGGTGGTGCGTTCATTTAGATCATAAATTGTTTACAAGCCCATAGAGCATTCAAAGGCTGAAGAAACACTTAATCTCCTGGTAAATATGCACAGGACCTTGAACCAAACATAGATGTAGTCCATATGTTTATTTTGATTAGCCTGAAGAACTAAGTTGCAATGCAAGTGGGTAAGGAAGAAACCACAGCTTTTCAGAGAACGAGTTTGACTATTTTCTGCCAATTCAAGAAGGACTAGTGGTAACACCATCGGGTTCTGTGTCTCCAGTTTAATAGAAATGCATATACGTTGCCTAAAAATGGTGAAAGGTTTTGACAAATGTATAGGCACAGTATTACAGAGACCAAGATGCCTATGACCAAAACGTCTACAAAAGTGTCTCCAGTTGCCAGTGGTCGAAAACAAAGCATTTACGGATCACACTTTACAAGGACATCCCAAAGAATACGGAGAAGCCGAAGCAAATCTGTTCTCATAGCGCGCATTTGTGAATTACGACTTGGTCTTACTTTAAACAACGCCTGTTAGAGGATCAAAAATGAAATCCTGCAAGCATCTGGGCAAGTCACACCCTGACGTATGAAGGCATCGGACACCGGTGATCACCCGCACAAAGCTTCACGGTGCGTAAATCCTCAGGGAAGGCTCCGCGTGTTCCACACAGCCAAGCACCCGAACACCAACAAGGCGTCCAGGCCCCCGCCGCCCTACAGCGGCGTGCGCGGCATCAGCCGCCGCCCTCGGCCGCGGCAGGGACGCCGGCTTCCCCGCGGCACGGCACCGGGGCCCCGCACCGCCCGGGAAGGTGCCGCGGAGCGGGGAGGGTCCCCCGCAGCCCCGCGCACAACGCCTCGCCCCACGGCGGTTGCGCGGCTGCCGCTCCCCGAGGGCCGTTATCCCGCCCGGCCGGCGGGGACCCGCCGCCAGCCCCGGGGGGCCGCCGAGGGAGACGGCGCGAAGCGCGGCCCCGCCCTGCCCTCCCCGGGACCCCGGCCGCCGCCGCCCTTACCCGCCAGTCCCCCGCCGCCGCCATCGCCTCCGTGCCCCTTCCTCCTCTGGAGGATGAAGTAGGGGTTGGCCCGCTCCGTCACCCACAGGGCGTTCGCCAGCAGCACCTCCTCGGGGTTCACCCACATGCTCCCAGCGCAGACAAAGGCCGGCCCGACCGGCTGGCTGGCTGCGGGGCGCGGTGGCTCACGCACGCACCGTCCGCATCAGACGCCACCATGCCCGGCCGCCGCGGCGGACGGCGCAGCCCCGCGGGCACCGGCGGGCGCAGGGCGGAGGGGCGGCAGCCGCATGCCCCCGCGGCTCCCGCCGCCTACCCGCCCACCGCCGGGCGCGGAGGGGCGGCCGCAGCGGCCAGGGGCGGCGGCCCCGGCAGCACCCGCCGCAGCGCCGAGGGCAGCAGTGACATCAGCGCCCGGCCCGGCCCCGCCGCCCGCCGGCGGTGACGCCACGCAGCTCGCCGCGCGCTCGCCTCCCGCACAAAGCCGGCGGCAGCCGCCCGGCACCCGCGCGCCGCGCGCCGCCGCTCGCTCTGCCTCGCGCGGGGGGAGGGGGCGCGCTCCGCGCTCCCCGCACCTGCGCGCACGGTGGGGCGGGGCCGCCGCGCGCCGGGGAGAGGGGCGGGGCTGCGGCGTGCGCGCGGCGGTGGGCCTTTCCGCAGCGCGGCCGTTGGCACGGGCGGTCATACCGGTGGCGGCCGGGTCACGGCCGCGGGGCTTTGCCCCTTCGGCAGCCATCGCCGGCGGGCGGCCCGTCCCTGGCGCTAGTCTGCAGGGTCGCTGGGGAGGAGATGGCTACCTGCCCTTTGTAACCGCCTGCCTTGAAAGGTTCGGCCTTTTCATCCCCTGGCGCGGGGAGGTTTGCGAAGTTGGGTGTTGAAAGGGAGAGAGGGCTCTGGCCTCGGCTGTGGGGGAAGCCGTCCACAGGAGGCGGTGGGACTGCCCTCTTGCCGCAGCCGCTCCTGGCCTGCCCCTTCTCTGCCGTGCCCAACACCGCTTGTGAAGTTCACCTCTGCTGCGGAAGGCCACAGCGTGCCTGCTGCCTAGGACTGAGGGGAATTTTTGAGGGCCTGAAAAGCCCTAAAATAAACCGGTATATCTGGCAGGTATGGAAGCATGCTCGGAGGGTATGCTAGTGGTATGTATAGATAACATGTCTGGTACCCTTGCAGCTCTGAACACTTTTGATTTCCAAGTTTGACTCGCTGGCCTCCCTTTAGTCAGAAAACTGTTACTCTCTGATCAGATACTTCTCTTAGGTTTATTAAAGATATTGAGAAGAGTAAATTAAACCCCAAAGAAAATATTAAAACCGTGTTCCAAGCACAAACTTTTCATACGCAGGCCGTAGCTTTTACAGTAGCGCTTAGCCTTTCATCACCTGGTGCTGGCGTGGAGCTGGATACCCAGTGCTCACCACGTGGAGATGGACACGCTGTCACGGGAGAAATGACTCTTCGTCTGAGGTAGCGGTCATGTGGCTGTTACTGTGTAGGTAAAAAGTTCAGGCGAGGGAAGTGACCGTCTCTGATGAGCGCTTAGAAATTGATTGCTCTCGGTCCCGCTGCACCATGGGGAATATTTGTCATTGTCACTAAGGCAGGAGACTGCGATCTAAATGGGAATGCAGAAGAGCTTCTGCACCCTTTCTGAATTTGTTATAGAATCAGATTATTTTGACTTTTAGTAGTGTTGAAATGACCTTGTCATTTTAACTGGAAGGGTTTGGGAGGGGGTAGTATTTTTAAAGAAAAACCTCTGAACAAGAAAATTTCTTATAACTTTGAGAAGAAATTTCAGGATTTTTTTTTCAAACCAGCTCTAGTTAAAACCTTCATGCCAAGTAGATTGAAAGTTAAATTCTAGCCTGGCTAAAATTAGTGGCAAAAATTCCTAGTAGCTTCCTTTAGTAAAAGAAGGATGTCACACACACAAGGCTCGTCAGCGCTCCTGTGTTGTCATAGGAGTACTGATGGCATTACATACTAGGGATGTCATCACTGCCAACAACCTGCAGTAGAACTACTAAAGCCACACCGACATTTTAGGAGAGAATAACCAAATGATACTCTGCTGCAGTCGAGCTGGTGATGAAGTTAATTTTCTTTGTGAACAGTGCAGTTGACCTCAAGAAGGAAAGCAGCATTATCAGAGGCTGGGAGCTCCTCCCACCTGCTATTCCTAACTTGCTTTTCAACAGCAGGCACAGAGAGTTATGCATGCAAAACGGTAAGCACTGAAAACAGCTGCCAGGCCTTATTAGTGCCAATTAGTTTTAGATGCGAGTAGGGTGATGTATATTAATAGCATAAAGAACACCAAAAGCATAATTTCTAACATCCTATTTATTTTCCATTAAGCGTTCTAGAACATTTGAATAAAACTGGAAAGAAATACAATGTCATCACTCAAGTAAATGGCATTTAAAATGAGGTCATATTGTGTCTTTTTGTTGCTATGTTGTAGATGGTATCAAGGCATTTTTAAATGGAAACGTGATCTGCTTTCACAGTAATAAAAAATAGGTGTTGTGCTATCATGGCTGACCTTTTTGTTGAAGCCAATGCAAATATTTTCTCCTGTATGCCCATCGCATATTTTTATCCCTCACGTAAAATGCTTGTCTATGTGTATTTTATTGGATCTTAGTGTTCCATTAAAAAGTTTCTTTTTCATCATGTAGTTTGGGAACAAAATAAAGCACTTCTGGCCAGCCCTGTGAGTTATAATAGAAATTTTAAAAAAAATCTTAGATGCAAACAAAGGATTAATTGCCCCAGGTTGCTTTGTACTATTTTGTTGAAAAAACTTATCAGGTTGGAACCTCAGTGAGGTTTTAACACTGAATGGGACTGTTTAAAGATCTCTATGCCATTAGATTTAAAACTTCAACATATGCCATTCAATTTTGAAAAATGAATTAAAGAAATAATTTGTGAGAACTGTTTTATTTTATAAATAGTACTAAAGCTTTAAAAGACTGGAGGACATTGCTTTAGGTGTGATGTGGGATGAAACAGAAAGTGGGGAAAAAAGTGTCTGAGATTTCTTACTATGTGGTCAACTCAAGTGCCACAAACCTTAGTGTTTATATGCCCATAACACCCCGCATTGAAGAAATTCAAAGCATTCAAAAATAATGTCACTTTTATCATGCTCCTGCAAGTATGTATTATGAGCACTTTTACAGATGAGCAAACTGAATAATACAAAGTAATTCTTGCTTTGAGTCGTCCAGCAAGTCTGCGAGTAAAAGTAATCAAATCACAGCATCTGCTACCCGGCTGTGATCACAGTATCCTTTAACGGCAGGACCAGGGTTAGTCACTCTCAAGCCCTTTATCATCCCAGAATAATTTTATACTCCTGGGGTCTAGTGTCAAAAGCCATTAATGGATTGGTTGCATACATGAGTCCCATTTGTGTCAAGTGCCTGCTGTAAGATGTACGTTTTTTATGAAGTATAAGATTCAACGCGTGTCAAGTCTTTACTCCAAATTGGAACACGACCTGCCTGATAGGAGAGAGTTAATTTCTGTAGGATTGAGGCAGCTATTCAGTACCAGGCCACCAGAAATATAATTTATTGTCTCAGGAGGACAATATCAAAATGTCTCCCAAGGAAATCTGGAACCAAAATATTTCAAGGCCAAGGAGCGAGAAGGAAGCAGAAAGAATCCCAAACAAGCCCCAGGAGTTTGCAACAAGAGGTGGGAGCATGTTTACCAGTATGAAAGCAAGTTCATTGTGGACAAAGTGTAAGGACAAAGTGTGCCCTAACTGCATAGGCTAGATAAGCATCTGCACCTCATTAAAAGGATGCTGACAGAAGATTTTTGAATTTGCTGCTTTGCAGAAGAAAAATAAAAAATCTTTTTTTTTTTTTACCATTTTCCTTTCTATAACCTTTCTCACCTGTCTTGTCTGCCGTAAATGAAAAAATTTATTGGCTTCTGCATTAATTTAGCTCGAGTGAAAGGTGATTTCAAAATAACAGGCTAGCAGCAGGGCATTCTGTTCCTATTGATGTGGTGATTCTTAGAAGGGAAATGTCTGGCATTTTTTCTGGGTACCTACAGAGCAGCAGGGTGGATCTTCACTGAGCACTAGCAGCTCGTTTTGGAGCTTGGCACACCAGAGGTGGAACAGAAGAGCGGTGTTTGAACAGTCTCAGGCATGCAGCAAGGCAGCAGGGAGTGCACCTGACCCTCTGGCAGGAGCTTTCGACAGTGACTCTCTAATTTACCCATATTCAACGAGAAGCTTTTACTAAAGCTACCTACCCACCGGGAGGTCTGTTACAGCTGAATTCTTTTATGTTTGCATATCTGACAGGAAGCATCAAACTTTAAAGATAATATCCAGTTGTCTGTTTCTCTTCCCAGAACATTTTCATTGCCTGGGAATACTGTCAAATTCAAGACAAACAAACTGACGGCAGGCTTTCAGTCTGGATGAGGAACCTACAATTCCAAGGAAGGTTAAATAAAACAGTTTCATATTCTGCAATGCATTTTTTATACTTCCCTATAATTACGATAGCTCTTCTTGAATATGCTACTTTTTCTCTCATTGTGAATGACAGCTTTTTTTAGGCTCATCTTTTGTGAGATTCTCCCAGTCTCCCATGGCAAAGGGACAACTTGTTGCAGGTTGATAAAAAGTGGTTCCCTACTTGCCAGCAGGACTTTATATTTAACTACCCTTAGGTATCCTAATGACTACTTTACTCTCTGTAAAGCACTGTTGGTGTACCAGCTCTCCACAGGTAAGGCAGCTGCCTGCCCACAACCCACATGTCCCTTTGTGGCCTACCTTGCTTCATGAGGTGTGTCAGATAAGACTCACAATTTCCAGCTCTCCTGTCATATCTATACTATCATTTGAACTCAGATAATTTCTGAAGTATAGATATCAGAATTGGACATGGTATTTTAACAGAGCTTTAGCAATTTTTGTTTTGCTTTATTTCGACAGAAGCACAGTCTTTGCTACTTTGGAGACATTCTGTCTGAATCATCCTTTTTTGACACAGCACTGCACTGGGAACACATTGAGCCTTTTATCCAAAATCTTCATGCAGGAAGAGCTTTCCAAAGCAGCCACCCATATTTTGGATATAACTGGCACTCTTTGCCTTATATCTGCTTTATGGACATAAGCACTGGGCTGTAGTAGAATGATCTGGGTCCTGATATAGCAGTGACCTTACATCACTATTTATTATCTTGTCAATCCCTACGTCATTTAGAAACATTGTCATTAAAGATCCTTTAGCACAGTATTGATCATGTAGAATATTAAAATTATATATGGACTGCTACAAACCGTCCCACTCACTATTATCCCTTTGTTCTGAAATCTCTCTGTGGGTTCATTTTATACCCAGCTGTTATGACCAAGTTAATTCCATATATGATCTGTCTTTACAATTAAAATTGCTTTGGCAAAATCCAGACATATGATACCAACTCTACTATCTCTATTGACCAAAGCTTTTACCCTGCCAAAAAAAGGAACAAGCTTTGTTTGACAGGACCTACTTCCATGAGACCACATATCGACTGTTCAAGATAAAATACAGTTATATTCTCATCCTGGAACTGTTTGTTAACATTGTGGCAGATTAATCATTCTGTTATTGTAACAGAGTTCAGTGATAGACTAACTAGTCCATAGTTTGTTAGGTTTAACTAACTAATTAACAAAGCTTGTTGTTTTTAAATGTGGGAACTATGTCAGTATAAGGATGAATGTATAAAAATTTCAACATCTGCTATCTTCCAGTAGAATGAAAATAGAAAAAGCTTAAGAATTAAAACTCCAAATAAGTTATTAAAATTTCCTACAACAAAACAAAGCTGACATAATCATATGACTGAGAAGAAAAACAACAGCCTTTTGACTATGCCTTAGGAGGCTACACACAGCTGAGCTAATGTTACTAACATAAGTGGAAAGCCAACAAACGTTTGATGGCAGTTGATATTTTACATGCAACAGTGCCCCTAAAAAGGCACTGTTATCATACATCAGTGAGAGACTAGAAAAAAACAGAGGTATGCATCTTGGTAACAGCACGATCTGCGCCTTTCTTTCAGATTTGGCAATCCAACTTCATCTTGGACCTTCCTGTTAGCACCTTCAGGAGCCACCAGCAGTCAGACAGAGAAGTCACTGAACCAGTTCAGCAAGCAGCTTCATTGGCACTGCTTCTTCAGCATGACAGGAGTGAGAAAGTTTGCAGAAAAACACTGGCAAGGAATGAGGTTTCTTTTAAAGATTTTGATGGTTTAATTACATGCTGTTGTAATTAATAACTTGAACCAGTTGGAGATGATAGATTTCTTGAGGGACAACATAAGTTATGTTGGACAACAGAGAAATGCTGGACTTAATTTGGCTTTAAGAGTGTTAGTACTTGGTAATTACTTACACCAGAACCTCTTCATTAATTACTTATGCTAACTACCTGAATTTAAATACCTTATTATGTACCATAAGACTTAATTAACTTTGTTCATAAACTGGTTAGGTTTGTTTATCCTTAGATTCAGAATAAATTTTGTTTACCCTTCAATGACATTCCTTGCTCTTCTATACATTGTTTTTGTTATCTGTGTTATGCTAAAATAGAGTGCACATCTGATTTGAATTTAGAGAAACAACATTCTATCGAAGATGAGGAATGAACCTACATTAGACCTATGGAAACACAGCGAAAAGCCAGGGTACTGGTCTGTTGATTTACTGATTTGTGTATTGAATTATTTACAGAGTTAATTTACTTTGTAGTTAGTTTACTCTAGTGCTTTCCTCACCATTAGTCTGGGGTCTCCAGCAACGTTTCTGGTTGCTGAAACCAGAAACCTGAAAACTGACTCAGAGATCTCCAAAGCATAACTGGGCAGGGAGACATCATGAAGCAGAATACAGAATTTTTCCCCCTGGTTTGGCTTACAAACTCAGTTAATAAATAAGAGTCATAGTAATGTATTATAATAATTGCAATTCTTCTGTTTAATTGTGATGTCCCTTACCTTTTAGCAAATAATCTGATGTGATTATGGAGGAAGTCAACAAAGATGTCGATTGGGCAAGTGCTGGCATAGAGATGGTAACATAATTTGTGTGTGTGGATATCTTTGTTCTGAGAGAGTCTGTAAATGGGGGTGGGGTTTTCTTTATTTGTAGGTTTTTGTTTGTTGGGTTTTTTTAATAAAGAAGAAGTTAATATACATTTGTGCTCTGGGTTCTACTAATGTCTCTTTTGTTGAACAGGCTCTTCAGAAAACCAATTATCTTTGATACTTATTTCTGATGCAGTGACACATGTACAAGAGTCTCTTGAACATGGGTCAAACTGCGGGCATCATTTTTAGATTAAACTCCTTGATGATCTTACCAGAGCCCTTTTTAAAAAAAACAGTTGGGGCAAATAGGGTATAGTTGAATAATCACTACCTTAAGTATTTCACAAATTATTGTGCGGTGTATTTTTGTTTCATTTTACCTTTTTTATTTTTGTCTTTCTTTTTAAGTGTCTCTGAGATGTCCTCTACTTACTTACTTAGAAAATATAAGAATATGTGGCATACACCAAATAAACTCCTAATACAACTCCAGTGCAATCAATGAAGATACATCAAGGAAGAGTCTTGCTTTGTGTGACTAAATGCTTAAAAATTGATTATGTGGCAGCTCGTATCTGAATTGGTACTTTAAGATTTCTGTTATGTGTTCTTAAAGGAACTAGATGGTTCCTGAAATGCTGATAAAATATGCTTGATTTGACACCTAAATGATGGGTAATAAACTGTTTACCAGTGACTTGCCTGCTTATTGAAAATAACATAAACAACACCAAGATGAGTTAAGATACTGAAATTTGAAGTGCTGACTTGCTTTGAAAACATCACATCTGTTCCAGTTGAACACATTAAAATCCCCCGTAAATAATGTCATTGTTCTTGGTGTAACCCAGGAGGGCAGGTTTGCCATAGCAGTTGATCGACATAGCCTCACAAAACCAAATACATGAATTGGTTTGTGCCAATTTTCTGAATGAACCATGTTAAGCAACACTGATTTGGATAACATTGAGATATTTTTCAGTTTCTTAGAGCACTGTTGCCTGCATGTAATCATGGGCTTACAAGACTACGTTGTGTGTTTAGCTCTCTGAAACCTAAAAGAAGAAGAAAGCATGCAAGTTTTTATTGTTACTATTATTGGCTTTGTAGATCAAAAAAGAAGACATACATTTCAGTGTTCACCTAAAAGGCGTGGCCAAAGCAGGCTTTGAAATGCATGCCTATAACTGGGATGAGGTGGTACTCTGTAAGACAATGTGATGCCAACTGGACTCTTAATAAATCTTTAATTCTTAGGAAATTTGGAAGAGGATATTTAGGTGGAAGGAGATAAAAAGTCTTTGATTACCACAGGAAGAGAAGAGGTATGAAACAATTTTGTGAAGAAGCATGGAAGGCCTACTCTGATTCCTCTTAAAACAAACAAACAAACAAAACCACCTGCTCCTTCTTCACATGCTTGAAGTTCAGACCTACCCCATCTTCATTCAATGACTGGATTTAACCTACCTCCCTCCAAGGCGGTAGCTGAGGGGAAATGAGTTGAAATATGCCTGGCCACAGGCATGTTGCTTCATCAACTTAGCACTGGCAGCTGGCTCCTGAGCTATCCGGAGTTGCAGAGGTCACTACAGGGGGCCGTTACCATGCTTCGGTGACTGTAAGGGAGGGGATCTAGTCACGACTCGCCCCTCAGCCTTTTTGTTTAATCTGGTCATTCTCACCTCTCTAGCCCCAGCCTGTAAAATTTGGTATTTCTTCATTAGGATCCTCTTTACTTTCTTCCAACCACCTCTTCTGCCCGTAGACAGAAGCGAGTGGCAGTTTAATTTGGTATTATAATACATCCATAGCGAACAGCTCCAATAAGTGTGTCTACCCAAATGAATGTAGAAACCAACACAGTTGATGCAATTTCTGCACAGCTCCCTGCTGGCCAAGGAACACATTACCAGCATGCACATTTCATTCTGCAAGTTATGGAAAAATACAGAAGTTGACTGTTTGAAAATAAAAATGCAAAACTAGTGGTATATTGCAGAATACAACAACTCACAGGCCCCCTCCCCCCCGGAAGAAATTGCTGTTGTGGGCTGGGCGATTACTTCATGTGTTTGCTCATGGTTATGTCTTCTGCTAATGGCTCCTATGGAAGGAGCTGCTCTATACTCCCTGTGCTGATGGAGCTGTATGGGAAGAACTTGGAGTGAGGGAATAAGGGACCAGAAGATGCTGGAAAGAATAAGCTGCCCCTCAGGAATACTTAAAAATGATTCTTCAGTCATTTAGAACAATTTCCCTTCCATCCCACTGCCTAGGAAAAACTACCTACAATAAATTACATGTTGCAGTTGACTACATGTATTAGCAGTAGCTCTCTGTAGAAAAGTATAGTTTGGATCATTTTCAGGTGGATATTCCCAGTGGTGCAGACCTCAAAAGCCAAGAAGTGGAATTTCTTCAAATTCTCCTCTTTTGCTTGAAAACGGCCACTGAGAGCAGTCATGGAAAATATCAGCTCTTTCTTTTAAGAAATCTGTTGAGAAAGTCACATAGTCATGAACCTAGTCACATAGTCATAGTCATGAAGGTCATGAACCTACAGAGCTGTGGCAATTGGATTACAACCTGAACTACAGCATGGACTGTGCCAAGAGCTTTCAGTACAATTAATATTTTATTTTGCTGTTCATTTGATTTGCAATTCACATGGACTCTTATGTCCAAGATGGTCTGGACAACAGCATTTGTAGTGATTTGTGTAGTTTTGTTAAATGTCCTATAGTGATTCTGGCATCTTTTTACTCTTCTCTGCTCACTTACCCTGATGTAGCAGAAAGGATATGTAAAAGTTGATCTGCATAAGAAATGAAACTTCTATCTATTAAACATGACAGAAGTTTTAAAATTGTTTTTGTTCTAAAAACCCAGTGCATTTTTACTATAGTTTAGAGAGTGACGTATCAGAGAGATGTTAGAAATCAATAGTCAGGAAGAAGTATGTCTGTACGAAGAGCTTTATTTCTAATTTTTTTAGGGTGGATATTTGTGTTAGAGAAGGCCTTCAGGACATCATAAAAATTAAACCTGCTGTAGCAGAGAGGATCATGCCTGTGCTTTCTACCACACATACTAAAATCTGTTCTTAACCTTTTCAGAAATCTAGTATAGATAATAGGTACTCTCAGCTGAACTGCCACCCTGCTTGCCACTGCAAGTTAAGCTATGTCTGTAGAACCTTATATATTGATTTAAATTTTAATTTTACACATTACACTTTGGGGCGGGGTGGGAAACCCACAAACAGCCCTGTTTGTGGTAAGGATTTTGAGCTCATAAAAATTGTAATAACTTATGCAAAGGAAAAAAAAATACTGAAATAACGTGAACATTTGTAAATATATAGATATACATTTTATTAATCTATATGCATGTATTTATGTATAATGTATAAGATGCATTTGCCAATAATAAAGGGTGACAGTCAGTATCTAATGAACCATTTGCTAATTTTATTTTTAAAGGAATTTATCAATATACATACTATGGTCACATTCCCATGACAGAATTTCCTACAGTCCTGAATTGCAACACTCTGGAGAAACTTGCAGTTTTAGATGTCTCAGAAAACTGAGACAAAGAGGAAGGTTAAAGTTCAGATGTAGGAGAAAAAGAACTGGGAGACTTCTGAGCCATGTATGCGATGGATGTAACTGAGGTACCTCCAAGGTAAAATTAAAGCTCTCATTTTAAGGTAATATCCAATTAAAAGGCTAATATCTGCCATTTTGTTCTGCTTATAACCAGCACAGCTTTAGTCTTTGCTACCTTACCCTGCCACCCCAGGAAAAAACCGCTCCCAGTATTGTTTCTCATGATGGAGAAGGCCTGCTGCTGCAGCCCAGCTGCTGCATGGGAAAAGGTACAGGGAGCTTGTCTTCCTTTGGGTTTCTTTGTTAATTAAGCCACAGTAAGTCACACACAATTTTAGCAGTGCAGGCAACAGCAGCTCTTTGGCAAGCCCCTGGCTGCTGCTCTCCCTCCGTCCCACTCCCCCTGGCTGCCCACCAAGCAGCTGCTGAGGATCTGGGATCAGGGTTTCTGTCTCCACACAAAATGCCTACCCTTGCTGGCTGCAGTACTAGCCCGGGCACTCGGCCAGCTTCTCCACCACTCTCCTTACCATCACACAGCCAGCCTCTGGTACAAGAGATGTTTTGAGCTAGAGCTAGCCTAGCCTAAGTGGCTGTAAGCTGCATGGCAGTCTAGGCTCCACTTTAATTCAGCTCAGTACTTGCCTTCTTTCCAGGCATCCATAAAGGTCCTAATGTCTTTCCACAGTTCCCCCCGAGGCAAAGACAAGATTTCCCTTATTTGTGGCATTGGATCGAAAGATATTAATATAAAGCACCATGGTACCTGCTCCCATACACATATGCAGAAACAGCAAAAGCAGTTAAACCCAACAAAAATGTGCTTGATGGAGGCTCATACCCTGTCTGGATGTGAGTACGCAAAATATTTGCTATCACTGGTGACACCCTCATAAGTCATTGCTTGATAACATCAGAGTTCAGGGCAAAACTGTGCCTTTAAGCCATTCCAGTAATCTCTGTCAGGGGCTAAGAGAGGAAGATGCATCATTCTTCAACCCATTCTTGGCTATTGACAAACGAAAGTGAAAGAAAGGGATGAGAGAAATGGAAGGAGGAAAATGCCAAAGGAAATGGTTTAACATTGAAGGAAAAAGAAGAGAAAAAAATCTGTAAATATAGAAATAAAAAACAGAGAAAGAGAAAAGCAACTAACAGAAGTGTATGGAAGAAGGGGTGGAGAAGAACTAAGACACAAAAAGGAAGAAATAAAAGTAAGGACTGAGGCAGCATGTCAAACTGTCACAGTGTTTTAACATTGGCAGATTCTTTCAGTGCCTTGGTACCTGCTTTCACAGGATAATCCTGCATCACAGGAGAATTCAGTCAACAAAAACATCATGGTAATTCATGCCAAAGCGTGTGCAAAGCCAACTCTGCCAGATCCTGGCAAGTGCTACCAGAGTGATGTGCCCTGTGCTTTGCAGCACTAGTGCCTCGCTTTCTGCTCAAACTGTCTCCTTTTCTAGCTCCTCTAGGCAACTCCCTCTTGTCAGGGGTGGTTTCTTGCAGGCTGTGGCTTTCAGCCTCAGTTGAAGGCAAATCTCTTGGTACTTTGGCTAGTGATTGCATAGGCCCACAGCTTCCTAGGAGTACCACTGTCTTCTTTATCACTGCATTATTATCCACCTTCTCCATCATGACTGGATGTGTATGCACATGAACAGGAACAAAAAGGAATTAAAAACCTTTCACTTAACTCATTAACTTGTTTTTTAGTTTGCAATGCGTGTATCATTTAACCCTCTAGTGAAGGCATGGAAGCAAACTAGGTACCCATAGCATCTTGAACAAGATTTCTGCACACAAAATTACAGACATGCAAATTAAGAGATTTTCTCAGTTTTCTGGGCCAATTTACTCTTGCTTCTGCATCAGTATGCACTGCATAGCCTGACCTCGCTTTGCCTTCCTATACAACTAGATGTTGAAACAGAAGTGTCAAAAATCCTCTGCCCAGTTCAGGAGCTGTTTCTCCATGTGGCAGCCCGTGGGGCTGTACCCCATGGAAACCCGTGGCTGTTCACTGCCTCCATGCGGACCATTCCTGCCTGCGAGATGGAGCTTGCAATTAACGTGAGCCTAACCCAGGAGCTGCACTCCCCAGGTCAATAACTCTAGGTCCGGCACGACCAGCCCACCCAGCGGTATCGGTCTGATCCACACAGGATCATATTGCCATCAAATTAGTTGGAGCATGGTAGTAACGCCAGCCCTGTGCTGGCTCCAAAGGACAAAATATTTGACCTAGCCCAAGCCTGTCACAAAGTTAATCAGTCACAGGTTTTGGACAAGATTTAAAGAATCAGATGTTCCAAAGGATCTGATCCAGTACAGAGCCCTAAGTTACAAGCACCATATTATTGAACCGCATCCCCAAAGACAGCATTTACTTGTGGGTAGTTTACGTGATGAATGGGGATTCTGAGAATTGCCTATGGAGACACAGGTGCAACAAACTTCACCTGTACATCACCTTTTCATATAGGGGCTGGAGATAATGTGGAAAGGAATGTTAAGTAATAAGAAAAACAGTAATTTATCATAGAAAAATAATAAACCAATGTGTTTGTTCTTAGATAAGGTTACTATTGATGCCAATACAGCTGTTGATCACCCAACTTTGTTTTGTGCCTGTACAAGCCATGTACCAGTCCTAGGTAAGTATGAGGGCTGAATTATCTGGATTTATACCAGCGAGGTATCCAAATACTGTACTGTCCTGGAAGCACCACTGAAATCAGGGGAACAGCCTCTGATAAAAGCTGGCTGCTCAGCTGCCTGTTAAGCAGGGTCAGGCTCACTCCACCACAGCAGATTTAAATTGCCTACTTTCAATGCACAATTGCAAGGTAAAAAAAAAAATTGCAAGGCCAGGTTGGATGGGGCTTTGAGCAACCTAGTCTAGTGGAAGGTGTCCCTGCCCATGGCAGGGGGGTTGGAACTGGATGATCTTTAAGGTCCCTTCCAACCCAAACCATTCTCTGATTCTATGTTAACAAAAAAAACCCCCACCCAAAACCAAACAGTTTCTGATGAGAGATCACTTCACACAAAGAAAGCCTTATCCCCTTTAATCCTGCTGCTTAGCATCAGCCCAATTTGAGCAGTATAATCATTTGCCCATTACAGAGAAAAGAATAAGAGACATGCTACTGGCTAAGGGAAAAACAAACCAGCCCACCAAGAACGGTAAACCCAATGTGATCTGGAGAACATAAACAATTCAGAAGTTGAAGGAGAAGCCATTCCATTAAAGTGGGAAAGGAAAATGGATTGGATGAGGGCTTAAGGATGACCGAACGTGGTGATGAGGCACCAGAAGAACAAAGAATTAATGGAACCAGTGCAGAAAGGGTTTCATATCAGGAGGGACAAAAGTATCACTGGAAAGAAAAGAGGAAAACAGTTAACAGACCAAAGAAGACAGAGAATAAATGAAAGATGACAACAACAATGAAAAAGGAAGGGAATAAAATATGCCAGTACCTAAGATTGATAGTGGAAGAATTTACTTAACAGACTCATGGAGAAAAGTCATTATCTCACAGCTAGTTAGTATATCAATGTGCACATCATGGCTGTCTTACTGAAGCTAATTATTCTTGAAATCTCTATTTTGTCATGTAAAGAAAGGAAAAAAAATGAAAGAAGAGGGATGTATTGAATGAATCTTTCAAAATAATTTGTCAAGAAATACGCATTTAAAGTAGTATTATATGCTCCATTAAAACACAAAAAAGGCTGCTTCTGTGGGTTTTTTCTATGCAGCATCCCGGAAGCAAAGTTGTTAGTGGCCCATAACCACAACAGGAAACCACTTTCACCACTTTCATTAATTTTTCTAGGTATGACTAAGTATGAAATTGTTTCACAACAGGTAGAGCACCAGAGGTGTTACTTAGTTTTCAGCTATGCTGCGAAGTTAAGCCTGTTCTTGAAAATATAACAACTTTCTTGGAAACACTATCCCATAAACTATCAGCTGTGAATTATACAGAGCAGTCCATAAACATACCAACATACAAAAAGATAAAACTCCTTTCTAAGTAACTCATAATCTGTCTTAAACCAATTCCAAGGCTGAAACAAGTTTAGGTACAAAACATGAACATTTTTTATTAACAACAGCCCACTTTTAACAAGTGAAAAATTTTACCAGTTAGAAACTCTGAAATAACTCTCTATACTATTGTAAAGGCCCCCCACTGATAAACTCCATTAGTTTCTCTGCAGAATTAATTTATTATGTACTATTATGTACATTGTATGCGTAGGCATTATTAACAGCTTTGTAAAGCCGTGCTATGACTTTGGTATTTTCCCCTTCCAGAAGCTGCCAAGCACCAATGAAATACTTGATGACCTGTGGATTTTTTTCCCCCAAAGAGCTTATGCGATCCTTTAGCTAGAAGTGGTGGGTAACCTGGAGGAGCTCCTGTCCCCGTCTTCTATGTGCTGGGAGTGAAAGGGCAGACGGTGTCACCAGGAGAGCGGTGGCACTGCCGGTGCCGCACACTGCTGATCCCTGGAGCCTGCAGGAGGGCCGGGAGGCCACAGCACGCTGCCCTTTGCACGCGTGCCCGGGGGCATGGAAGGTCAGCCTCTGCACCCCCGGTTGCTGGGGCTTGCGTGGCTGGCTCAGCCCATTCCGCTGTGATAAAAAAGAAGGCATCACTCGGATGCATGTTTTAAAATAAAACCAAAAGATGATAATAAGAAAATAAATTAAAAAATCACAGACATGACTAATGCACAACCCCTACATTCAGTTTGGTTTCTAAAGCATCTTTACCTTGTCTGTGACTCTGATCCTCAGAGATGTTGGTGGTGCTGCTTATATCTCAGCCAGTGTAATGAGCCTGGTGTTGGTGTGGGCAGGGAAGTGGACAGCACCTCTCTTCCCCACTCGGAAGCATTCATGTGCAGCAACTATCTCAGAAGTCCACAGCTCACAGCTCTTTACAAATCAGCAACTGCAGGCAACAGAAAATTAGGTTGAAAATAACAAACATAAAATGTTGTACTTTTTTTTTTTTCCTATGGAAGCACAGATGGCTTCCACATAAAGATCAAAGTCTGTGTCACTGCATATGTTTTGTGGTGTGGGATGGAGGCCCGAGCATTCAATCTCCAAAATTTTACAAGTAATTTAGGAGAAATAATTATTCTATATCTTAGAACTCAGTTTTTCCGACAGCTTATCTATGCACCGAAGTGAGATTTCTGTAGCCATGAAAACCAGTTGTGGGAAATCAAGGAAATTAGTCAGAAAACTTTGGGTTGAAAAGTGTTGAAGGTAATCTGGCACAACAACTTCAGAGAAGAAAAGATTGATTCAATTTTGCATAAAATAATCATTAAAGTAGTTACAGTCCTAACATTTCAAAATCCGCGCGCGCGCGCATGTGTGTATATATATATATATAAAATGGAAAAACCTCAGAAGTCAATTTGTTGAAATCTGAGAAAGAAGCAGCCAGGAATACTTTTCATTCTCTGTACAGCTTCATGACTTATTGTGTTTGTGGTTTGCTCTGAAAAGATTAAGTGTAATTGCTCTCAAGGCAAGAACAGACACGGAGCTTTTCAGAGACTGGAAAGTCATATGTGTCTTGATCAGACTGATTTCTTTTTTTTTTTGTTCCCTAAAAAAGCAAGGAAAAAAAAAAAGGAAGCAAACTCTTGAGACAGAAGGAAATTGCTATAGAAGATGAAGACAGGCTTACACAAACATGTACACAGACAAATTTTGAGTAACCGAAGGTCCTGTTGTTGCATGAATATTTCAGCAAAGCAGTCACAGACTTTCTTGCCCATTTACCTTTTTATAGTGTTTTCTTCTCATTCTGATTGTTTTTGTGAAAACTGATGATGTAGTTGAAAATGCCTTTTGGAGCCAACCTTGCAAGTTTCAAAAGTTTAGCTGTCTGTAACACTAAATGCACTACCTGTTGAACGTGGCTTTGCCACTGACTTTAGATCCCAACGCTCTGATTGTGCCTACAAAAGTATCTGACACCCTTGGCTGGGGTGTCAACAAATCTGTGAGAGCGTTAGTTGTCCCCAAAAATATAAAGGGAACTTCTCACATCTTCAGACATCAAACACGAACCGGGGCAAGAACAACACTGAAGGGATCCGTGAATTACCACCACCCTTGTTGGTTAATTTCCTGTAATAGGTGATCATCAACAAGGTAAATTCTGTTTAAACTTAGAGTTGTCTCTCACTTGGCTTGGAAGACACAGAAATGTGCCTTCCGAATGCAGAAGGGACACAAGAGCGCTCTTCTGTGCAGGCCCTCATCAGGACGACGAGAGGGTAACATAGTCAGTCCACGACATTTAACATACACAAGAATCAGGAGGTCCAGTCACAGGTGGGGAACACGCAAAATAGTTAGACACCTGTTTCCTCTACCTTTCTTGTAAAATAAAAAAAAAAACCCAAACCATGCTGATTTGTAGAGAAGCATTTACCCTCAGATAGTCTTGATAATAAAGTGCCAGTACTAGTTTCAAAAAGCAGGAAAAACACAGTGCTAAAGAAAAAATGTTCTGACCTGGTGAGGTTTTCTTGGGCTGGCTGCCAGCTGTAAATCAGTCTCTCAGCATTTCCCGTGTGCTCTTTAGTAGCTGAGTATCAAAGTAATTGGAGGAGAAGGAGGAGAAAAATAGGTGGTGGTGGAATAAAATCAGTGGAATCTGGGTAATCTGTTCAAAGAACAAAATTCCAATGTAATGAATAGCCTGTGTAATCATTCCAAAATAACTCCATGTTCAGACACGTTTATTTAAGAATAATTTTGCTTTCATCAAGCATAAATCTGAAAGTGGATTATACGGATCTGGATTAAGGGACTCCTTTTTTTCCCCCAGAATAAGATTATGCTCCAAGGAATCATCCAGATACAAATATCGCAGTATAAATCTGCAACCTCCCATAACCTACCTTAATTTTCATGTGTAGACCTGTGCTTTGCAGAAGGACAAAATTAAAAATGATTGCTATTATCAATATTTTCAAATGATACTTTAGTGGCTGCATCTTAGTTAATGAACACGGCAGCAGGCATAATTTGGAGGCTTGGGGATTTTCCATCAATTGCCAATCATCGCTTAGTTCAACAGACACAGCCCAGGGTGAAACCGGAGTGACACCATGGGGAAGATGACAGCGGGTTTCGCCTGGTGCAAATCAAAATGTCAACAGACTTATGCTGACGTACTTCAGATGTGCCTCTGGACAATCGGGATCTCTATTTAACAACTTGGTATTTTGTCTCCACGCATCCCAACTTGGCCAGTCTCCCTTTACGCTGATGGCCTGGGTAGCCACGGGTGCCCATATGTTTGTTTCCAGATGTTCACCCACATGTTCAGCTGGAAGGTGGTCTGGTAACAGCCAGAATAGTGAGGCCCATCACGGAGGAGATTTTCTTTCCCCCTGCCTCACTCCGCTTTACTATCTGTGCCCCCAAAATATTTATTTGATAAAGCTGCACTGTCTGCTTAACCAATTGCATCTTTCAAACTTATTTATGAGGGATGACAGATGGAGTTACAGTGCAGGGGAAGACTGAGAGATGGTGAGAGCATATTACCACACCAAGATGGCATAAAAAATTATTCTTTGATTATTGAGAAGGAAGAGGCCTCTCCTGGCATAGATAAACATACCCTGTTATCTGCTGCGCCTCCATTGTCCTCAGTGCAAGAGGAAGGACTGCCAAATCAGGGAAACATTATTGCTAATTTGCATTTATTCAGCTTATAAAAATGCATCTACTGAAGCTCAGAGGTCATGGAAGAATACTTATTTACAAGTCCCTTGGCAGAAATATTTTCTTTTTCATAGCATACATTTCAGTGGTAAGCAGCATCAGTGAAAGATTTAAACACTTCCTCCCTTTGAACGTTTAAACCTCTTTCTAATACTTACATTAGTTCAGATACCAGCTGGGTCACTTCCACGGGCTTTCCTGTACTGCTCAATCCAGATCCCCAGCCTTGCCCTTGCTCCAGCAGATCTGGATTTCAGAGCGCATCAAGCAACCCACCCACCCCCACCTCTGCATCCTCTTTGTGAAGCATATAGCTGCTCTCTCACCTCTCTTTAATCTCCAATAGCAGCTAGGATGGGAGCTGGAAAAGGGGGGCACTCCACGTATCATGAAAATATACCTTTCTATGGCACTGTGAACAAAGGCACTGTTTTAAATTTTGTGAACAAAATTTAAAATCCCCGAACAGGGTCAACCAAGCTCTGCCACCTTCCCTCACTAGGGCACGCAAAGCTTTTTGCGGTGCACCGGCAGGGAGGTGCTTTTGGAGAGGAGTCAGGCTTCCTCGGAAAGAAATGGAAACCTTTACCTAGCAAAGGAGGGACCCAGGAGAGCAAGTTGCACATCCCCACTGTTTCGCACGCCAAGCAGCTGAGCATCAGCCTTGGAGGCAGCGCTGGTTCATCCATGAGGCTCAGCAAGCTGACAAGAAGGTAGCTCCTCCATGTGTCAGAGACCTTAAGTTTAAAAGGAGGGAGGCAGTGAACTCAGGAGGAACAAGAAGCTCCCGTGGTGGGGCAGAGGACATACATGCAGAACCATCAGCTCAAGGGATGGACTGGCACTTGCAGCCCAGCTGTTGTGGCCTTGCCGGGACACCCCTGCAGCACCGTGGGGTGGCAAACGTGACCCCCTCCCTGACGAGTACAGCCCAGGCCTCCCACACGCTGGCTCAGACAGGCAATGCCATGGGTCCATCTTTAAAGGGCAAACACTGGGACCGATGCTGGGGGTGTCAGCAGCTCTCCCATCAGCATCTGCCCACAGCCATGCCATGGAGCACCAGGGCCTCTCACAGGGTGACCCCACTCCAGCACTGTTTATTTTATGTGGTTTCACCTTCATGGACCCACTAGAGCCGTGATGTGCGGGCGGGAAGGTGATGACTTCTGAGGTGGAAAAGCTATTTGCAGCGTGTGCCTGCAGAGAGCATCCTGCTGTGCTGCATCAAGCGTGGTGAGGTCTGGCGGGGAGTCACATCTCCTTCCTCTTTTGAAGGAAAGCTCCTCAGAAATATCAGGTTAAAAGCTTCCCCCCTCCCTTCCTTGCCACCAATGGCAATTTTGTTCAGCTATTCACCCTAGGTAGACATCTTTTCATGTAACTTAACATACTCACTACCTGAAAATAAGCTGTAGAAAAGCGCATTTACTTGACAGAATGACTTAAGGATGGTACGCAGGGGCAGCGTGCCCATTCATACTTTTGTTGGTACAGTCCTGACTCCCAGTATAACTAGCCTGGGCACTGTACTGGTGATGAGCTCACAGGGGTATCTGATGGGACTGCCAAAGCTGCAGTAAAATAACGCTTCCTTCCTGGCACACAAAGCAGACCGGCTACTGGACAGGGTGTCGGTGTCACCACCCTTGTCCTTGCCATTTCCAACAGCTTGGTTATGTCTGAGCATCCGTCCCCTTCTCCCCTTGACCGTGCGGGCAGCAGCCTTTGGTGGAGCCCCCGTCTAAGAAATCAGCAACCAGGAGCAAAGACTTTTCCAGAATTAATACAGGAACAGGTAACTCAGCCAGCAAAGCGTACACTATCTGGCAATATCTGTCAGGCACCAGGGCCCAATCTGCTCACTGTCGATTCATTCCCTTCTTTCTCCAGATGAAGTATTTCAGCTCCTTTCCCCAGGGTCTCTGTCCGTACCACATTTGGACTGCGAGCCATTAGCTACGCCTGGCCCAAGGGACACGTGGCCGTCACAAAGTGCTGCTGCAGCGTTGCAGCCCCTGCACTGGCACCACGTTAGCTTTTAGAGCTATTAGTTTCATCTTATTTATTTTGCAAGGCTCTTGAAGGAGCTGTTGCCAGATGCTCTTTCAGGTATGCCCTCAGCCCTTGCAGCAGACAGACGTTTCTGGCGCTGGGGTGTTCTCTCCTGCCTCCGTCAGCACCTCTGGCCAAGCTCCCGTGTCTAACCACAGCTCAGAGACCGCCGCTCGCCCCAGGCACCGCGATGACACGGCACACCAGTGCTGGAGGGATACTTCAACTGGATCTGTCTTTGTAAAGCAGAGCTGCCCCCTTGGGCAAGCCCAGCTCCTCCTGATGAGGGGGCTTCCCACCCGCCCCTGCCTGGCCAGCTCCCAGAGCTGGGGACGGGCAGCGCGGCTGCTCCTTCACCACATCCCAGAGCCTGGCCTCTGGTTGTCCACGGACCACCTCAGACCGTCTCCTACTCCCATGGGAGACCACGGCCATAGTACCGCATTGCCTCCAAGGACCAAAGATTTGCTTCATCTTCAGCCCTGTCCGGTTTTTAACTTCTTTCTCATTCTTCTTGCTAGAAGGGACATGCTGCACTTTTAGCCAGACAGTCTCTTTAGCCCTTTACTACCTAATCGCTGGGTTAATCACACACCTTCCCAGTGAGGATAAGGAAAGCTGCTTCTGCATTGCCTCCAACATTTTTTTTTTCTTTAAATATAAAGTCCCTACCCATAATTTTTTTTTTTTTTTAAGGCTCAGATATATAGTCAAGATCAGGAGTGTATCTGAAGGTACATGAAACTTCATTGTTAATCAGCCGATGACTTTGGCTGGGCTGACATTTTCCTGGCTATTTTTAGAGTATGACTCAGACACTGTGCTACAGAGCCTGCAAAATCCCTGTGGGCTGATACCACAGCCTCATTCAAAGCTGTGCTGAAGCATCACGCGAGAGGGAAAGGGAGTCAAAGCGGGCAAAGGCTTTTGTTCACCTGCGTTTGGGGCTCTCTTTAGCAAAGAAAGTAAACATGGGAAACAAGGTGTTACGGCAACGTAGTGGGATATTAGGAACTGGAAGGGAAATCCTCTTACCTGGCTCTCACAGGAACATTTCCATCATGCATTATCAGGCTGGCGGAAACAAAACCGGAGCCTTGCGAGTGCCCGCTCCTAGATGCGCAGCTGAAAACCCAGAAGAGATAATTTGATTTTTTTTCCCCCAGCCAGTCCTAAGGGTAATTGAAGCCCCTGCTTCCCTGCCTGTGTAAAAGTCCATTGCTCAAGTCTCAGCTCTCACCTGGTCTCCCAACAAGTTGTCTGGAAGAGAAGACCCACAGACCCAGTTAGTGACCCTGTTTGGTAGGGTCCAAGGATACAGGAGCTATTGGGGTTGGGCGGCGGGGGGGGAAGGCATCAGTCTTTTGTGAACTGCCTTGTTCTCGTGCTTAACTTGTTATGAATCACTTCAGAGAGGGCTGACAGGGATATACTTGGAGGCTAGATTTTGCATGTGTTTAAATCCCTGTGCAGTCTCTGAGACCTGCCTGTTGAAGCAGCACATCACTGGAGAAGAAGCTATTCTTGCCAGCTGGGTTTCTCTTATGAAGGATGATGCAACCTGAGCCTCCATCGATCAGCTTTAATGCAAGTCAAAAGTAGTCAAAACTTTCCAAGAATCAAATCCCTGGTTCCTGCAGTCCCGGGGTTTTATTTTTAATTTTTTTTTTCTTTCTGATAGCAGAAAGTACATTTGGTCTGAAGTACAATGGAAACTCTGGCTGCGTACTGGAAAGAAATCATCTAAGCAGTTATCTATTGCTTGGCATGAATGCCCTCAAGTATGTATCTGACCGGAGTGCAAGCAGGCAGCAAGGTATCTCTGTACCCAGTCTGGATGCAGGCAGCCAGGAAGGTCCGCGGGGACGGTGAGGCTGGGAGCCCACCCCCCAGCTCCTGAAGAGCCTGACCCTCTCTGTACTCTGAAAAAGGAAGAAATAAAAGCTATTGTAGCAGCATCCACAATGCTAAGCTGTTATAACGTCCTTAGGGAAAGGTCGAACTGTCTCCTTCCTATCGCCCGTCCCCCAGCTGTCACGCTCGCTCAGCCTGCTAATATCCGTCATCTGGGTTTGCTGGGCTAGTTATTATAGCAATGTATTAACTAGGGCTTGAAATGTAAGAAAGACGCTTTCAACTACAGCTCTGTGACACACCATAATTAAAATTAAGCATTTACTTAGTGCCACGGTGCTACTGATTACCCCCTGACTGCACATGGGTATCACCTGTACAGGTCCAGGCAGCCGCTAAGCCATCGCAGCCATCCTGCCGTGCTGTGGGTAGAGGCACCGGCAGGAGAGGGGCTGTTGAAAACACCGTCCCCCCTGCTGCCGCCGCCTTCACAGCCCGCACGGCCAGGCACCGCACCTTCCCCGCCACCTTGTGCTATCCAGGTCTCTAGTGCCTGCTCCCCCGCTTGCTTTGAGATGCCAGGCTGTTGGTTTTTTCCCCTAGCAGAAGCAGGGTTTTCCTTCATTTCTTACCCTGTTTCTTGGACATCTTCCGATTTTATTGCACGTATGACATCCCTACAAGCGCTGGGCTGGGAGGGAGCTGGCCGAGCCCATGGCAGGGGCAGCCTGCCTCCGAAGTCAGTGGCTCTACATTGATTTCTATCGATGGGGCCTGGCACTCAGCCTTCCTGAGATGTTACGAGCTACTCTAGAGCGAGACATAAAACATTCATAGCATGTGTAACTGGGCACTGCAGTAATATGCACGGATAGCAGAAAGCCTTTCTTCTGGGCCCCACCAGCTAGCAAGTGAGCAGGAGAAAGCCTTAAGCCTAAGGAGCTTGTGTTTTGATTTATTTTCATCCTATAATTACTTTAATTCTAGTTAGTACAACTACAAACGTTACTTGTGACACCATCATCTTATCCAGCGAATCCCACAGATCAATAGGACGTTGCATTATGGCATTTCCTTTCGTTGCTTTTAGGTTTCATATCTTTCATGCCTTTATATCAGGCAGGAGTAAGTAACTACAGAATTGTTTTCTGCAATAGTGTTTTACACATCCCTTAAGCTTCATGTACAAACCAAGTAACACACATTTTGATATCCATCTTTAATGGGGGTGGAAAGTGCTTTGTATCCTCTGAAATTTATGGCGCTCTGGGTGCTTCTTATGGCAGGTATCAGTTTTCTGAGGACTGACTAAAAGCACCCAAAGCACTGCAGACACAGGACTGAACACCAGCTAGCATGAACCCCGGTGTGACTTCCAGCCCCCCAAGCAGCCAGCTCGGCAGGCAGCCATGGCTCCCCTGCCAGCGGCAGCTCCCAAAGATGGGCTGCAAGAGGCACAACCCTCGATATACAGCGAGCGTCTTCCCTTGCTAACGTGCATCGCCAGCGCAGGTTTTGTACTGCATCCCTGTAGGGCAAACTTCCCCACCATCGTGTTGCCCAGGAACCTGGGCTTGCGCTGCTCTGAGCGTGCAGGCAAGCAGATAAGTGAAGGTGGACGATAACCATCACTGTGAGGGGCAGGGGGCTGCTGGGCCTGAATTTCTGTAGGCACTAACTGTAGAGAGATTATAGATTCCCCACAGCCAAAGAGCAAAGCTCTTCTGTGGAAAAAAATAATCCCAAACCAAAAACCACCCACCATACTTCAAAAGCTCATTCATATACACCCCAAACACAGAGAACCACCTTCTCCTATGCCTTTTTTGTGCAAAAACCGGGCGAGAGTTGCATGAGCACAGCCAACACAGAAAGGTGTTGCTGCAGAAAATAGCTCCTCCTGTGTGACCAGAATATGAACAGCTGAAAACTTGCACTAAAAGGCTAGAAGAAAAAGAAAAATGCACTGCAAAATACATCAAAGTAGCCATGCTGCCTTTTACCAGTGTTTTGCTGCTGGCTCCTGGCCAGGATACCTCAGAGGGACACCACAGAGAGGACTCCTGCCCTCTCCCTTCATGTGCCACCTAAAACCCTTTCGAGGGATTGTTCTCTGCAAAGGAAAAGGGACTGGGAAAGGCATTAGGAGGCCCGTACAATGCCTGACATGCCCTGTTGGACTGGTTTGGATGATGCTCATGTTTATCTGGTTTCCCAGATGTGGGCATCATCAGCAGGAGGCCTGACTGACAGGGGACATTTTCCCTCGGGCTGGAACGTGGGAGGAAGATTAACCCTTCCACATGGCAGCCCCAGGCTTCGAGGGTCGCCAAGGGGGGGTGAGCAACCTACAGAGGCTATTCAGGGCTCAGCCCTGACCAGCAGCCAGGACATATTCCCTGCTGAAGCCGCTGTGCATGCATAAATATTGCTGGGGTGTAAAGAAATGAGGAGGCTGTGTTGTCTGGTACGCCCAGGACCCGCGTGGAGGAGGTGGCTCTCCCCTCCCAGCTTGGGCGGGTGCACGCGTATGTACAGATGCTGAAGCAGCATCAGCAGCAGAGACAGAGGGAGCCCGCCTTTGTGTGTCCCATCCCAGAGGACCAGCATCTGCTGCACCCATCAGCACTGCCACAAAGGGAGATGGGTGTCCCGGAACACCTGATGGGTGTCCCAGCAGCCATGTCCCAGGTGATGCTGCTGGGCTCTTTGGTAAGAGCTGTCTGTCACAGCCTCCTTGCTCCACGGTGCATGGAAAGAGGGCTTTGCCTTCCCCCAGCGCTGCAGGGGGTCACTGATGCCTGGGGGCTTCCCTCCCTGCCCTGGGGCAGGCCTGAGGCCACCAGTTGAGCCTCCCAGCTTTCATGGCCGTTGCTCCCCGGCGCCGAGCTCTCCCTCCACACCGACTCCAGCCCCTGGGTCGGGCTGGAGCTGGGTCCCCCCACGCCAGCCCTGGGCCCAGCGGTGCTACTCCTCTGCAGCGCAGGGCAGAAGCCTGGCAGCTTTCCGGGATGTGGCACTTGCTAGCGTGGGTGCCATAAAGCTACAGACATTCAGTTACATTTTCAAAGCTCCTTTCCTAATTTTCTTTTCATAACTGTCCCCAGAGCACCCAGAAACGCTCTAGCATCCCTTGCATACACAAAGCCAAACGCTTGCATGAGATGAACATGGGGCTCTGCTACTGTCACAGGCTTGACCCACCATCACCTGGGCTTTCTGCACCTGCCCCTTATCCAAACCACTGACCCTGCCGTACAACTCTGCAGCCTCTTTTCCCTCCCCAGTCAGTTCACGCGCAACAGCATCTCCTCTCTGCCATTTGCACGTCCTGTCCCCTTCTTTCCTCCTCATGTCTTCTGCTTTGCAAGTTGGACTACAGCAGAAAAGGCAGTGCATATATCAGATTTTCTGAATATCCTGCTCCATTGTAGCTATTTTTAAGAGGCATTTCTTTAAGACATAACTTGTTTGCAGCTGTTTCCATGTGATGATTTGTTGCCACATGACAAGCTCAAAGTCAGATCAACACAAAAAGTTATAGCAGTAATGGAGAAAAGGCAGGGAAGGAGGGGAAATTCCCCTGAGCATCAAGACTTCTGCAGAAGTGAGCGATAAAGGAAATATAAGCATAACCTGAGGAACAGGAGGCACGATTGCAGCCTCACTGAATGGGAATCAGGAATAAAGCCATCAACACCTGTGCAGTTGTAACAGCAAACTGGCTCTGACCAAGATCCCCAGGCTGAAAAAATCATATAGAGGAAGGGAAATTTAGGGGACTCCACCTATTGTCATGTCTTACATGTTTGGGAAACAAAGGCACCCAGCAGGTCTGGCTCCTGCTGCCTGCTCCTCCATCAAAATATCCTGTCCTGTGGGTCTCTCCCACCGAGATGTTGCCCCAGCCCGAGCTACTGGGTCTTCTCCTTTGGCCACCAGTGTCCCTCCAGCAAGAAAGTCCCAAACAGCACCTCCTGCACAGCCCTGCTGAGCTTGCGTGCTCACAGCTAACACCAGTGGTCCAAGACTATCGATTCCCAGCTCCAATGGCTTCCATTAAAAAAAAAACCAAACAAAACAAAAACCTCTTCCTTAACACACACACACACACCCATCCCATGTACAACACCAAATCCTCCCTCCAGCCAGCTGAACCCCTGAGATCTTTATAAAAAAATGAAGTATTTTAACATGTTTCTTTCAAAAGTTTTTTTCTTTCTTTTTTTTTTTAAAAAAAAGGAGGGTCAGCAGTGTCACCTCCTTCTGAAGGGGAAAAAATGGAAGCATGGATGCTCTTTGAGCTTTAAACACTTTAATACAAGCTCTCAGTCAGGTCCTTGGAATAACTGCAGTTTCTGCACCCCTTGTTTGGTGTCAGAGGACCACAGTCCTTTGAAAGAGGGTAATAAAGTTAGTGAGAAAGGAGCAACAAGGATGACCACATTTACAGTAAAGTATTTAAAGCAAAAGAAAAGCATTTGACTCCCTGACTATCAGCAAGCATTACATAAACCAAAAGGCAGGAGTAATCTCTGTTTCCATCCAAATTAGAGAATAAGCAAGACAGATAATGTTTCCTAACACCAGCAAGAGTAACAGTATTTAGGAAGGTTTCTAGCATTACAGTCAGGGGCAAACCAGAGCAAGCTGACACTCTTCTGCGAGAAAGTCAAAATCATATTTACGCTCCACATGCAGTTTGTATTTAATGTGTCACTTGTGTGGAGTCAGACTTCATGTCTCGGAGATGGTCGAATGCATTTCTGAATTGCTCCATTTAACATCTCGGACATCTGAGGAGCGAGATTCAGTAGCATGGATTTGCTCCTTCGCTAGCGAGGTTTCATCTCAAGGGAGATGATCTCACCACTGCATAAGATTATTATCTTCAACACAGGAGAAAGAAACTCGTGGTCAGAGTGACGCTGCTTCACCATTGATGGAGTCTGGCTGCCAACAAAACACATGTACGGTGCCCAAGCAATAACTATCACCCCCCCAGCCATTTGCTGTTTCTATGCCCTTTATCTGAGGATGCACTCCGTTGGTTCACTCAACACTCCATCAGCGATGTGCCCAAATTAAGCCCATACTATGCAAGGATTGTCAGAGGTCCTACAGACCCCAAATTGAAATGGATTTGATGTCCTCAGGGCCCTTTAACACCAATCTGCCTGTGAGAAGCAATGTTGTGGCTCTCGCCCCTGCCCACACAGCCCTCCCACATCGCCCACCTGTAGCAGGAGCACCGCTCCCAAGGGCATTTAAGACATCACTGCTCCTGCGTGGACATTTCTGCTGTGGACTGCATCAGCCCGACCACCTCCAGTGGTGGATGCCTCCCTCTCTGAGCAGGAGGGCTTGGGGGAAGCCATCAGGCTTAGCAGAAGCAGGAGTGAAACCCACCTGCCTCCTTACGGCCCGCTCACCCCCCAAGAGCCCTCCTCTGCAGGGGGACCTGGGGAGGCACAGCTCAGCTCTGCAGCTGGCCCAGGGGAGTCACGGGCTGAGCAGGAGCCCAGCTCAGAGTAACACTCCCTCCTCACCCTGACAAGGAGCTGGCCACCAGGGAGTCAAGTCCCCACCTCAAGGCATTTTGAGGAAAAAAAAATTGCCTTTCAATAAGGGGTGCATGACAAACCCAAGCAAAGTGAAGGGTCCCAGGTAGCAAAGGTGCACTCAAGGAGCATTTTAGACCATGAGCTGGGCAGACCACTCCAGCAAGGGACCACCAGCTTCAGGGAAAAAATACATTTTTCCTACCAGTCAAAGCACAGGCAAGTCCTTTTGTCACACCCTGAAGAACAGCTGCCTAGTATTGCCCTGCGTCCTTTTTTTCCCACCGAAAAGAAGGCAAAGAACGTCCCTAAGGCACAGCAAGCAAAAGAAAAACAAACAAGCAGCACTTTCCCTTTGCAGGCTCAGTGGGTTTGCTTTATACCACCAGCCCCCACAGGCACTGCAACTGCCTTCCCAGCCGGGCGGGCATGCCCCCTCCCGCACACCTGGCTCAGCAGGAATGGCCTAGGCCGGCCATTGCTGAGGACTCATCACGTGCATCCAGGGAATTTTGGCAGCTGCTCGTATTTAGGACTTCACTGAGCATAAATAAATAGAGAAGGTTTTTTTCTCGGCACTAACGATCCATTTCAGAGCAGCTTCACACCTGAAAGTCAGTCAGGGTCAATTTTCCATAAGAAAATCCCCTTCTCTATCATCCTTTAGGACAATTATTTTAAAACCACCACTCTCATCAAAACAGCACTGTAACACACCTTTGTGCGACTCTCCTCATCCACTCTTTGGTATGTTCTGACTCTCACACCCCAGTCAGGCTGAAAGCAAAACTCATCTCCTGCCTCCCCAAAGCTCCTCCGGAGCTGCCTGGGTGTGAACAACCTCCCCTGCTCCCAGGCAGCGCTGCTGGGAGAAGAGAGTCGCTGCCAAGCATCTCTCTGCAGGTTAACGTGCACCGGGGCTGGGGGATGAAGTACTTCAGACCTTGAAGCTGTACCGCCAGCCCGTGTTGCACCTTGTGGGCATGAAACTCAGCCTGGATAGGTGAGGACGTTGGCTGAGGCGATGAACGGTACTGAAGCAGATCTGGATTTCGGGTGAATTGTGTCCAGTTAAAGGTTTCTGTGTGCAAATGGGGGTTTCTCATGGTTGGGCTGGAATGGGATGTAAGATCCAGCATCCTGCGATGGGCATCATGCTCCAATTTGGGATTTCCCCCCCTCAAAGCCCCACTCCCGTTTGAGTGCAATTCCCCATGCAGGGCGACAGACGGATTCATAGCCAAAGCCATGCCAAAGTAACCTGCTTTTAAATGGCGTAAGCGCGTGCAGAAACAGAAGTTCAACTGATTTGCTTTAAAAACACTCCTTTAGCTGAAGTGTCGCTAAAATGCGCCATCTCCTTCAGCCGGGGGTTGGGCTGTGGTGGGGGCCGCAGCGCTGGTCTCCAGCCCCGCTCTTGTCCCTGTCCCGCTGCTCACCTGCTGCTCCAGCCACCGTCAGCAGATGTCCTTGCTGGGCTTTGCTTTGTTTCTTCCTGCCCACGAACCGGGGTAGCAGCCCTGCTCCCCGCCGCCAAAGCTGCTGGCTACTGGGCCAGGCGGACGCGCCAGCAACCACAGACCCAGCTGCGCTTACGGCTTTCCTGCAGGTACACGCCGGGTGACCGGGGGACCCCTCCACGCGGCTGCCAAGGGCTCATCGCAGCCCTTCAGTGGAGTGACCCCCGGCCCTCGGTCACCGTCCCGCAAGGTGCTGTGCTGCTCCGGCACCTGCCCACTCGTGCCCCGGACCTGGAGGGGCTCGTCTGGGGCGACCCCCGTGCTTCCTCACGCCTGCTGAGAGGACAGAGAGCTTTTCCCCACCGATGCGATGGCCACGGCGGGAAGCCCCACAGGGCTCTGTCCGCTTCATCGCGGGGGGGGGGGACGGCGGGGAGCGCGGGCGGTGCGCAAGGGGAGCACTCAAGGACGAGCAGGGAGAAACTCCTCAGCGGTGCCTTTCACTCGTTTAACGCAATAAATATTCACTAATTTAACTCGATAAATAAAGACAACCCGGCCGGCGGGGGACATCACCACCGCCGGGCGGGTGCCCTCGGCCGGCGGCCCCCGCCAGCCCCGCGGCGCCCGGGCGGGGTGCGGGAGGGGCCGCGCACGCCCACGGGTGCCCGCGCACGCCCACGGGTGCGCGCCCGGCGCCGGGCGCTGCATTTGCGAGGCGGGGGAGCCTCCTGCTGGAGAGAGACGGCGAGGGGAAGGCGCGGGAGGCAGGCATCCCTCCCCGGGGGCGATAAATGCCCGCTATCGCTCATTTTTTGGCACCCTTCCTTCTCGGCCACCGAGGCTGCCGCCCTGCCTCGCCCTCCCTCCCCTCTACCCCCCTGCTTTGCCTCCAGCAGCTGAGGCTTGGCAGAAAACACCAAACATCACGACCATGCTAACAGGGCGGGCTGGCACCCCCGGGCACCCCCGGCCGTTGGGGAAGGCCCGGGGCGCCTGGCTGGGGTGCACCGCCCGCACTCTGGGTCGGCGCACGCAGGTAACACCCGAAACCCGTGGGAGCTGGGAGTGTTTCCCGTCACGGCGCTGGGTGATACCTTGGCTGTGTCCCTGCCACGGGGCTCGTCTCCATCCTCCCTTCCCGGCGTCGTGCTCTGGCTGGGACCCCCCACGCCACACAGCGAAGGAAAGGGAGCGGGGCCTGGAGAATGGCAGCGAGGACGTGCCGAGCACGGAGCCGTGTCCCGCAACGCACGACTGCAAGCTCGGGCCCTGCAGCCGGGAAGTGTTGACACCGCAGACCTCTGCAAAATCAGGAGCGACGTGGAGCGGGGGTGACTGCCCTGGTGTTACTCTTTTGTGGGTGTCTGCTCCTGGCCTCGGTTGAGTCAGATGCCGGCTGGGCGGGCTGCTGGTCTGAGCCAGTGCAGTTGCCCCAAGCAGGGACAGAGGAACAACTTCATCTGAGCTATGGGCTCTGACAGACGAGCTTGAGGGCTCTGCCAATGCATCTATGGCATTACCGCTCTCAGATGGCTGCTCTGTTCCTCTACCAGGAGCTACCGTGCTTCCTAGCTGGAGCAGGAGGAGGGACATCTGCCTGGGCTTCAGCCACCACAAGTCGCTGCTGGCCTCCCTGTGCAAGCCTGTCTTTGCTCTCAGGTGAGAGGATGGACTACAAAGCCAAGCTGCTGAGATGCAGATGGATGCCCAGAGGAGCAATGTGATGGCCTGCAGCAGAGGGTAGCCCAGGGACATGAGGGTGGTGACACTTTGCCCGCGTCCACCGCTGCCAGGGCTTGCCAGCAGCTTGTTTGCACCGGGATCAAAGGCTGAGAAGTGAGTGTGTTGCAAAATTACACCCTCACTTACTGAGCACTGATTTCCTATGGCTTATCTATGATAAATGCACCAACGCATTAGATTTCTTTTGGGCCATGAAGTCCTCTTATTCCTCCGTCTAGGATACCCCCCAGACCCAATCTCCCCATGTTACAGAACTGCCTTCCTGGAGTGGTTTTTCCAGGGTGGCTTCCCAAGACCCGGCACAGACGACTGCGGCTCCCCTTCGGGCACCGTCAAACGTGCAGCACAAGCTTGCTTTCTTTCCTAGCACAGTTTGGGTATCACGGGTCAGAAGGGGCCCCGGGTCATGCAAATCATTGCACAGTGCAACTCTGGATAAATACCCTTTGAACCCCGAGTCGTCTCCATTGACTGTGATAGGTCTGAGGGTCACCTCCTTGAGTCACAGGAGTGAATACAATTTTCCTTATTCCTTCTGGAGAAAAAAAAACCCAGAGCGTAGAGCAGCCCAGCTTTATTTGTGTGTTTTGACCAGGAATGAATCCCATATACAGTAGAGCAGAGAGTGATGTAACCCAAGCCCTAAGTATGCGCTTGCATCCTGGAATTAATTGCCTTATGCCCCTTGTTATTTATAGCCCTGATGCCATTCCCAGCAGCTCCACGCTGCGTTACTTCTGCTGCGCTACTCCAGCGCACTGCCTCCCGCCAGATCCGCAGCACCGGTGGCAGCTGTGTTGTGTGTGCAGATCACATAGCAACTGCGCACAGCTGCCTGCCAAGGAAAACTGGCCCCGCTCACGCGCTCCCCTGGCCAGTCATCAAATGAAGGCAGAGAACAAAGCAGCAGGCAGGGAGGGAGATGCATGGGGAAGAGCGAGACCAGATTCCTTGGCTAGCAATACCTAAAATCTCCCTCCGAAGGCAGCCAGGATTTGTTTTGGTGCGGAGGGCTTCTGCCCTTGGAGCAGGGCTGGTGGGATGGGGAGCTCCAGGCTGTGCCGCTGACTGGCTGACACAGGTTGGGAAGGGAAAAATAATTCCTGGCGTTGCTGATAAAGCCACGTTAAATCACACGTGGTTTTCCTGCTCTGAGCCGGCTTGCTGCCCCTCCATCGTGAACAGCAGGAGCAAAGTTGGGCGAGGGCTGGGCGCATGGGAGCAAGGAGGCACGGGGGTCTGGGGGAGCTGGGTGTGATCTAGCCCACGGCTGCTGCCTTCCTTGCTCCTGGGTGAAATCTGAGTTAGTGCCCCAACCGATTTGGCACGTTGATGCCTTGAACGCACCGCTGCGGCTGGGAGAGAGAGGCATCCGTGCTGGCAGCACCGGCCAGCAAACACGAAACATGGGCCAGGATGGGGGCAGGCTGGGCCCCCGTGGCAGGGCTGCGGCTCGAGCTGGGATTTGGCCCTCCTTCGGGGATTTCTGTCTGCCTTCTTTTGCATCTACTGGAAAACTTTTCTTTAAGTCTCTTGGATTTCTTTTAGGCAGGATTTTTACTGTGCCTCGAACCCCTTGTAAGCAGCTGTGCTGGTTTTGGCTGGGATAGAGTTAATTTTCTTTACAGTAGCTAGTATGGGGCTATGTTTTGGATTTGTGCTGAAAACAGTGTTGATAACACAGGGATGTTTTAGTTGTTGCTGCACTGGTCAAGGACTTTTCAGCTTCCCATGCTCTGCCAGGTGCACAAGAAGCTGGGAGGGGGCACAGCCGGGACAGCTGAGCCCAACTGGCCCAAGGGCTATTCCATACCATATGGCGTCATGCTCAGCATATAGAGCTGGGGAAGAGGAAGGAAGGGGGGACGTTCGGAGTGATGGCGTTTGTCTTCCCAAGTAACCATTACGCGTGATGGAGCCCTGTGTTCCTGGGATGGCTGAACACCTGCCTGCCCACGGGAAGTAGTGAATTAATTCCTCAGTTTGCTTTGCTTGTGTGCGTGACTTTTGCTTTCCCTATTAAACTGTCTTTATCTCAACCCACGAGTTTTCTCACTTTTACTCTTCCGATTCTCTCCCCTGCCCCACTGCGAGGGAGTAAGCGAGCGGCTGTGTGGGGCTTACTGGCCGGCTGGGGCTAAACCACGACAGCCGCACACCTATGCAGGACGGCATGACAACCCCTCGGGCTCTCCCATGGCCCCCCGCTCCCAGGGACGCGGAGCAGTGGCCGATCGGGCGAGGGAAGAGCAGCCTGCTGACCCCTCACAACAGCGGTGCAACTCCCACTGAGGCGTGGCAGAGCCGTCAGCTTTTAAAGCTATTCTAACACATCACGCCCAGCATCTGGGGTGAGGCTGCAGCTCTCCCTCGGGGAAGTGGAGGCATTTACCTCCCACACAGCCCCTGCTTTCTGATCAAAAGCAGCTGAAGGATAGCGGGGACCAGAGCAGTGGCTGGGGCTGGAGTGGTGGCACGGAGGCCGGGCTGCCACTCGGGTCCCTTCCCGCTATAGCTTCTGCCTCCGGTGAATGCCAAAGTCTGCCAGCGGCTGAGTTCAGGAAGAAACAATCAGCAAGTTTCACATATCAGGAAATGCCAGTTTTACACAGTCTGTTAGAAAATATGTACGACACAGTAACCAGATTCGTTTTATTAAAAAACTTGCCATAAAATTCCTTGGAATTCACCATCTTAACTTTGAGAGTTGCAATATTTTACTAGTACATAATAACACAGTCTCACATATTTACATTATAATCCTCTATATAACAAAAATAGCCGTGTTGTACTACTGAATAATGCTTCCAAATATTAGCCTCAACATTTCAGTACTTCCCCCAGCTGAGTCACTGTCCATGCTCTTTAGCATTTACAGTATATAACAAAGCAAGAAGGAAAAAAAAATAACAAGTGTGTGCCTCATGATTTCAGGCAAATCCCTTTAAGATGGTAGCTCTCCGACTCCCACATTTTTCAAGAGAGATAAAGTGCATTGGAGGGGAAAATGTATTCGTTATAAAATATCAGCAAAGAGTTAAAGTATATTTGCAATACTGTACAGAAAGTAATGCTAGAAAAAAAGGCTCGCTTCACAAACTGCTACTGCACTGTTTTGTCAGCAAGTCACAGGTAGCAGGGGGCAAAAAAAAGCTAACTACAAGAAAAAGAACTGCCTATGCAAATGCCACTGTGTGATTTTGCCGTGGTCTTTCGCTAGGTGTTTCACAAACCAAAGCGCAGCTGCCTGGAGAAGGGAACTTTTTTTTTTTAACGTGGAGATGAAGGGTCGTTCCCACAGTCAAAAGAAACACAACGTGGTCAGCCTGCAGAAACCAACTGCCTTACCAGCAAAACAACTTCAGTCAAAAATAGGCTCCCATCCTGAGGGACCTGCAGCGTGGGTGTATTAAGGTGAGTGTGAGTGTCACGCCGTGAGTGTGACAACCCTGTCACCCCAGCTTGCTAGGGCTGGCCGCCCCGCTGGGCAGGGGCAGGGGGAGAGGCAGGGCTGAAGGCCTCCCAGTAAATCCACGCCTGCTGTCCAGAGCAAGACCCATTACCTTGGCGAATTTCACTGGGACAGACCATCGTCTCCGAACTGGAAGTTATTTTGGTAAGCTGTGCATCGATCCACATGGTATTTATTTTGATCGGGATTTTTCTTCCCTTTTTAACGTTGGCATTTGCTGGTATGGCTCTGCAGCGTGTGAAGAGACACGGCTGGAAAAAGCTTTGGAGCCATCACTGAAAACCAGGATACTTCTGCTCTGTTCATGAACTGCGTGCAAATGGGATGCCACATTTTTTTGGTTTGCATATAAACTACTCTAAATAAAAATAATTCTTTTCTGGAAATGGATGGAATGTATATTTTGACAAGTACAAAACCATTTTAAATGTTCACTAAATACAAGGAACATCTTGCTATAAAAATAACAGACCCTCCCACCCACTGTCCCCTCTTTACATTTCTAATTATAAAATGGTACAGTCATTTCAGGTTCCTAACATGAAACAAGAAGTAAGGATGGTATTACGTACACATACAAAACATTTAGATACTTGACATCTGAAATACCTGTATACATTCAGAGCAAACAAGCATCTTGATCTTGCTATTGTTTTTAATGCTACACAGGACTGAAGAATCGGAAAACAAACAAAAAGGGAAAAAGCTATTCCCCCCCCCCCCTCCATTCACTCCAGAAAGAAATAACTTCCACCAATTCACAATTAAAATAGTTGAGAGAGGCAAGATTATTTTCAGATGGAAAATTCATCCGTTGGCTTTTCATCCAAAATCCGCAACATCTTTCATTCATCTTTCTTCTCTATTTCTCCCTTTGAAATATAGCTCCTGCTCAGAAGGTTTTTTTCTTGAAAAAGAAGTGCCAAGGAAGAGAAAGGGAGCCGAGTGGGTTTCCAGCCCGGCGGGGGAAGCTGCACGGGAGAGGGCAGCCTTCTCCCTCGCTCGCCATCCCAGCCCACAGCTGCCATCTGCTACGCAAACAAATCCAGACTAAAAAGTCCATCTGGCGTTCTTCTTTCAACTGCGAAACTATCAATTAGTTCAGGTAACAGCTTGGTAAAATAAAAGAAGTGCTTGTGTTGGATCAATTGTCCCTATTTAAAAAGTCTGCTAAAACAACACCTCCACCCTCAGTTTCCCTCGCCCCTAAAATATTTCATGACATTGTTTTTCACTGCTTGCGTTAACCAAGCCGATTCATTTCTGTCACGCTGGTTGTCCCATATATGCTCACACATTTTGCATTTATAAAACAAATGAGTCAATGCTCAGTGTTCTTCAATGAAGCAGCAATCCTGGTCAGCACTGGTTATGAAGAAGCTTGGCTGCCCTGAATCTGCCCAAACCCCTGGGCCTATCTTTCATTAAGCCCTTAAGCTGGAGTTAGGCTGGCTCCTTTCCCCCGTGCTGAACCAGAGCAGTCCAACCTGCTACAAGAGATCCAGGCAGCAGAAAATGCAAGAGAGGAAGCGGCACAGCGTTAGTCTGATCCCACGATCTCCTTTCCTTGCAACAAAGGCTCGCGCTAGAGCAAACATTTGTGAGAGTGGCTGGGAAGGAACAGGCTGGATTTCTCTGCCACTTCAGTCCTGCGAAACGGATGCATTCCAACAGCAAACCAAGCCCTCCCTCTTCTGTTTAGAAAGTCAGCTTGTCCTGGCCCCTATTCCTAGCAGACTGGTAACTTTGGCCCTACAGCAGGGATCTACAAGGACAACAAATGGTTAAAAACATCCATTATTGCTAACGAATAGAAACCAATAAATGGCTATTGGTTTGCACAGCCTATAAATTCCTATTCCTGGCTTATTTCAGACTATATGCTTAGTCATGAGCTTTTCTACAGACAGAGACCACGAAGGAATGAGCCTCTTAGAAACAAAGCCTGGGAGATTCCCAGCTGCCTGGGCTGAAAGGCATTTCCCGCTGTTACGTATAACCTCTATTGTCATTTCAGCAGAGACCAACTGTCACGACAAGGACTTGCAGTCCAGAGATTTATATATAAAGACTTGGGCCCCGATCTTTGCCTTTTAATCACAGAATCCGCTCAAAGGACTGTGGCATATATTCGAAGGAAAAAGTTTGTAAGGCAAAACTCTGGAAAATCTATACGCTGACTGCACTCCAGGTTTAACAAGAACAGCAAATAAAACACACTTTATGTAAAATCTGTAACTGTGCTGTACTGATGACTAAAAGTACATAGAAGTGTTAAGTGATCCGCAGATATACCTGCCAGGGCAACCCGTCCGTATGCAAAGGTCTTCTGAGCTAGACATTTTTCAAATTGGACAAGCATTTCTTTTTATTTAGCAAGGGGGAAAAGAGGGTGGGTTAACAGATTTGATAACAAAAACTCTGGATCCCAAAATGCATATGCTTTGAGAAAGATTAAATTCAGAGCTGGATCCGTCTCTGGTGCTTGGGTTCATTTCGTTAACAAAATAACGATATATCCCAAACGAGTCATTCAACAAGAGACAAAGTACTGCCCTTCTTGCAATGACTTCCTCTGGATCTGATCCAGGGGTCATTAGTGAGATCCGAGGGACCTCTTATCATATGTGATTTCAATAATGTTTTTTTTCAAATTGCCTCTCTAAAGTCTTTTTCTTTAGTGCCACAGCCTCCCTCATATAAAAAGTCTAAAAATAGCAACTGCTTCTGTTTTAACTACAATACAGTTTCCATAGTCATATCAATGTACTTTTATATGCATACATGGCAATTTAATTCTATAGAATGCTTAAAGAATGAACTGCAGTGCTATGATTGTCCTGATCCTGGTTTTGAGGCTCTAAAGCAGTCAGAAAATATAAAAACCCCAAACCCTCAGCAAGTGCCAGATCTGTATCCCCACCAGAATGGGTCAGCCGTGGGGAAGGGATGCAGAACTGGTGCCTTGCACATCTGCACGCACACATTAGGTTGGTTGCGAGTGCAAAATGCTGCCCGTATAATTTTTTATGTGTCCTACCTATCCAACAGACCTTTGGGAAGGCAGTTTAGTGAAACCCGTGAAAATCAACGGATACTCAGAGCGCAGCCTCTGTCTGCCCAAGTTTCATCCTGCAACCCAGCCTGAGTGAAGACAAGCCTCACCAAGGCGAACGCTTCTCCCACCTACTCCTCGCTCACGGAAAAGAAGAGAGCCTCAGATGACAGGACAGGAAGGGCTCGGAGAGACACGAGATCAGCTTAAGGACAAGAGCGCCTTTCTCAGAGAGCTGCACCGTCCTCTGGCCACCAGCCCCGTGAAAGAGGCAGCCCCTCTGTCCCCGCCACACCGGGCTGGCAGCGGGCAGTGGCAGCCACAGCAAAGCCGCCCGCGCCGTGGGTGGGCAGTCATGGTGCGAGCCTGCAGAATTATGTGCATGAGCACTTGTTCGTCAGAGGGCACCAGAGGATTTTGTTTTTTCCTGGCTGCATGCTAAAGGCTGCTTTCCCTTCTGAACAGGCAGTGCTGTGTCCCCGGGATCTGAATCCCACGTATTTAATGCTGGAGCCCAAGCTTAGTGGGCAGCAGTACCGAGGACTCACGCCGTGCTCAGGATGGGACTAATCTTGCCCAAAGCTGCAAATGGGGAGGTTTAATTTTACCCTGTGAGGAATCCCAGTGGAGAGACCCACGTAAGCAAAAATGTGCATGGGCATGCAGATCTGCAGAATTAAGGCTTTTATACATGTTACAAACATACATCTGGGGGTCTTAATATTTATGAAGCACCTCAAATTCCCAAGGCATTTCACGGGTTATATATACAAAGAATATTGTCAGCCAGGTCCTGCTTTAGGGAAACATTTCCATTTGACACAGGGGCTTAACTATGCTCATAGAAGACCTGTTGAAAATAATGTGATTTTGGTACAAGTCCAAAATCAGTTGTCAGTGCTTTTCTGAAGAAGGACGGAAGAAAACATTTACTTAACTGCTTTTCTAAGTTCTGGCTTCAGTGATGTGTAACCTGGCTTTGCACTCTTTATCACTTAACAGTGCTCAGAGCTGTAGAACACCTGAGGACAGGGAGGGAAAAACATCTTTCCTGAGCGAAACTGCAGGTAGAACTGGGAAAACAAAAAGCAGAAAGACTCCTGAGCCAGATTTGCTAGGATGCCTCTTTTGAAAGACCACAGTATGGTGATATGTAAAAACGTCTCACCCAGCCTAGCACCCTGCCTCTGCCGGGGGCCACCTGTGGACCCCGAGGGACCACATCTAGTATGGGATACTTCGGAAAAGAGCACGCACAGCGCGATCCCTCTCTGAAATCCTTCACTAACTCCTAGAAATACAGGCAGGGTCTCAGCTACCATCTACGTGATGCCCCTTTGAGCACAGCTCCCTTTAATGATTTTGCTGGGCAAAGGACCCAGTTCAGTATCAGCTGGGAGTTTCACCTCCTGCCTTGCTTGTCCACAGACCTCGCTTGCTCTGCTGTGCTGTGGGTGACTCTGCTATGGCAACAGATAATTGGCCAATCTATCCACTGAGACTAACTTAATTAAGTTTGCAAAATAAAATGAAGACTTTGTGACAGCTCCTCTGAAACCCAAAGAGTTTGGCCAGGAGCTTTTGTTTGTGTGCTGGGCTACAGCGGGTGCATGTTAAGGGATCACTGACAACTTGGACGTCGTGTTCGTGATGTTCCTGTGACATGTAGCACCCAGGCTCCAGCGCTAGAAAAGAAATTGTACCAGTGTGTGTACTTTCCGTAGGGAGACCTGACTGTGTGTAACCAGCTTCCCTCTTTCCCCTGCAGTGATTTGAGATGAATTTCATTGCTGCGTGAAGGGCCAGTATTTGGTGTAAGCACCACTTAAATCCCATTTCAGCATTACTTCCAGAGCTTAAGTGGAGCTGATGCGGTACCTTGTGCAAACTCTCTTGTGTAGGGGTGAATTTCAGCATCGGTTCCCCTGACGCTGTGGGCCTTTCCCATAGCAGCAAGGAATAGAGAAGACATTAAAGAATAAGGAAAATATGATTACAGAACCACAAATATTAGCAAGACTGACCTAGCTGCACCCTCTGGAACGATCTCTAACTTTCCTTTTAAACCAAGCAGATTTCCAGCTGCCTGTATCTCTTTAGATGTCCTTTCAAATGTCTTCTAAAAATGTAATGGCACATTTCCGGATCATGGTTTTGAAGGATGATTAGGCTGTGCTCCTTTGCCTCAAAGTTACCCTGCAATTTAGGGACTAAGAACATCAAAAAAATTAAGCTATAAAATGAACTGAGTTCTAACTGGACCGAAAAGCATGGAGTATAATTTTTCCTTCTTCCTGTACTAAAGCAGCAAGTTGGCCAAAATTTTAGGGATAGTTCTAAATACATTTCTTCCTGAAAAAGATCTGACACACCAAATTTGGCTGGAAGTTGGTTTCCACATGGAATGAGTAAATCCACGAGGAGATTAAATGCAGCAAGAACCCCAATAGTTGCATTTTGAGATGCTGCCATGACACCGTTAAGTCAGAATGTTTGACCTCTCCATGAAATTTCCATGCAAGATGAATTGTTGATTCTATGGACTTACTCGGGAGGCAGTGATGTGATTCAAATCATCTGTCAACAGAAACCATTTACTCTTGTATAACAGTAAGCTAAAAATGCTTCTTCACAGTTGAGTATTTTGACTGAAAAACGAAATCGTACACTGAACAAGTAACAATAAGCTTTTCCCTGGAAAGCAGAGCTCAGGATGAACTAAATAATCATCACACGTCATTATTATTTATGTGTTTTGATTTATGTTAGTTCTGTTTATTTTCAAATTCCCTCCCCTCCACCCAAAATATTTTGGTATATATATCTATAGACAAATTGCAAGTATTCCATTATGTTTGCGACAATGTTGACAGGGACTCCGGAGGGCAACGAACCACCTGAACTCTTGCGTTCGATAACAAGCAGGCAAAAACTGCTGTCAAAACATAAGAAGCAAAACTCACTAAGAAAAAAAAACCCAAACCAACCAGGAAGTAAACATTTCAACCCGCTGCCTCCTGCTTCATTAGCAATTTCTGACACTGATATCAACATCTCCAGACCCTTCCTAAGAATAGTCTTGTCATCCGCGTAATGCACAGCTGTTAACGAGCAGCCTCTGGAAACCTCTCAGACACTCCTTTGGCCTACCAGTCAGATTTTGGTCTGGAAAATTAAGAAAAGACATGATGTTATACTAGATTTTATTTTCCAGCTACTGAATTGTGACTTGAAGGAAGGCCATTAAGGTACTGGCAACAGCTAATAGCATAAAATATAGCAAAGGACTACAAGGACGGAGTGAAGCTTTAAGCTTTTCTTTCTCTCCTTCAGACTGTAAGATACTTGTCTAGAACAGAGCTCTAAGTAAAAGCCAACATAATGCAATTTTAACCCAAATCTCAGAATGTCTGTTAATTCAGAGCTCTCTTACAAATAAAGGCCTTCAGAATATACCATTTCCAAGACTCCCACTTCATGAAAGTGGGCTTCACATTAATGTAGGGTGCCGGTGCACCATCCTTCTGAAGCCATGTGTACTTCATGCAGAAACAACAAGGCAATGATAAATCCTGGAGTCAGATCATGAAGTGACCAGTGAATGGGAATTCAGATGTCTGGATTGAACTCTTGAAAAAGCTGGGGTCAGTCAACAAAAACAGAGTGTCCATCCATAACAAACTAAAACAAAAACCCATAACAAACATATGTCTTTTCAAAAAAAAGAAACAAAAACCCAATCGAACAAGTGTAGAAAACACTCAAGCTGTCATTTCAGTTGCGTATTTATGAGCCACTGAAGAGTTACATGACTGCTCTCAAGCACGTGGGTAAACTGGAAGCGTTCATCTCCCATGTGAACAAAATGAACGTGTACAGATGATGAAACTGCATCCAGGCAGACACAACTGTTGCTATTGCTTTTCGTGACCATCTCAGAATGGAGTGTGCAGGAGTGACAGTGTTCTGGAGGCATGTGCATGACTGGTCCAAATCCTAGAAAGCTGACTCGGTCCCTCCCTGTGACCCTCCCCTGTAGTTTACTGTTGGATCTCTGTTTGTTTTTCAAGACTTCACCTCTTCGCAGTCTTGATCAGTGGAAAGCTCCACATCGGACAGTCCAACCTCCATTGCCATAATCAATGAAATATCTGAATCACTGCTGACTGCTGGCTCCTGTTCATCTGTGAGGGTAGAAAAGACAGGAAAAGGGCATTATGGTCATGTCTTTCTGTCAACGTATTACTATTTTTTAGTTCTGCAGATGGGACTCAGAGGTTTCTCCACCACTGAGGTTGTGCTTAGACTCCAAACTTTGCTCTTATTCAGTATGTGTCTAAAGCATGTCAAAAATATCAGAAAGTTCAAGCCATCAGTAGTGAGAAACACAATGACAAGGAGCCTGGATGGGTAACATTTTCTTCTCCTAATCCTCCCAGGGCTCTCCATCCAGGTCCTTCATCTCCATGACCTTCCTCCCACCGCCTGAGCACCTCCCTCCCCGTCCCCTTTCACTTCCTCAACCTGGCATCATCCTACTCTCCCCACAAAGGCAGCAAGGTAAGGACAAAGTCACAGGCACCTAGTGGAGCAAGTTGGCCATCAGGAAAACGTTTCTAACAGGAAAAAAATCTGCCCAAATCCTCATTAGGTGACGGAGTCTCTGTTAGCAGAGACTTTTAAGAGGGTGCTGGGCTAATGTCTGGAAGGAGCAACATGAGTGTCATTAGTTCTGCCCTAGGGCTCAGGACCAGGCTACCTGCCTTCTCAGGTGCCTTCTCTCATCCTTTTCCAGTCTCTTTTCTGTTCACCCTTTCCTCTGATTTGAAGATACCTTGTAGGTTCTTGATCCAGGCCAAAGGGATCTACCTTGATCCACCATGATCCCAGATACTGTAAGAGTCAGATTATTGACTTTTGCCAAACTGCAAATCCCATCAAAACTACAAGTGCAGGAGGAGTAACTTGTTTTTGTTTTGATCCCACAGCACTTACTATGTGTGTATTTAGTAGCAGATAAAGCCAACAGATTTTAAAGGACTAAAAGCTAATTTTATTTCAAGAACAATCAGGAGAAGCAAGGCACACTGGATCTCTGGGGAGATTTTCAAAGGCACAAAAATCCCATAGGTGGCTGAGTCCCTGAGATAAAAAGTGGATGGTTCATATTTTCAAGTGGTTTAATTACAATGATGATATTTATACTGTAACAATACAATGTATTTAAATCTGTGGCAGTTTTTCCTTTACATATTTTATTTTTCAGACAATAGAAGCAGAGCTTGATTGATGCTAAAAAGTCTAAAAGTTGAATATCTAAGAATTAATAAGTAAGAAACATTACAGAGGAGCCAGGAAAATAATAACTCCTCGCAGTTTAATTATTCACTTGAAGCTAAGTAAGCACAATTAGTCTCCTCTCAAGAGCTGCATGATTTTTAAATCTGTTTTAGAGAAAAAACATGTATTTACTTGTGCTGGGATTAGACCTCATGTTCTGCAGAGAAAGCTTGAGTGGGTCTGCATTATTCAAACTGAAAGAGCCAGTGCTTTCCTTTACAACCCTTCCCAATTTTCACTGTGGATTATTTTTATACTTTCTTGATTGCAAGATAAATAATTAATGCACCCAGCCTCTTTATATCTGTATATTTTTTTCCTATCAATATGACAGTAGTAAAACATTTCAAGGCATTGCTTCTGACTATAAATGTTTCCACTGGAGGTGGAGGAGGTACTTATGAACTGAATGATATCTCCTGCAGACGTCAGTGGGCTTCAATTACATTGAACCATTAGGTGAACTGCTAGATCCAAGAGTACAAAAGTGCATCATATACACCTCCGAGACCTAAAGCATCATCGGTAGTGGTAACAGCTCCCTGAGCCAGAACGATGTGGTTCCAGACCACTGGATTATTTATCATTCCTCTGTAACTAATAGCATTCTTAAAAACAATGAAAATGATGCTTTAAATGTTGACCTAAGAGCAAGTTTATATTTGCATGACAGAGTTCCTGAGGCTTAGCCATGTTAAACAGCTGCTTGGAGCACTCTTGAGAGAAAGGTGATTTTTCCTCTGAACTAGCTGTGCCGGAAAGAAGGACTGGCTGAAGGGTGACAGCCACACGCCTGCTGAAGAGGCAGGCTGAGCTGCCAGCACCAAATGTCAGAGCGTCAAATGAGAAGCGTTTATGGTGCTGAAATGTTATTTCAAGAATTGTTGTTTATTCTAGGGTTGCACAGCAGAAAAAGATCTCAACTGAGTTCAAGACAGGCAGATAGAACAGAAGCGGATTTACAGTTCACCTACCAACTGTCTAACCTATGTACAGGAGCACCCACTTTCCAAACCAGCAAACTTGAGGTTTACATTAAAAATCCTATACAATTATTCAAATTCTTGGATCTTAGTCTTTCCAAAGTGTGGGCTTTGTAGTTTGTCTTCTTTGGGACTGAAGTGCAGGTCAGTAGGAACAATGAACAAAGGATGCTAAAACTGCCCCTGCCTATGCCCCGGCATTGCTTTTCCAGCGCTGTGAAAGTGCCTAGAAACATGAATGCTCCACCGTCCTTGCTTGCTAACAGTGCAGCAGTTCAAAATCCTAAAGCTACAGCCTGTTGCTTCAGCAGAGTGGGGAGACAAGCTCGGACATCACCATCCCTTACACCCTCTCTTCCAGGGAAGTGGTCACCACCAACATTTCTTTGGAAGATGCAGACAACACAAGGAAATTAATGCATCCCTCAGCATTACATGCTTGCTCTTGTAAATAGGAGTTCTACTACTGACCCCAACACGCACAGGATGAAACTCTGGGAGACTGCAGAAGTTACACCAGATATGGTCAGCTGTAGGTAACTCAGGTTGCAAGGTCTACAGACTGCCTCACCGTAGCTCCCACACACAACACAGGCTTTCTAGACTGTGGTTTTTGGTGGTTTTTTTGGCCAGCTGCTCAATAACGTGAGCCAGCACAGTTAGTGACATTTGTTAACGGTAAGCAAACCTCAACTAAACTGCAAGTGCCAGGAGCTTAGCCTGCATTTTGCATCCTTGGTTTGTAGATCCTATTTACAGTGACAAAGCTTATACAATCACACAGCTTCTACAGAAGATGCCTGACTCACTGTTAAGAACTTTTATGACCTTTTTGCAAGTTTTTTGGAATTTGGTGTTTTTCTTAAAGCCCTGAAGTCAGGTGAGGATCTCAACTTTCAGTGAAGATCTCAGCTTTCACTTAAAAATAAATGAATCTGAAGAAGTAAAAAGGAAATAAAGAGTTTAAAAAAACATATCCCTAATTTCTAAACAGATTTTATATTGGAATATCTGACTTGTGATTTTAGATATTTGAGATTGGCAATCCTGTCTAACAACATATACTATAATACTTCCACCGTGTTTTATAGCACGTCACGCCACAGGCATAAAGCCTTTTGCTTAATGAAGCAAAAGGCACATCCCAAGCTGCTTTTCAGCCTGTGTGCTAGTGCCCACAGCAGGCAACTGTAGACCTCACTGCCACATTCCTCTCATGTCAGCAAAACACAATACACCACAGCATGCTGCCTACTTCCAGACAGACTTTTTCCACTCACTTATATTCCCTGACACACATTTGTTTGAGAGGTGCAATAAAACAAACTCCTTCTCTAGCCAATACTATTTTAAATTTAATTATGCTAATGCAGGAAGAATATCACCACGTACATATGGAACTGCCCTCCATAATAGTGGCACAGCCCTCACTTGTTGCAAAGTTCATTAAATGATGTTTATATTTGAGTATAATTGCAATCAAACAAGGATGAAAATAGCTAATTAAACTGGTACTTTAAAAACAGTAAGACTGCACACTAGTAATGGTTATCTACTGCTGTTGCTACTCCTAACACTTTGAGTAAGTCTGTAGCTGTTGTACACAACTATTCCAAAAGAAAAAGGTCAGACGATGGGTTTCTAAGAATTTGATACTGTGTGCAAGAGTCTTGGAGGGACCTAAGCGTTCAACAGTGGGTGAAAAGTGCATTTACAAAAAACGTTCATCTGCCATGTGTAGGTAAGCGTACAGGCATGGGCACAAATCGAGATGTACTTGTAATGACCCACTCAAGGATGAGGAACAAGCTGATGTAGCTGTGGTGGGTTTTGCACTCATGGAGGCCTCGCTCCTGCTCACCACTGTGCTCCTCCCAAGAAGGCCACATCCGACACTGTGCTCTGATGTCCCTAGGGCATGGGCAGTGCCATGGGGCTCTTCTAAAATGGCTCCTGCTTGCCCCAGAGGCTGAGACTTCCCCCAGGCTGACAGAGCTGGAAAAGCTGCAGAAGCCCATGATTGGGCTAAAAGTTCCCCAAACAATTTACATCCAGGAAACCAGCACAAAAATAAGAATACACTAAAATGTTATACAGCAAAAGCTTCTCAGCATTGAATGCATATAAGGTTTGTCCAAGATGACAGACTTTTTTTCCTTCTCTGGACCTTCAGGAAGCTCTCTGCTATTACACTCATTTGTAAGTAAGCAGAGAAGTATTGATTATTACATGTCAAATGAGAGCTGCCACCAAGTGTGTAATTCATCTACTGAAAGTGTAACTAAAGCCAGCAATCTTCTGTTCTTGTGGATTAAAAACATGGGCCACAGCAATAACCTATTCACTTGGGAGTCAGTCTCCCTTCCCTCATTTATTATCAGCTCTCCGTGAACTAATTCAGCATACTCAGTCCTGCTCCACCCACAATTAAACCGTTGCACAGAGCTGTGCAGCTGCTAATGGTTTTCTTCATCTTATGACAGTCACAGGAATCAGAGGGTAAGAAAAAGCTGCTACTGTGCTACTGACTTAGGTGTAACCTATTTGCCTAGCTATAAAGTTGAGCATTTAGGACAAGAAACAAATCTTGTTTTGCGCAGATCTTCCGTTCTTGATGGTAGATGCCCAGCTTTGAGGAGAAATGAATAATTATTGATCTCTTCATCTAATGAAATGCTGTGAAAAATTTATCCGTTATTATCCCATCCTTAGCTGGCAGAAATTGTACAGCAGACAATGGGACTCTGTCTAAAACCTCATTTTGACAATAAGTATACAGCAAAACTTGGACTTGATTTCACTATTCATTTCACATTCTCACTACCGTGAAATACAACTTATTTCAGAACTCTTCATTTTCTGAAGATAGAACTAAGCCAAAACATGAAACCCCTGGTGACAGGTATGCTCTCAGATCTAGACAAGTATCTAAACATTTATGTGTCAGCATGAACCTTATTCCAGTCTGGGGCTCACTTCTACTAAAACATTGCCCCCAGTCAAATGTGTCTAGAAGCATTTTTCTCCAGAAGAAACCAGAAACGTGACCATCTCCTGGAGCTCTGAGGACCTGAGAAGAAAATATATCCAGGGTCATTAGAGGCATTGATATGGGACCTTTATCAAAACGGATTCTGTTCAGCATGAAGCCACAGCGAACTGCCAACACAAGCAGTGTTGTTCCGATTTTGCTTCCAGTATCAAAACAACCAGAACACTATTCATCACATTTGATTTATGACAGGGAGAGAGAGACATTTCTAGAGCCCTCTATTTTCTTTGTCTGCCCACAAATGCACTTTACCATTACAGAGTTTATTGCTCCCTCCTATTGCAGCCTTACCACAGCATTGTTTTGCTGCTTATAGTCTAAGAGGAAGAGCACGGTCCTATGAAGTTAGTACCTCAAATGGCAACTCCTTCCACAACAGTACCAATCAAATTTATTTTATCGCTAAGACCCTCTTCTTTAAAAACACTACTGATTCTTAAAATTATTTCCAAATTAATCATCCAATACTTCTTATTGGATCACTTCATAAGTAAGTCTCAAATTCCTTCTATATCATCTTGATAATTGTAACGCTTTAGAACAGGCCATAACTGCACTAACAAAATACCTGTATAAAACACACGGAAAAAATGCCTATAAAATCTTTAATGCAAAAGAAGCAGTGGGAATATGTTTGAGGAGAAAGGGTTATAAAAACTCTGTTACTAACGTGGTCCTTTTGTACACAGAGGCTAATAAAATGGATGAAGAAGTCTGGCTGGCTACAATTGAGAACAAAGTACGGGGGAAACATTTTATTGCTGTTCCCTAGCATCAGAGAGAGACTTATGTGAGCAGCAAGGGCAGAAAGTACTTGAGCATGGTAACGGCTTTTGGAAGAAAAGGTGAGAGTCTTTTCCATAAATAACAAGCCAGAGCTCTGTGTATGTACCAGTGGCAACAGGGCTTCATCCAGAGGATAAAGCAGACGATGTCTGAAACACATTGCAAAGAATACCTAAACATCAGCACATCAGGAAGAACCAAATGCCATGACCTGGCAAGATTCATTCAAGACAGCAATTCAAAAATGTGTTTAACTGGATCAAACCCCTACGCGGTTGATAGATGGGCTTGGATATGACAAAAACACTCGAGTCTGTCCCAAAACAAACTTGTTTTTTTCTTCTTATTGAGTGAAAAGGCAACAAACTTTCTTCCCTTAATCTTTCTCTAGGATATATGTTTTGGGAGAACATACAGCATCCCTTAACGGAAAACAGCCAAAGACTTAGTTCCCTGTCTTCAAACATCCTGCAGGACGAAGGGGTAACATCATCATCATCATTCCAGACACAAGCTACTGAGATGGGGAGTCACAACTCTTCAAGGCATTCACTGATTCTGAGCACCCAGTTAAGACACCGTAAATCTGATTTTTCAATTACAGCATAAACCTGCACATTGGATGACCCAAGCATATCTTCTACTAACTTCAGCTACAGCTGTAAGTACTCAGCACTTCTGGAAATCATATCCCAGTATCTCAAGTCAAGATTCAAAAAACTAAGGGGAATTTATTAGTAATACAACCAATTTTCTGAAGCCTAAATTTGGAACATGTTGTACTTAAGCAATAAACTTTAACACCAGTTACCTGAGAAAACATTTTGTGTTTTGGCAAGACCAATAAACTCTTTTTCATAAACAGTGTAGAAAGTATCAGCACCCAAATGCTCTCTCCCAAAAAAGGGGAAAAAAAAATCTGTCCAAATAAGGACATATGATATAAAACACACGGAGCAGATAGCAAACACATTTGCAGAAATCTGAGCAAAAGGGGAAGAACACATACCAGATGTTATTGCATGGAGACAGTTGGACCTGATTGGCTGGAAAAGCAAAGCATTTTTTTTCATTTTTTATATATATCTATATCTATCTTTAATGAGCATACACTAGCTCCTTGGGATTTTGTCCATGAATCAGAACACAAGGCCTTTGAAATTCACAGCACATATTAACATTATTTTAGGAGTCAACACTTTGGAGATCTGTCTTCTCTCTATGAGAGGCTGGCTGACGTTTTGGGAACCCTTGATCAGCTGTCTTAGCGGGGAGCTGCCAGCCCTCTCTGTGATTCAGCAACATGCCTCTGCCAAGTATGACACAAGAAAACCTAGTATTTTTGCCTTCAGTATACTTTCCTCTTTCTCCTTACTCTTATGGGTCATGCTCATCATGTTCCTGCCCTGGGACCAGCAGGCCTAGATACTGCAATATAATTTTCTCTTCCCATGACTAGTCTTTCCTCTTTCCTATTGGAAACTCAGTCAAAATATGATCAGAAATATTACCCGAACAGTCAATGCAGTCATCACACTAAGGTCTCTTGCACTGACCTCTATGCTCTCATATCAGCTAATCCCCATATTCAAGGTCCTTCACAGTTTATCTGCACATCTGGTCTTATTCACTACAAAGTGTTTTCTTCCATCTTTGACCGACCCCATTCTTCCGTCCCACACTCTCCCCTTGTTTGATTCCCAGACAAGAACCACCCTACTTCCTTCACAACAGGGCATCCAGCCTCTTAAACCTTTGCAAAGCTGCTTTTCCTTTCTCCCTCTGAGCCTTCCCACTGTCTGGAAGGGGAGAGCGACAGTGGGATGCCACTGCACACCCTCCATACTGTTCACCACTGGCCATCCTCAGTGCCCAAGTGCTGCACCAGATGCACCTCTGGTCAGGACAGCATGTTCTTCTGATGCCCACAGTAAGTTTCAGAAATCTGAATGCATTTCATTCAATGTACAGCCTGTTAGAAATTATTATTATTTAGAACATGCAAAATTATTCATGTATTTGATTGAAAATCAGAAAATGAGATCTCCCGTAAAAAGGGAAAATATTCAAAAATACTGAAGCACAGGGCTGTAGCAACATGACAGTTTTGATTCTCACGTACCTTAGGTACCTTTGGTACTATATTAAATAGTTGAAGACCTTTAATTCTGAAAGAATTTAGCTACTTTTGGTAACATCCTGCCATTTCCTACACCACTCTAAGAATCCTAAGAAACATAAATTAAGTTTTCCATTTAATCCTAAACAAAAAGTGTAATTCAACTCTTCACCAAATTCACTCACAAAAAAAGTCTCTTAGGCCCCGACAGAACTAAAATCACTAGTATCGTGCAGTCCCAAGCACTGCTACAAACACTTCATGTGCAGGTATTATTCTCTGATCATTTCTATTATTCTTCCATTTAATTTCTCTGTATGCAGACCAAGCTTCTGCCTTAGCTGAAGTATAGTTCTGTGTACCAGCAGCATGACAGAGCCAAGAAGTGGAAGTCCAACCCTCCTGCTGCCTATCCTGAGTCAGCTCTGCTATTCCTTTAATTGGCCTGGGAGTTAATTTTAAAAAATGTCTGCAAACTACCTTGGAAATATTTTTTGCTAGGCTAGCAGCTGAACAGGCTGGCTCAGTCACAAGCTGAGTACTGCAGCCAACTTCAGGAAAGCAGCATACAGAAAGAGAGAAAGGAAGGGAAGGGACCCCCCCTTGCATTCAACATCTGCAAGCTGTCCCTGCGGTACCATGATGTTGTATGTCTAAAATGTCAGGTGTGGCACGGGGACTACTTTTTCACTCGGTTTTCTTAGCAGCTGCTAAACGACCAGGGCTCCTTGGTGTTACTGCAAAACAAATAGCATTAAGTGATAAAGTTAAAAATAACCATACTTCATCACGTTAACGGTGTGTAAGAGATATTGCAAGCGTTCTTCCAGTAGCCAAAGTGAGAAGTGTGGAGAGACGTACACCCTTTGAGCAGAGAGCAAACAGCTTTAATCACACTGCCAGCCATTTAAAAATCTGAAGGGATAGCAGGTATGTGACAAAAGTAGAGTTAAATGCTGTATGTACTAGCATGTGCTATAGGCTGTATGGCCTATTGGCAGGCTGTCATAATAAAGAGACTTTTACATCCAAGTCACACAATTTAATCGTGTGCATCTCAGTTTCCATGGGCTATAGTGGTGACTGCTATTGTGACTGAACTTCCTTATTTGTATTTTAAAAGCCCATGTCAGCAGTGCGCTCTGCTTCCTGCAAGCCTGAAAGGAGAAGGAAATTACAGCCTGACTCAGACACATTAGGTGCTGGATTGAATGAGTGAGAGTGTAATGGTAAGAGAAACTTCTGTTCTGTTCTGTTCTTAAGGAACACAAGGAAGAAACATCCTTTCATGGGGTGATTTAGAGACGTACTGGCCACCACCACACAAATCCCTCAGAGCAGTCACACCGGAGAGGTATCGCAATACACCCAAGCATGAAACAGTATTAAACCAGAAGACTCAACGTAAGCTAGTGGTTTCCAAAACCTTCTTCTCTGGTCTGATCATCCTGCAGAGCTGTGACCTCCGGCAGAAGCAGCTGTACAAAGCCACCTGAGATCGCTCCTTCTTGGGACTGCAGATCCCTGTTGACCCCACCTGCACAGCAGCTCTGCTTTGCCCTGCTGCTTTGCACCCTGCTCCTGGCCGAGAGGAACGAGAAAAGGGATGTCCAACCCACAGACACCCTCCTTCCCACTGCGGCAACCAAAGAGCCCGTCCCAGAGCACTTGCAGCTGGGTGGTGGCCAAGGCTCAGCAGGGTCTGCTGGCACGCAGCAGGGCCTGGGGGAAATTGCAACCCATCGCTATGATCTCTGCCTAACAGCTTCAGCACTGTTGGATCCTGCAAAGGCACCCAGGACCATGGCCCTCCTGGGAAGGGGGAATGCCACCTCTGGCATTCAGGGGAACGCAAGAAGGGGCGTTTGGTGCTTGGAAGAGCAACCCACCAAGGGCACACAACGAGAGTAGGACATGAAAGTGGACCTACAGAGCAAGGCCTGGCTAGGCTGTTGTAAGAGATCTCAGATTACTGCAGCTATTCTTCAAGGATGCTAGAAGCTTCTCACTCCTACTTCAGCTCATGTACAAGGTGGCTACTAGCCAGCAAAAATCTGCACGGGGGCAATTAATTCTGAGAACTTGATGTGAAATGTAGGCTGTTGTGACAAACAGAAAAAACCCCATTTCTGCCTAATCACTATGAACTAGTTCCTCAATTACAAGTGTGCACACAGCTGTAACAGAAAACAACAGCTTGCTTTAGAGACAACTCCTGTTAATTTTTGAATGAGGGGGTTGGAAAAGCTCATGTTAGTCTGGCTGAGTTTGTCTGTCGTGGCAGCGTGTGCATGCTTTTCAAATCTGTCTCTTTAAATACCTTTTACTGCATAATATGCTCTCAAAAAACCTAGGTCACTAGCAAAGCACAGTACTGAGGAATCATATACTGAACTTTCAAGAGCAGTTACAGCAAACATCCTTGTGCAAAGTTGTCACAAAAATGCCTGTGCATATATTAGAGGATTTAATGAGAAAACACACAAGGAGGTGGCTAAAAAGCTCAACAGTGGTGGAATTACTTGAATAAAGTGCACGTGTATCTTCCCTCCCTCTCTTACACACATGGTCCTGCCTTCCTTTCCAATGCTGCTAACACCGGGCTCCACCTGAGAGCTCCAGGACATTTCCAGGACAAAGGGGCAAGTCATTAGCCCAGCACTTCCTGGGCTCTTGAATTTTGTGCATGTCGCTAGGAACCCCTTCCTCACCATGCGTGTTGGTGATGGTGATGCTTGGCTGAAATTTAATTCCATTAGAAATGTCCATAATAAAAATTTCACCCAGGGATGCCTTCTCACTAGATATGAAAAAAATGCACACAGTAATGAAGCCAAAAGAGAAAAATCCCACAGTGGTGGTGAAGGAACCCATGTATTGGATATGTCATTTTTACTGCTGTAACTAGCAAAATACAACTTTTAACAGTGTAACTTTTACCTTAAGGGGAAAACAGTCTTCCTTTTTGTTCAGCATAAGGAAACAACATGCCTGAGGACGGGCCTGGCTCTGTTGCAGCAACAGCTCCAACGCCTGAAGCCAGGCACAGCTGTGGGACCACCATGCCTGCCAAGTCTGGGCAGATTAGTACGGCATTCAGTGGTCATCCATCCACACAGCTTCAGCATCCTCTAGGGCTACCCGAGGGCTGCCCACAAATAACAGACATGTGCAGAGACTATAACACTGTGTGTCACACTTTTTTTCCCCCCCACCTCTGACACCTCACAGCAAAATCAGTGTCTTGCCTCCCACCAGCCACATGTGGACTTGCAGGATTTGACCATTTCTAGTCTCCTGTCACATGCTCATGCTCCTACAGGACTGTCAGGTACATGCCCCCAGAAAACTGGGAGACATTTGACCAAAGTACACTGCTTAGGTTAAAGATCAATTGTCACAAGCCCATAAAAACAGAGAATATATGACAGAAACAGCACAACAACCCAGAGAAAATATGTTCTTGAACCTTACAGGACTGTCCAACCTGATTTGAATTGGACAGCTTAATTTATATAATTACTTATATTATACTATCTACTTACTGTAGTTCAAAAGATAAAGATTGATTTAAGTGCAATTCAGCTGTAGAAAAATCTCTTGTAATAAAAAAAAAAAGAGCAGAATCATGGAGCCTCAACTGTACAGTGTCTCAGGGACTGTAAGAAATCCCCTGTTTAAAAGCAAAGCACGTGCTTTTCAGTCTCACAAACTCCACCAGGTACTGGAAGATGTAGCCGTTCTTGATAGCCGTTCTTGTAGCCGTTCAGCAACAGTACAATATTCTGCAGACAGGTCTGATGCATGTATTGGAACAAAGTAAGAACCTGAACAGATGACTACAGCCATACCCTACAGCTATACTATTTCTGCTATGCTAAGATGGGCGCAAAGGTAAATAGACATTTTTCTGAATACATGGAGGAGATGGTTCAATTGGTTAGCCAGTCATTTTTTGTCTACACAAAACATTTAAGAATTAATGGAATGATCAATTAAATAAAGTAAGAACATCCAGTTTTCCATACAGAAGAAACAATTCCAGCCATTTATATGTGCATTAGCAATGAAGAAAAATAACGTGACAAGCTGAAGTGTCACCCATTAATTTCATTAGAATTGCAGTAGTTTTTTAAAATAAATTCTAGATGCTTTCAAAGTAACATCTTCTACTAATTTGAATCTGCTTCCTACAGGCTTCTTACAGCATTCATACACTTCTCTTTTGAGGCCCCTAGGATAATTTAAAAATTCTGCAAGGAAGCTTTCTTTAATATCCAGTTTCGCAGAATCTTTCCATAAGGAAATTTTACCCTAATTGAAAACAGTGTACACTTCATTTCTAGTGCCCTGTGTTCAGATGCACTCTTGGTACGTACTTGTGTCTGATCCTCCCTCATACACACACAGAAAGGACAGCCCTGACCTTCACTGAGCACTGGCAAACACTTAAGATGAGTCACTACCAACTGCTGGAGCTACCATAAATGTCTCCTTTAAAATAAGCAACCTGAAATGCTTCACTGTTTTCAGATTTCTCGTCTTCTCTGGAGTCTAACTGACGATGTTGTTTTAAAACAATAGCAAGAAAGGGAAGATAGTGCAGAAACCACACTTCAAAATAGCTTCAGTAGAACCATTTCTTTAACACAGGGAGTATTTCTCTTTACTTAAAGAGGAAGCCTTAGGAGACTTGCACTGCAAGGGATGTCCTGGGTAGTTGAGTCTACTCTCCACTATTGTAGTGGCTGCACGATATAATCCCTTTCAAATTTGCTAGCAATTAGCATCATTCACTGTACAAGCTCCCCAGCTACTTAGTTCATCTCTTTGCCAGTGCAGAACCGCAGCCAGATGTCAGTTAAAAAGCTATAATACCTGGTTTTCAAAAGAACCCTTCATGCAACACCAACCCACAGAGATTTAAATTTTTTTTACATCCTACGATGACAGATGAGTTCAGCTGCTAACACTCCTTTCTCTTAAACCTCACGAGCCTATCAAACCTTGCAACATGTCTTACATTCTGGTGTAATTATGCAGTTTTTGAACAGGAATTATTCCAGCTCTGATCTTCCCTGCAGCCTACTCAATAGTTTCACTATCAGTAACATTTTCTACCTACAGTTGTGGCTGGTTCTCTGATTGAGAAGTGAATCTGACCACGGCCACAAACAGAAATCTCTCTATCAAAATGTGAACTTTTGAACTTAAGACCTCCTAAAATGAGAGCTTCCCACTATTTGGATGGTCTGTGTACCAGGAAGGTCCTTGTGTGCCACTGGGCAGCTGTAAGGAGAACGTGCCTTGTGCCAGCCTGTGGGTCGGCATTTTGCACAGGGTGCAAAATGACTCAAACTGCTGCTGACATTTATGGATTGGCAGGTGGGATATGACATTGACAGCGCTGGTATAATCTATAACTCTTGTATAACTGTGACTGAGTACTAGCAGAAAGAGTAAAGTAGACCTATGCAGGCAGAAAAAGCCCATAGTTTCCGGCAGGAACATTTTCCAGGACTTCCTGCAAACTTAAGCAAAAAACCTGATTTAATCTGTCTATGCATATTTGTTTTTATGAGAAACGTGGCTCTTTTCATTAGTTTAGAAATCACAAAAAACCCCACCCCAAACAGAGACTGTATGAAACCTTTTCTTTCTGGAAAAGTAAAACCTCTTAAATGTCCTTTGGATCTTCTTTAGGTTGCTTTCACAGTTTGCTTAAAGGATTTAGCAGTATTTTTGACGAAACCAAAAGCATTCTATAGGGAAGAAAAATAAGCACGTTTAAAACTCATCACAAGCACATGAAATGAGGATTCAAATACGACTAGGAGGTATACAGAACCACTGTCTGTTTGGAACAGAATTCTCCAAAATGTTATGGTTTCTTGCAGCAGGGCTAGTGCACCAGATAAAATTCTAACAAGCTAGGCTGTGTATATTAATGCACATTCACAGAGAAACATGGGTACAGAACAACAATTGAGACAAGCATTCCTAAAGAAAAAGGTCAACAGTTTATCTCTTGTTACGTACATTTAAGGAATTTTAAATCAATTTATGCCTATCTCCTTTTAATTGGAACACTTCTTTGACAATGCTGCAATAGCTCAACATTTTTGGTTTTTCCCCTTAAAAAATAAATCTTTGATCTGCCAGGCCAGGCCTGCTACATTTGAATCTTACCTGAAAATACATTCATAAAAATGCCTTATGTAAAGAAGGAAAAAAAAAAAAAATCAGCCTTTACAAAAACTGAAACCAAAATAACAAGCTTTTTGAGTTAGATATTTTAAATTAATTTAATGTGAGTCTCCCTCTGATCCCCTGTCTCCTTCCTGCCTGTCTCCCTTTCCTCCCAAAATGGGCCTTTATGAAAAAGAACACAGCACGGTTTTACTTGACCTCACTCCTTGAACTGAGATGTGAAACCAGCGGTTTTGTCTCACCAGCCTAAAGCAAGCATGCAAGTGTGCTCCCTCCTTAATTAACTAGCTCCTTTTGCTTTCCTTGCTCATGGGTCACCCAAGTAACATCACAAAAAAAGTGAGCTCAATTTTCTTGCTTACAAAATGCTAGATGTGACAATTAAAACCCAGAGAGAGGCAACCAGCACAATAAGCAGCACGGCTAACACTAAAGAGGGAATTCAATCTCACCTAAAGGCCACTAAAGGTGCCTAAAGGGCACCTCAGTCCTAGCACCCAGGATAATTTCTCACTGGCCAAGTGCCCTGGAAGGCCTGGGGCTGGCTGGTAGGAAACCCAGTCAGGACATCAATAAAAACTCGTCTTAGGCTATATAAATCTGGTGCCATTTAGCATTTCCTTTCAAATAAGCTTGCAGTCACAATCTAGTTTCAAGTGAACAACTTCTGGCATCAGAAAATCCCCTCCAAGCCACTGCTTTTATCAGGGACGCTTGCTGAAATGCTCACGAGAACATGCAAAAGGCCAAGACCAAGACATCCGTTTCCAGAGTTTCTTCTCAGACCAGTGGAGGGGAAAGGTCAATTTAAGTTTCAACAAATTGCAGCTGTAATTTTTCTAGAAAATATGTTCATTAGGTCACTTGGACACTACCACTACAATCAAGACCTCCCTAACACTCTAGAAGTGAAACTCAAATTGGAACAGAGTAATTTTAAAACACTGTTTCTCTGTATTAAAACATTTTGTCTCTGTTTCAGTCTTTTCAGTGAATATAGACTCCCATTCCACCTTTCTCTTGAGTTCTGAGCATTCACACTCTTCAGAGAGGCAGAAGAAAGAGATATTACCCTATGCACCAATACGTACCTAGAAAAGTAAAAACAACAAAAGCTCTTTGAAAACCTGAAAACCAACCATGTAACTTCAAAAAATGTAAATGCCTTTGCACTGGTTCATTATTATTTCCCTTGGGATCACTACTGTAAAGTTAGAGCCAAAATTTTGTGACATTAAGTTCGGTTTTAACCCCTTCTGCCTTTCCTTTTCCATTTAAGTTCTTCAATTTCAACTCCTCTCATTGAAAAGTGGTAGTTTCTAGAAGGTTCCCAGGCAGTTCCAGAAGAATATTTAGACCTCAGGAGCTTTTAGAAAAAATTAAAGATTAAAATATTGTTACATTATTTATCTAGTCTGGAAAGAGGGCTTTTAGAAGCTGAATATAAATTTACAGTAAATTTTCAGTTTTTACAAGGGAAATGGACTTGCATCTTTCAGTCATAATCAGGCAAAACCTGAAGGATTAATTTAAAAAATAAAGAGAGACAGAAGGAACGAATTACTGCAAACAAATGTAATTGTTTCCATCCTGTGGAATATGTACCCATTACAGTAGTTTAACAAGGCACTTTTGAGGGTGCACAACTGAAAATATAATCTATCATAGCTTTTCTTCAAAACTGTTTCCTTTAAGTGCATCTTTAGGCTGCAGGTTACTCAGCAGCTGGGAGCACGTGACGTCTCCCAGAGCAGGCTGGCAGAGGGTCATTTTTCTAAAATCTCCTACCCTGAAACTATTTTGGTCTTACAGACTGATAGCTTTTCATGCACAGAAAGACAATTTGCTGGTGCCACTACCTTTTCAAAAAGCAATTATAAAGAAGTAATAAAGTTTAGCACCATCTCAGTTGAATTCAATATCCCATGCACATGGGGGCAAAATCTGAAGCAAGGTTTGTCATATGTACCTGACACACCGCATTTGGTGGCTGTCTCCCAAAGAAACGTTAGCAGCTGAAAACATGGCATTACTTAACTACCTGCATATGGAACTGGCAGATTTTAAACCTCCTTTGTGTGATTTTTTTCCCCCCACTGAGATGCTATGATTTAATAAAGCTGTTTTAGCTAAGTGCTTTTCATATTCTGACTTCGCCGGTGGTATCTTTGTTCTATAGATTTTCTATGCATTTTTCCTGTAGGAGTATGGTTTTTCATTGTGTTGCAGCACTGTGCTCCCTAGACAGTGGCAAACAGAGCAGAAATTCACCACAGAGATCTCCAGGTAAGTTGTTTTGCACGTTACTATGTGGATTAACATAGGGTTTAATTGCCACAACAGAGCATATGTTCTTGCCTACTCTCTGAGTGCTTCAGGTCTGTTAACATGAGTTAAAATGAAAAGAACAGTCAAAGGTATTGGCACTTGCAAAAGATAGTCACAATAAAAGGCAAAGTTGGGTGGATATTCCATCATCTATCTCCTGGGCACTTAGGAAGCCCAGATATTCATTAATGCAACTCTGATGCTGCTGTGCACTGTGCTGAGTACAGCCTGAGGATATTCCTCAGGATATCAGCCTTGTCACTGCAGCGGCAAAGATGGCATCTAGTTGGGCTAGAATATAACCATGTGGGTCCTGTTTTCAACATCCCAAAATGTGAGGGCTTACCCACCTCTCCTGTCCCCCACAGGCTCTGAGGCAGGAGAAAATCCTCTCCTAACACTCATGCCAGTAGTTGGATATTTCCCCTTGGATGAAGGGCTTGACCTGTTACCTACTTTTCTTCTGATCATTCACGTTTTCTATAAACACTCATAAGCCAGTTTCTCCATCTGGCCTATCAGTTTCAAAGCATCAGTTTCAGGCACTATCTTCACTTAAAACTTCCCACATCCAGCACAAGAAAGAGGTAAGTCCAATTACTAAAGATTTTGCGAGAACTCTCACTTCTAGATGAAGTGACCTGGTTATGGCGGTAACCCTAAAGGATCCCTGAAGCACCCTAATTTCTGCTGGAGCTGGAGGTAAGTAACAACAGAAAGTGTTGTTTCACAAACACACTGGGACACGACTGGTATTTTATGAGCAAATACTACGACCAATTTTTTTTTGTCCAGGCTGAAATCATAAGTACTAGACACTGTTTGTGGAAATCTGAGCTGTTGCCCCTAGAAGGATCTGGAGAAAACTTAAAGCAGCGCAGTTTTGGATGCTTCTTGCAGGCCAAACATCTCCTGAAAGACTATTTATCTATCAAACAAAAACCCTCACACAGGCACAAACCTCCTTCACTTAATCTGCTTCTAAATGCAACTCTCTCATGCTTTTTGAGAAATCAAAACTGCTGGTTACAACATGAGAACCATAGAATCGTTAAGGTTGGAAAAGACCTCTAGGATCATCTAGTCGAACTGTCGAAGTACAGGTGTACTTTGTGTAAGTACAGGTGTAAAGGATCACACGCATGCTTACACCTGTACTTCTTTCACCGAGAAGTACAGGTGTAAGCATGCGTGTGATCCTTTAAATGCTTGTGAGAAACCAGATGGCTTCCATGTGCAAATGATTCTCTTGTACGTTTACGGACTCAAAGCCTAGATGAATAAGGAAGAAAACGTATATACCATTGCCTGGAAACAGTACATCAGGAGAGCTTTTGCCTGGTGTACTTCTTTCATTTGAGTTACCTTCAAAGTGGTCACAACACCATGGGAGCACCAAGGCAAACGTACACTCCATTACGAAGCAATGCAACCAGAACAAAGTCCATGCAAGCAGAATCAAGGGTGACTGCTGCAGAAATGGCACTACTTCCTATGAGTACCTCCCCTACCTCAGCCTCGTGTTTTTACTCTCCCATAGGCACAGCTGCCTTTTCACTGTCTTTCTTTTCCCACTAAATGTGTTAGATTTGTTTGCTTGCTTGCTATAATCTGCTCCTACCCGTGAATTTTTCAGAAGTGGGTCCATCTGTTACTATCTGTGTATATAATGACTGGTACAGCAGAGCCTGACCTGGTAGGGGTCTCTGGGGCCTGCGCAGTACAGGCAAGTGTTACTTTTGCATTGCTTATCTGTCTGAAATAATGGCAGCAACCAGCAGCGCTGACCCTGAAATCCTGCCTGCCTGGCTAGAGAGCTGCTGCTCAGTCTTACTTCTTAATTCTTACTTTCAGGTGCTGATCGAAGCTGGATCCTTGTATCTCCCATTTGTCTTTGTTCCTGAATTAGTCAGAAAAAGATTCAGAATCACAGAGCACATTGTATTTTAAACAGCACTTCTTGATGATTTCAGTGGAGGCTTTTGTGTAAAAGCTGATTAGAATAAAAACTCCACAGACATTAAAGATGCGAGAATGAGTCCTAAATAATCAAGCAGATTGTATGCAAGATGCTGAACATCTCTTGCAAGGCAAGGCTTTAATTCTCAAGTATAAATCAAAGAGATCAGCTAGTATTAAGTCATCTGGTCTCTCTGCAGTTCAGATTTGTATTTTACTCTACATTGTTTGCCCATTTTGCTTTAAGAGCTTTCTTGTTCAATGTTTTATCTAGCTGTGTGCTTAAGACAGTGAAGTATAAAGACATAAGCTATGTTATCATTGATCCCAGCCCTCAGATCCCCTTTTCCCCTGCACGCATGCAATGCACATTCAGAGCAATTGGGAATGATACATCTAAAGACATGCTTGTGCGCCATCACGGTTTTCACAATGGCACTTTTCCTTACTGAGTTTCATCGTCATAGATAATAAACCCCTTATGTCTCTCGTAGTCACTGACCACTAATAAAATGCCTGTATACTCAGATATGAGCATTCAAATGAGATTTGAAACTTCATGCTTACTTTGCCTATTTGTTTATCCTGGTTTCTGGGCAAAACAGACAGCTGTGTAGGGTCTAGTTGTGCTTGAGATAGCGTGCTTGCTTTTGGCAATAGTGTTGTGAAAGCTGGCTTATATGTCCCTCTTCTCTTGCACTCCACATTTCTTTCCTCCTGTTGTACTGGCACAACTACTTCTGGATAAGGGAACTGATCCAAACAGAAAAAAAAAACAGGACAAAATTGGTTAGCTTCTGGATTGGGCTCACAAGGTAGCTGCACAACAGAAGGGCTACACAGAGGGAGGAACAAGTAACCTGGGACAGAGAGAGGCAAGCTGGTAACTGCCAGAGCACTTCTATGTAGAGACAGACTTATAAATGGAGCTTCCACTACTGAAGGAGAATATTTTCTTCTAAATCTCTCCCTAGAGTCAATTATTAAGCAATTTTCTTAAGATCTGCAGCCTTTTTGGCACCCTAGGTTAGGCCAGGCTACCGTGTGTACCTATCGCATCCCCCAGCTGGGCCATAGACACAGCTCAGTGTGTCTGCAGGGAAGAAGGGAGATTCAGGAACCGATGGTTTCATCCTTGCTCTGTACACAAAGCCAATGTACATAGCAGATGTGAAACAGAAAGCAAAAAAAAAAAAAAAATTACTTCAAATTTGTGCATTGTTTCACAGCATTTTTGTACATCCCTTTTCGCAATTATGGTACAGAAACACTTTGTCTGTATTTCACATCTTAACGTATGGAAAGGAGAGCAGTTTTATAACAGGAAAGCTTCACTGTCCATTCACAGAGCCTGGCAGTAGTCTTGTAACTGTATGTAACAATCCAGAGCACATTTTTAGTGCCAGTTAAGTTTCACTTGGTGACTCTTTCAAACCACTGCTGGCCTTTTAAACCACCAATGCTATGCTGGCACTGGTTTGAGTCTCAAAACAAATCTAGGACCTCAGCTCACTGGAATTTTCAGTCCATGATAACTACTTAGTGCAACATCCACACAGGCTTTTAATAGAGCCACCAGGACTTATGTCATACTCCGGGCACATGGGACCCAATCTGCTCAATCTTTAACTAGGTCCCATCAGTACTCTGTCTCCAGGACAGTGTTAGGTGCTAATGCAAGTGTTAATAACTTTCCGTATTAACTACTGTCTCGGGAGTTTTTCCACCTTCCCCCCCGCCCTTTACATTCTGCTTAAAAACCCCCTATTAATAGCAAGGAGGAACAGTCAAGTGGTGGCAAGACAACAGCAGATCAGATTCTTATCATGCACTTTCATCCACTTCCAAAGGCTGATTATTCTTCACAAAGACATTTTAGACATAGACAGATCAAAATAATTACTTGAGAAGTTAGATTAATGGATTTAATGAAGAGCTATCAAAGAGACTTGAAAGTGTCCTAACAGTCACGATGCTATACGTTAGCAGGATTTCATGGAAAGAACAAAATGAGAAGCAGAAAAGGAACTGCTGGTATTCTCTAGACTGCCCCCACTGCTGTACAGCCCACCAAACTCAGTGGACTTTGCAAGTGATAGGACACCTTGGGGGAGAGTTTGTGGTTTTTCATACTAAAGCTCCTGCCCATGTTTGCAGTAGAATTATTTATGGATCTTCCTCCAACTACAGAGACAGTGCTGGTGGGATTTCTGAAGCCTTATGTAGTGTGATGAGACATCCTGCTGAAGAGAATATAAAAGCTTGTCTAAACTGAAAACCTAGAGGTATTTATCAACAGAGAGCAAAGACTCAGGCAGTGCACATTATCTACTGCAGAAATTAGCAAGTGCCACATGGGTTGAGGGAGATGAATGACCATGAATGCTATAAAAGATGAAAAAAATCAGTAACTACTTTTTCTCCTGCAAGTGTCACCATACAACCTTTAAAATATCTAGATGGTACTTTCCCAGCGAACTACCTTTTTTAACCATATCATTCAATGCCAGCTGAGCCTGACAGAAAGAATATTGCAAGTCCTCCTCAAATCCCAAATCCACTTTCCACTCCTCCAAAGCTGGTGTAGGTCACAGCTTCTTCAAGTTCAGATCTTAGCCAAGTCCAGCTCACACTCACATCATCTGCAGAGCAGGAAATTTTGCCTGTGCTGAAATTTCCAAAGATGTTAGCATTTTGCATAACTCACTACTAAAAATTAGGCAACACAGATTGCTATGATGCATTATTGTGGAAAAAGATCCTTAGCTTATCTTCTTTCATACCCTCTGGAGAGCTGAAAAGTAATAGGGTCAAAGCAGGAAACTCAGCTGAGATGAACTCACACCATTTTTTCACCCTTCCCCCCCCCTTTTTTTTTCCAACTGCAGTTTTTCAATTTTTCCATCCATCCATTTTCAGCAAGTGATTACAGAAATACCACATTACAAGATACTATCCCAGGATCCTGCACAAAATCCCACCACAGAGAGCAAACAGTCACTAAGACTAAATACTGAACAGACTTTGGGCTGTAGAGACGCCCAAGGGACTTGATGAAGGCTTGGAACTTGGTAGAAGCCAGCTGAGAGAAACTGCTGGTCCGTTTTTAAGTGCTCAGTGCTACTACACAGGAGATGCTTGGTTTAGCAAAGAACCCTAGGGACGGGGCCCCAAATGAAGTCCCATCCAGATGTCCATAGTACACTACGTCGCCAAGGGTCCCATGGAAGACATTATCTATTCAGGAGCATGGGGAGAAAAAGGGAGGGAGAGAAGGGGAAATGTCTGCTGAGCACATACACAGAAATAAAAAGAAAAGCACTGGCCGAGTTCCAGAAATGAAAATCTGGCCCCACTGAAGTAGGTGGGAGCTTTGCCACCAGATTTCAATGGAGACAGAATTTCACCCGATGTGAACAGTACTCTGGAAATATCCTCCCTCCAGACACACTGTGGGAGCTCTTCTGGCTCTGAATACTCACTGGAAACACAGAAAGGGAAATTAAACCCAAAACAAGACAACAATACCAGAATGATTAATCAACAAACAAAAAGGATGCAACAACAATTAAGCAAAAAGTATTGCAGAAGTGGGTGGAAAGAAGGCGGCAAGTCCTTTACCTCCTGGATCACTGAACTTTGCCAGGAATAAGGAGGGATGCAAGGGCTTGTGCTGCTGGGTACAGGGTGCCACGTCAAGTCTGCACTGGAGGCAGTCTGTAGATTCAGTAACAAGAGGAAGAAAAAACTTCTAGCACAGATTCAGCCTTGGTATGTTCCCGTCACTAATGCTATATAAAGAGGCCAGAACCTAGCAACTTCAGCAAAGATTCCTAGGAGCAATCAGCGTCATCGCTTACAAATTCCCAGGCAGGCTAGTTCACACAAAGGGCACGCTCAGCAAGCTCTGCAGTTGTGTAACTATGAGGATTCTGGAAATGAGACATACAATGCCTGAATACAATAAACAGACACAATGCCTATAAAGCCCCATCTATACGACAGCTATGACCCAGTTATTTAGCCTACAGTTGCCCTCTGATTTAGTTAGCATTTGGTTTCATACCACAACTATACAGTGGTCCTGGATGTTCCCCTTTCACTGGCTTAAGAGTTCAGGCTGCCTAAGATGCTAAGTTCTACCTTTCAGAGTGCCTGAACACCCCAAATCCACATAAGGCAGCTGGAGGGACAAATTCCCATCACTGCTGGAACTCAGCCCCTAACTCCCAAGCAAAGACCTCTTTGCTGCAGCTCTGCTGCAAAAAGGGACCAAACGGCTCTGTTTCTGGGAACTACTGCAAATTGCACCACTTTGGATGTGGTGATGACAGCATGTAAACTTGCACACCTACCACTGACTAATATTCAAGTATTGTATTCCACTTTGAGATGAGAAATCCAGATGAAGATTCATGTCTACTTATCAATGATGGGTGAGTGACAACAGCTAACCAAGCATTAAACCAGAGTTCCCTGAGTGACTCTGTGTGACAGGCACAGCGTAGGCAGGCACACACCAGGGTTTGGGAGCTCCCAAGGTCCTTTGAGTTTTTATGAGGACTCCTCTTTCCTCACAAACCAACTGGAAAGGTCTGTTTTTAGCAGTGGGTGCCCAGCCACCCCTGTGATGGCGTGAGGCTCGCAACCTTCCCAGAGCTCGGATCATCTGCCAGTTTCCCGTCCCTGCCCTCTTCTCCCTCTCTCTCTCAAATAACCAGGGAAAAACCCTTCTCATAGTCCTTCCCCAGACCACATGGCCAGCCGCTTCAGGTGATGGAGGCCTCCTGAAGCTCCACGGTTTGCTGCCTCACTACCCGTGTGCCCGGACAGACCGGTGGTCTTGGTGCAAGTTCCTTGTCCATGGGCTCTGCTGTCAGCCCTCAGGATTGCCCAGTGTTGGTGTCTATTGCCCAATGTTATTAAAGGTAAGGGGAAAACCAGAGGGCACCAAGGCAAAATAAAGCATCTCTGCAGACCCTGCAGTACTCTGCTGGCTCAGAGCAAGTTTTTCACCCAGTTACTTAGCTGGCAACTTGGAAAATGAAGAACAAATGTGTTTGGACCGACACTGATCCTTCTGCAGACTCTGGAAACAAAACTGGAGGGGAAGAGAGTGGCTGGAGAATTACTGAGCTCTTGTGCTCCCTGGCTGCCTCAACACCATTGTTACCCCTGATGACAAACCAGAAGAACTGCTTCTCAGTGTGCCAAGATCCTGGGGTGAAAAGCATGGACTACCCCTAGTGCTGGGCTTTGCACCAGGCTGCTGGCTCTTCTCAGCATGTGCCATGCAGCTGTGGGTGTAAAGGGCACACCACGGCTCTCCTTCCCAACTGCAATAGCAGACCTTGTAAAGAACAGCAGGACAAGGATAATTATCTGCCAGAGGAGCTACTCGCTTCAGGAGTGTGTTAGGAGGCTACAGCTGAGACCAGCGTCTAACCCAGTCTTTAGTTACATTGTGGTACCATGAAGTTAAATCTTTCCTTCATGGTTTAAATCAGCCTGCCTCAAATGCATTTAAAAACAATTACTGGAAGGAACAAAATAACATCTCATTTTGAACAGCTCTTGCCAGCACTCAAGGAGGCTTGAGAAAGTTGTATGCCACTAGCTCACCGGCTGGCCATGGGTGACAGCTGGGCCCATAACCTTGCTGCTCACCCCTTGCTGGATCCAGGACTCAGACCACAGAAGGACCAAACCTGAAACCAGTACCACAAAGAGAGAGGACTAATCCACAAAGAAAGAACTTAAAAATCCACTTCTGGGTCACTTGTGGCTAAAGTCCTAAGTCCAGCATTTCCAGAAGTTATTTTCACTGCCATGACACTGGCTGCGATATGAGGGAAAATGTGACTATCAAGTCTCTCCACAGAGTAAGGAGACTCATGTAAAATCATTTCAACCTAGTCCCCTCATCTTTCTCCTACCTTTTATCATGATATTATTACTTGCCTTCTTTGTCATGCCCAGGCACATAGTTGTACCTAGAAATGGTTGAAAATGTGTAATTTTTTCCAGGACCTATGCTGACTCCATACACAAACCTATATTTTACCACATTCTTCTACCTCCCTTCAAGTATATCTGATGATTTTCTACAATAGTCTTGTCAATACTAATACACCAACCGGTATCAAACAGATATGTATTTTCTACTGATCTGCTATTTTACTAAAATTGAGAATTTTAGACTAGTACAATCCTCACTCAAAACAGCTGACAACATTCTTTTTAAACTGACAGAAGTAGATTTTCAACAAAGAACATCATTTTTAGGAACAGAGAGACATGCAGACATTTTGAGAGTTACTGGCTCAAATGGTGCCCCTTAAACAAGTGAAAACTAACCACACTGAAAACATCCAAAATTCTCTTTTTTTTGTACAAATTGGCAGGGTCATTTCACTACGCTCAGGTTTTCAAGTACAGGAACTCTGACCATCAACACTTCTGAAATGAGAAGCTGAAATATGAATAAATAACCAGATGAGCTTCAGTTGATGTAAGAACATAAAGGAAAAGGCAAAACCAGAATGCAATATTCTCTTTTTCTTGACCAAAGGCAGTAAAAGTGATTGCTGCGTTCACTATTTATTTTATGATATCCAGGTAAGAATAACTTCCACAAGGTACCGTGCAGCCCAGTGAGGAAAGGCAGGCCAAAGGACCTGCACCCATCTGCTTCACAAAGAAGCCAGGTGATACACGGCGGGTCATCATGGTGAATGGGGATCACTCACTATAAACAATATCTGAAGATGACCATAAGTTTATATTGTTTTGTGTTGACTGAAACAGCTTCTTCTGTCCATGCAGGGGACTCCAACTAGAGTTTGCTATTCAACACACTGATTCGCACACAGGCTGGAAGTGTTTGCGGCACAGCAGAACGACATGATATTTAAATTTACTTACCCTGTAGATTTCTGCTAGGCTTAAAGTAAGGCCATTGCTCCAGTGAAAAAGCCCTTAAAGGGCTTTTTCCCACACTGGAGATGGGTTTGTGATTTGGGTTTCTAAACATTTCTTTCAGTGCAAATTCTGCCAGAAAGAGGAACTTACTGCTTGTCGTGAAGTTACCCTCCCCAACCTGGGGAAAGGAGTCTACGTCTTGGATGACTTGTAGTACTCCCACAGTCCGCACCGGGGGATCCAGGGCTACAGAGCTCTCGTTCACTGTTACATCGCTGGCTCCCGTTATCTGGTTGGTTGGCGGTCCTCCTATGGATGCTTCCAAGTCTGGAGGTATATCATCCATGCAATCTGCATTTGGCTAACGGGAAGAAAAAGAAGAAATTTGAGCTTTTACCTGATAAAAAGATTTAATTTACCTGTTCCCACTTCTTTAGGGTTTTTCACTTTCTTTCAGTACTGAAAATGGCAACTTACGATGAATAAACATGCACAGTTTGTTTGTTTTCATGTACTTAAAACCTCTTAATACAATTTATTGGAAGAGAGACCCAACGTATGCATTGCAAATATTCAGTATTAAACTGTGTCACCTACAATCTCTAAATACTCTCATTTATACTTTTTAAAGGTTTTGGGAGAATGTACATTGAAAAAGTAACTCACTTATTGATATGATCTGCTCAACAGAGCCAGACTGCTGAGTCAGATTACAAATGTAAACAGAGACAGTAGCTGAAGGGGAATGATTATCTTTTCCCTAAATATACATTTTATAGAGCTGATATCAGAGCTTTCAGGAATAGGAATTCAAGGGAACTGCCTGTGGGCGCATCTATGTGTGGGGTGCAAAAATAGAAGCTAAAGCTGTTTATAAGACAAGTTTTTTAACATCAAAAGATCTTTTCCTTTACTAATGCTGTACTTCCTACAAAATAAAATTATGAGAAAAGAAACAAGCAATAACGGGAATTTGAAGACTATTATTTGATCCATAGTCTTTCCTGCTTTGTGATTCAGAGAGACCAAGGATGAAACCCACTTCTGGGGAATTCGGACACTTCTCCCTTGCAGTTACATAGTGAACGCACCAACACCTCCAGAATGAGCCAAGCTCTTCAAGTCAGGTGTCTGCCTTTCCACTGACCTTGTAGGGAAGCAATGAGAGAGGGCTGTGGTGCCCACCCCCTGCACAGCACCCTTAGCATTGCACGCCTGTTCATAAAGGGCACTGAGACTTTAAGTGGGCACTGGGTGGCAAAGAGAATAATTTGTCCAGAGACATTATGTCCAAGCTGGACAGTTAAACCAGTCAGACTAGTTTCTAGCCTTGATTTCTCTGGGCCTGTTATAAGCCTGATGCTCCCATTCATACAGCAGTGATTTCTATGGAGCGCCCCGTAAACATTGGTGACACACGTATGAGTAACAAAGCTCTTTTTCCTCTAAGAGGAAACAGATTCTTGTGCCATTTGCCCATAGAACCAGGTCTAGTTCTCCCCAAGGCACAGAGAAAAATTGTTTGCGTAACTATTTCAAGAACTGGGTTTTGAAGTTTTAACATATTGTAACAAAAACAAGGCTAATTCAGAAATGAGGATGCTGCGTGTCAGGGTGTAAAGCTTCCGAAATGACAAAGGGACATAGCAAGGTTGAGCTGCAACTGCGCAGGTACCTTGTTAAGTTAGGAAATGTAAAGTTAAGTTGTTCCCATTTATCTTTATTGTCCAGAAGTCAGACAGCTAATCTGGATCAGTCACTTAGGTTTCCTCTAACTTCAACAGTTTGAGACAGTTTCACTGTGTGATTCATCACACTCTAAGGTAAGTGGTATGGATTGCCCTCTCTGCCTTCCCACTGCTCAGCACTAAGCAGAGATGGGGCTTAAGCTCCTAGACTGGAAATCCAACGTCTGGATGGCTCAAGTCAGAGGAGATGCACTCTGTGGATCTGATTTTTGCTATGCTTAGTTGTCTCACTTGCTAAGGCATTTTTGAAAATCTCACTACCCGCCTATCTCCAACAGCAGGCACCTAGAAACTAAGCAAAATATGATACAGCAAAGACTTAAACAGAGGCTTAGCTTTAAGCACAAGCATAATCCCTTTGAACTCAGGCATAGAAGGTTACCATACGCTTACATTTTTTGCAGAACCAGGAACTTACCATGTTTTCTCTTTTGCCATACATTCCCTGTCTGATTGTTGCCACCTCACAAATATTTTTTCACAAATGTTCCTAATGAAAAAGGCAGGCATTTAAAACAATCCTCAGGTGACTTGTATCCACAAACTGAAGTTTGGGATAAAAATGAGAATTGTCGTTGTCTGGTTCCAGTCTAATCCACAAGCAGTGACAGCTCCTCAGAACAGGGATAAAGGCACATTCAGCTACACCAGGTTTTAATGAAACCCATGAACCTATACTTTTCCAAGTGAAATACCAATCATTTATCTGTAGGACTTGGATCCAAAATGACTCCTTAGATCTATCACTCTTTCCCTCACCCTTAGCTGTTATAACAAATGCTTTCAGAATTTCACTTTTAACTTAAATTTGGCTTTGATGGCAGTGTATCTTAAAGAAAAAAAAGTCCTCTTTTTTCTTTTCTACTCTAGGAAAAACTATATCAAATTTTTTTCAGGGGATCAGTTGTCTGTCCTTTGCTCTGATTCCAGTTATTCCTAGAATGGGGTTTTATCACTAACTTTTAAACCTTTAAAAGTGGGGGATTATAATTGAAAGCCAAACCAAACATTAAAGATGCAAAAATAGCATTGCTCGATATAATTAATCCCTTTACTCCTGAATCATTTTAGTTGGAAAAAATACCCCAAACTAAGCAGCATACTATAAAACTAATGATATGAAATACTGATCGAAAAAAATACATTATGGCTTCTGCTGTCAGAGTGACCCAGATACATTTGCTAAGTTTAATTATATTGGTTTCACTCATTCCCTGCATGTAAGTGCTTTGAGGGCACAATTCCACTAAAGTCAAGGGAAGGCATTGTATTGACTTCTGAGGGCTTGGCTAAGGCTCTTAGTGAATAGCTTCAAGTCATCCAGTCTGCTGCCAAAAATGCAGCTGTCTGCATATCCAGCAGATATTTGCAGAAAAGGGGGAGAAGCAGAAGGAAACTATTTTCTGTGATATGATCATCCCAATAGCAATGCAGCTCTTTGAAAGTGAAAGACACTTTCACTGATAATTCACTTCAAATATTACAGCCAAAAGAGGTATAGTCTGAGCTGGATTCACCAGCAAAGAGACAGCGGAAAAGGTTACACCAGCAGTTTGCTGATAGATAGATAGTTAATAATCCTCTGGAGCTGCAGAGAGCCATGGTGAAAAGCGGGGACGCTAGGGTGCTCAGCTACCGTGAAGATGAGTGCAGTCACATTTTGGTGCCTCATGGCAGCCTGGGGAATCTGGTTTTAGGGCAGATAATATTTGAAGTCTCTGTTACAAAGTAAATGGAGAGTTTAGATGTGAACTGAATTGAAGCATTTAGATATCTGGGTTTTAACCAATCATTTCCTGGAAAATCCTGAGTCTTCCTGCTAAATGAAGCGCAATATACCCACAGTCACACAAGTCAGCTCTTTCATAACGACAATAAGACAAACATGCAGCGGGCAGGAAAAAAAACATATTAGCCCTGCCTATGGTAAGATTTCCTCATTCCTCCCATTGTAAAAGCCTGCAAAAGGACTTCGGCAAATTTGCGCTCAAGTCTCCCGTCAGAGACTGCTGCCTGCCTAAGGCTGCTTTTCTGTGTGTGGAAATTTCAGCTAAGATGGCTCAGCAAGACTCAAGAATGTGGTTAGGGAATGGCATTTTGCTTTATTCACTCTACAGAAATGTTTGCCACCTCTCACTGAGAAGCCCTAGAGCTTTACAGCTTCTTCCAGGGAAATATCTTTTCCCACAACAGCCTACTGACATCTGGCTAAGTTACGAGCCTCTGAAAATATCAGTTCATGTGTGCCGATAGAGACTGGTGGCTTATTTGGGACCAACAACTACACTCTCCAAAGAGAAGAGGGCTTTGCATGGTGCCTGCAAGCTCATGGTGGCACCAGAAAGCACCCCACGGGACCGATGCCCACCCCGGGCTGCCCTCAGCTGGCGCCAGGCAGCGAGAAGGGTGAGGAGGCACAGTTTCTGCGTGGGCAGAGAACAGGTCCTGTGAGCTGAGCAGGGAGCACGAGCAGCGACACCAGGGCGGGAGCTCAAAAGGATAAAGGTTGGGCAGGAGGGGTTATGCAGAGGAGCAGCAGGAAAGGGCATGAGGTAGGAGAGGGAGAAGCAGGAGCTGAGGCATATTTCAGAAAGAGAAGGCAGAGAAAACAGAGGAAGAGGAGCAACTACAGCAGTATAGGATTTTTTAACCCCCAAGCTACCACATGCTCTTAAACTCACACTTCCTTTGCTGTCAGCCAGAGGAAAGCCCTGACACGAAGGCTACCATCTGCTCCCAGTCCCCGTGGACGACAGCTCCTACTGTAAGTCACCTCGAGGGGTAAGGCTCTAGCATGCAGCTCTCCCTTCATGAACCTAACCGATGGTCCATGCGGGCGGGAGCCACTATGCTTCCTCCAAATGATGGAGTGGGCTGTTTTCAGTTTGTTGTCTTAGAACAATCTAGGGAAATTTTTACTGAAATTCATATAATAAAATCCTCTAAACAAACTTTGCTAGCGGAACATTAACATCCAAGCACTTGATTTTTAGTGTTAAGACAGACCAGCACTAAGGCTGATTCGGAATTCTTAATTTGACCCAGTTGTTTATGTTGGTTACAGCAGTATCTTTAATTACACGCCCAGTACAATTATTTCCACAGAAGCCCCATGCGAAAAGCTCTCAGTCAGGGGAGCAGGATGGATCCCCCTTCTGCTACGCGGTACAGAGAGAACGAGACAGGGAGCTGTGAGAAGAGAAACGATGGCTGAGGAAACTGAATGGCACTTTTAATTATTCCTGGCAATTAGGTTCTATACCTGCCACTACAGAGCTGTTCATATGTAGTAAAAACCAGTCATGTAAACCACAACCTTTACACATGGCCTCTGGGCATGCTTTCCCTTCCCCTCGATGTACCCAGCCTCAGACAGCCTGCAGACACGCGGAGCCTTCAGCAGCTGTCAGTCAAGTCAGTGAGAGCCGTATTCTGGATGTAAATACTAACGGTACTCAACTTTCTGGAAAGACCTTTACATCTCATCGCAGGCCTCCAAAAAGTGGAAGTCTGATCTGTCTATATCCCCTGATTATGAAGCTGGATGAAAAGTGTGTTAATGAAATGCTTGTGCAAAAATATGAATGGACCAGTGTGAGAGCAGAAATCCTGCATGGTGTAGAAGAAAGCCACGAAACAATATACTGGGTACGGAGAAGAGGTGTCAAAATCCTGGGTAACTGCTCACTGGCAGGCCTGCGAACTGAGACATGGAACCTGGGGAAAAATTTCTGTATTTAAGCCTAGGTGCAGAGATGCTGAATGGCAGAGCCAGCCTTCATTCCGGCTTTTCCTGACATTTCAAATACTGATTTAACAGTTGTATAATCTTTTAATATTCTAAAGATAATACACATGCTTAGCAGAAAAAGTAGCCCAACTGTAATGACATGTTACCCTAACTACAATGCTCTACTTCATTTTTCCCATTGCATGTTTTTAGCTTGGATTCTATTAGGTTGATTAACATATCTGCCCTCTTCAGTAAGAACATACTTCATCACTTGCTGTGGAACCTCTTCTGCAGCAACCTGCTTGGCTTCCTCGTCTCCATGAAAAGGAACCCTTGGGGAACGGCTGCATCAGCTCTCCTAATACGTTCACGTGAGCTATTTTACTTTATATAGCTCTTTCATACGTGAGCTGGCCTGTCACCGTCGGTAACTGGGGAGGGTATTTACAGCACCTGCTAACAGATCAGCTGGTGGTGTTTCAGTATTGAACTTCACTATCACGTGGCAAGCCTGGCACAGTGCGAGGAAGTGACTCACTGCTTCCTGGTGAAGCCCCTCATCTCTGCGATAGCTGCGGTTAGGAAACTGTATGGCAGACAGGACATGCACTATCTGAATGTAAACATGCAACCTAAAAAGATCGGTTGCTTTGGCAGCTTCTAACCACATGTGAATGTTCCAAATAACAAAGAGCTTAACAATTTCTTGTATGTCATGTGGTCCACCACATGCTTAGTTACTGGGAGAAATGCTCCCTAATTGGAATCAGGAGTACAGAGCTTGCTACAGATAGACTTTAAGAGAAATCTGACAGAAAAAAGATTTGGCTCCCCAGAATGAACAATTAGTTGTCCTCGACTAGTATAGCAGGGAAAATTTTATTTGCAGACCTTCTGCTTTGAGATTTGAACAGAGAGTATGATTAGAAAAATAAATCCAGTCCTGATTTAAAACACAAACAAAAGCTATGTGAATGAATCTATAAATCCACCAAACACCAGTAAACAATCCTCTGCTCCACAAAGCGGGCAATCACAGAGACACAAATCCCAACACCCATCCAACCCCCCCACACACACTCTTCCTTGCTAATAAAAGTGGGGTGCAGGAGAGAGGTAGAGTCAGACATTTCAGCTTGTACTCCCCTTAATAAATCATTTAATAAATCAATAACATGGCAAGAAGAGTAGGATGGGAACAGACAGGCAAAGGGCTAGGGATAGACCCAAGTAGCTGGTGTTTCCCTTCTGCCCTGACTGGCTGCTCTGCGACGTGCTTACCGGGATCCCTAGAGCTTTTAGAATATTCATTTTACACATCGGGCAGGTACGATGGTCTAGCAGCCAGGGGTCTACACAGGACTTGTGGAAAAGATGCCTGCAATGAAAACCAGGATATTTTAATTCAAATCTGCCACAGCACAATTTACCACTTAGTACCAGACGCTTCTTCTGAATTCAGTAAAGTGAGAGTATTTCAAATGGTGTGGTTTGTGACCTCTGCAAGGGCTGCAAAACTATATCCTACGCACACAAGACCAAAATTATTTCTGCAGCATCTCAAGCACATGTGCACAGTGTTGCTCAACTGAGTTTGGAAAAGAAGACATAATTAGAGAATTAGGAAAAATACATAAAATGCATCAGCAAAACCCATATTCTTTAAATGTTAAAGGCTGTCAGTAAACAAAACCTGCTTGCTGGTAAAGGTAAAAATCACATTAGTATTCTTGATGGTTCTACAGACAAACCTGATTATACATAATTTAAATGTGAAGCCATCAGGGGTCTGGTATTTTTTAGGATGCAGGCATAAGGAAATGAAGTGAATTTTAAAAAAAATGCTACTTTTCATTTAAACAGAAAACCAGGATGATGCTTTTTAAAACATTCTCCCTGACTTTCCTGCTCTTTAGAAGCTGCCCATCAGAGTGAGCTGCTAAACAATTCCAGCCCTGAAGGGGTTGCTGCTAATCCTGTGCTCGGTCTGAAGTGACCACCACACAACTACCTGAGCCCTGTACCCAACCACCCAACTACCTGGGGCCACTTTTCTTAGACATTATCAGGGTGGAGGAACTGAAAGCTTCTTGTCTAGCTTCACCTGACACAAACTGAGATGGAATATAGAGATATTTAGTGCGTGTACCTGACTGACAGATTGTATTTCCTCTTGCGAGCATATTCTGTTACCCTGTGGTTACAGAGAACAAATGTTATAGAACGCAGGAATGTGGGGCTCAGGATTTAAGAAACGCTGGTGAGTAGGCCAAGTCGAGGAGTCGGGGCTCAGCCCAAGGCAGTGAAGTTTGTTCAGCCACACTCCTTCTGAAGAAAAGGGGGAAAGTTTCCTACCATGCATATAGCCTCAGAAATTACACTGGCATGTAGGAAACTGAAAATTAACTTGCCTTCCTAAAAATCTTTTAAAATCAATTAATTGAATAGAATAGTTCAGTTGGAAGGGACCCTAGTCCAACTGCCTAATACAACTTAATAATAATAACTTAAGCAAAACTGCAAGCGGGTATTTTATTCTGAAATATGAGGCTCGATATATACACACACAGTCTTGCTACCAAAAGGTGCAAACTAAGACTAATTTGCTTGTTTTGAAACACCCTATAGATCAGCTCTAAATTTCCTTTCTAGGGCTTGCAACAGGTGTCCCCCATTTTACTTGGCAGAGTCTGAAAGTCACGTTTCAGTCTAATTGAACTTTTACATTTGAGCCGTCCCCAGCCTGCGTTTCCCCGTGCTGTCACTGCCCCACGTGCATCGCTCGTACAGCGCAGCCATACGACCCACCGGGTAACCGCGGGTGGGCACAGCTCCCAGCTGCCCGGGGCTGCGCCTGCAGCAGGACACACACCAGCCTCCACGACGAAATGCAATCTCCGAGAAAGCCAGAATCACTTAATGTGCCAAAATAAGTTTAAGTATTTAAGTGGTACGCATTCAGCTGAATGGGTTGGCTGCTGTATTGTGTCGTGGCCTCTCTCACACAAGAAACACATGGCCTTTCAACTTGATGGAAGATACTGAGGTGCACTTTCACCAATATCGATTTGCAACCCTGGCTCTTACTAACATGGTATCGGCCCACATACTAGCTGGCTGGCTTACTAGCTGGCTTCAGGCCTAAGCAACTCTAGAAATTCAAAGCCAAAACTGTGTGAAATCTCAGAATCTTGTTCTTTTCACTGCAATGTTTTTTCTCACTACTTCTAGAAGAAACAGGTCCTTTGTGAAACAAAGCTACATGGCAAATTATCACATTCCTGTACTTGGTCTGACTTCACACAACTATGAGAAAGGGCAAATCTGTTCTTGGAAGTTTGACCTCATCTAATTATATCAGTTGGCTGCAATACCAAACTTTGTCAAACCTCATCTGATCCTGTACGTCAACATGATTAACACAAAGGAAGTGTCGTGATACTTGAAGTTTAAACCACTACTTTACTGAGGCTACTAAAGTTCACAACCCTCCTTCCAAACAAGACTTGCTTTACTGGGTGAAAACACAATGCACCAAATTCCGGTCTCTGTCCTGCATGACTCTTCCTTCCTTTTATCTCAGGAGGGACATATTCAGCACATCACCAGGCAAGCGTTCTGAACAGGTGAAAGCATAAAGATACAGTCCTCAGGCATGTGTAATTTAATTTTACATTTAGAAGTCTAACCAACAGAATTCCTTGGGTGTGGTTAATTCATGGAGGGTACTGAAAGTCAGTGTCTTGCTTTTCAGCTGTTTGAAGTAACTATGACATTCTTGATAGTGACTGGTTTTCTTTAATTAGATACTCAAATTTATAAACAAGTGTGTTCAACTGCAAGCATCTGAAGCACATTTGTGCCAAAATAATCCGTACATTTACAAAATCTGAGATATTTATTATTCTTTTGGAAAAAAAACAGATTTTCAAAATCTGTTTTGGATAAAAAAATACATAACTTCTATCAAGCCATTTTACCATAGACTAGAAAGTCTCCTTTTGTTTTCAAGTTCAAGCTTTGCAAATCTCAGTCAAGCTGTGGTCCATATTACAGCATTTCATAATGTTTGTTAATCACCAAAAGCTTGGAAATTTCATGCCTTAAAGACTTTCAAAACTGAAGTTTAGTGTTCCTAAAGTTGGCTTCAAAAAACAATATTCTAAAAGAGATCCTACCAATGCCAAGTAATTTAAATACATGACAGATCATGTCACTTTGCACTTCTCAATACTAAATTAGCACACTGTATTATGGCTCTATTAGTTTCAGATTTAATATGTAGAACAGAAGGAACTTGATTATTTGACAGAAATCTACAGAAAAATGGAATGTTATTGAAAATCAGATAAAGATCTGCATTTTTCAATTTTTGTACCACACTACGTAATTAGAGCGCTCATAATATCTATTTTTGAACACGTAAACATTTGTGCAGAGAAGTGAGGTGGCAGGCTTTGCAGATTTGGATTTGACAGTTTATTTTATTCGTTATTAGCTACAGCACTATATACATGCTTATGGCTTTCAACAAATTGTGAATTGTTTGGTGCCCTGATAAGTTTATCATCCAAATTCAGGCAAGATAAGGGTCAGCACAAAGTAAGATGAGAGAGCAACTGCAATATTTCACTGTCACATGCTAAGACAAAGATGGAAAAAGATTAACTGCACCAAAGATCCCTCTCCCTCTGCAGTTCTGACTGATGGAAGTTTTAAAAGGAAGGAGAGGGTAGAGGCCTCATGGATGGGTTCAGAAGTAATGACCCATACAGGGAGGCAGTGAGAGAGATGTTTCAAGCACAGGCTCGGGACATGGCTTTGACAAAGTCAGAGCTAGAAAAAAAAAAGTGTTTTTCTTCTGTTGTGTGCAACCACATGCATTGCAAAACTATGTTGATTTGGATGGGCTGAAAAGTTTCTCAAAAGAACTGTAATTGATAGTTGAGAGAGAGGAAGGTGAGGAGAGGAGATGTCATAACAATCCTCATACAAAACAATGGCTTCCATAAGGAGAAAGGAAACAACTGTTCTTCACCTCTCCTAGGGATAAGAGACACAACGATGTGTTTAACTGCAGCAAGTGAGATCCAGGTTACACAACAGGAAAAGCTTCACCACAGTCAGGGTAGTGAAGCACTGCAATAAATTATCAGGGGAATTTGCAGAGTCTTCATCCCGGGAGACTGCAGAGTGTGTTGGAAAAAACTCCTAAGAACGAGACGTGCATGGCCAGTGCCCCTGTGCCGTTCCAGAGGTGGTGGCCTCCTGGGATCCCTCCTGCACTCTTCTGCAACTGCACGCAGCTGTGTAAAGCTCACAGAGCACAAAGAAAGAAAAGGAACCTCAAAATCCCAGAGCATTTCATTTACTGTTACCTAAATAGCACTTCGTATTTTTTAACTGGAGATTACTTTTGTTTGAAATGTATTTAAAAGTTCTTTAAAGCTGCAATTTTAATCATACGAGAAAAAAAATTTCATTTTGGGCTCAGCCCAAAATTAAAGTAATAATTTGATTGTTGTAAAACTATTGTAAAGCTTTCAGCTTGCTGACAATTTTGAGAAGCTTTTTTTCCAGATTAAGGGAAACCGTTCTCCTCCCACCTTCTACTCCTAGTCCCAACTTTCCAAATTGCACACAAACAAACCTAGCAGTCATGTAATTTTTCTCAGAAGAAAAGCGTGAGCTAAGAGAAAAGGGGACAAAAGCAGAAAGAGAGGTACATCCCTAGGGACCCTGAGTAAGAGCATTGGTTGCCTGGATTAGACATAGGGCTGAAGCGGAGGATTGAGAAGGGTTTTGGTGAGAGACTGAGCAGCACTGTAGTAACCCAATGAGAAGGTTTGGGCTTTTGGGGGTGCATGTATGGTATTATTTGTTTATTTTTAGAGGAAGAAGGAAGGACAAAAGATGATGATGAGGGTAAATGAGAGGAAGGAATCGAAGGGAAGAATGTGTGTGATGAAATAATTTTCACAGAGGGCTAATAAAAAGAGAAAGGAGTGAAGCAGTCTCTGAAATCACAGTTGTTCATGGAGTGAAGGTTCAGGGGAAGGGGAAGAGCTGGAACGGCGTCAGAAAGCACGTTTATTGGTGACAGAAATGAAACAACGAAAAAACAGAGCTTATGAAGAACTCAGTAGAGATGCGGTTGAAAGAATCGCCTTGCCTCTCTGTGGAAGTTTAGTAAAGTTAGTAAAAGTTTAATAAAAGGCACACACTGGGAGCAGCAGCACCAGTAACTTCTCCAAAGCCAGAGCAGAAAAGACAAAGGTGTTTTGAAGCTAGAGATGGAGGACAAGCAGAAGGAACTAGGGCTTTGACAAGAGATGTCACTCTGGGAACAATGAACTTGGTTACATTTGATGTTGTGTCAATGCCCTCAAAGATAACTTCAGTGATGCTTGCTACCATTAAACATAGAACCAGCTGCAAGCCAACACTTTTTTTAATCAAGTGTCAGTCCTTATTTATTTAATACATTCTGTAGAGTGAAGTTTATTAATACAGTCAGTTGTGGGAGCTGGCTAAAGAGGACAGAGAGGAAGAAGCACAAGTTAACTGGAATTTTCCTCCTAGCTCTCCAGAGCAGGATACGTAACAACAGGCTATCCCAGTGCCTGCTCTCTGCCAACAGAAAAGAGAGGACATTTGGGGAAACAGCGTAAGTACTAGTAAACATGTATCTATATGACTTCAGAGCTCATCCACTGCAATATTGGCTGGTGGATTTTTGGTACCCATTTCTTAGGAGATTCAGGCTCCACTAGCCTTAAAAAGAAATCTCAAGATACACAGGGCTTTATACAGAGTGTGCCTGCTAGCAGTGGTTTTCCCAGTACTGCCTGCAGTACAAAGCAGAATCTTTCATGTGAAGCTCTTGGGGCGTATTTGGCTTTGCAGGTAAAAAGTTCTACATCTTGAGCACCTCCCGGATAGAAACACTAAGGTCAGCCAGAACTGGTGTCATATGGTGCTGGCTTCTGTAAGGCTTGGTGAAATGCCAGCCTTTTATTAAACAGCAGCCTAATGAAGTTCCCATACTAGAAACTGCACACAGTTGGAGGAAAAGGATGCTGGAGGAAGAAACCTACAGAGTCTGTAGGTCTTCATCAAGATATAACACTTTCCTACTCACTTAACAGAGACAGAAATTAATCTACTTTTTTTTTTTTTTTTTTTTTGAGGAGGAGATGAGGCTGACAATAGCAGAAAGAATCATGACTACCATTTCCTGTTTTGGAAGTCCAAAGCCATGCACATGTGTAAAATACTGCCCTCACAATTTGTGTAGCAGGAAAGCCAGGGCTTGTGAAGTAGCTGCTTGAGAAAGATCTTTGAGTTTCTATAATTCAAAACTGCTGAGGCTCAAACTGTGAGAATTTTACAAGACAGTTCTGTGGCTGCTAACCTTTTAGCATGAGTCATTTTCTAGGCGACCTTTTAAGTCAGCCAAGAACTGAGCATCACCTGTTAACTATGTGTTTCCTATTCACTCTGCTTGACTCAACACTGTGGATGACAAAGTCTGACTGGAGCCTCATTGAATTATGAGGCGAGACACAAGTGAAAGCTAGAGCTTAGACATATTTTTTGCTGCTGTATAACTACCTCCAAAACCTGCCTGTCTCTATCATGCAAAATTTCCAAGCTTTATTATGCTTCTATGAAAACAGGCTTGATGTCAAACCAAGGTCCACATTTTCTGGTAATTTCTCATTTTTCTGTATTTCTGCCTCATGAAGTGATGCGTTTGTGTCTGTTTGTAGAAAAAAAAGAGTTCACATGCAATTTGTCATTGTGGGGGATTTACAGTAGGTCAAATTTATGATTAATCTGTTGCTTTTTATTTGCCATTTAGTGATGGCAGTAAATAGATTTAATGAGTCACATGAACAAACAGAAACGGACAGCTTGTAACACTCAAATATCTACTAGGGAACAACGTAGCAGGAAAAGAAACAAATATTTCAGTTTCTCAAGCTGTGAACATGTCTGCAGGAGAAGAAAGAAACTCTATTAAAAAAAAAAAAATCTCTGCTCTGTATGTACAGCACTTGAGATTCCTATTTCTAGGGAAATCAAACACTTGCTCTTGCTCTCCTAGGGGAACCACTGTTCCTAAGGAATTTCCTAAGAAATTCATTTCCTTAGAGAAATCCTTCATTAGCTAACACTTCACAGATGTCAATACAATGGCACAGAGAGATGAATAGAGCTGTTACAGGTGGCAAGAGGCTGTGCTCCTGTGTCACATCACCGCAAGTGTATGTGCTGCACAGGGCACGTTCACATGAGGGGAAGAAAAGAGAAAGAACAAGCCCAAAAGCTCTTCTTGTCACCTCCATGTCCCATATGCCTGAGAATATTTTCATGGCAGCAATAGATAATGTGGTCTTTGTCACATTCCCTTTTTGCTTTACTGTTTTTACTCAGCATAACTCTTTTTATGGCTGGGATCTTTTTTTGGATAGAAGTCATCCCTTTCTCAGTGCCTGGACATGGCCCAGGAAAGCAAAAGAAGTGGCTGCATGGGGAGCAGGAGCCCGCTCTATGCCTGGCTGCTGTGCCCAGGGCACACCTTGAAGTCAGGGGCACATTCTTCTAAGGGAGTTATTCTGGACTGATATAAAACCAGTGAGCAAAATAGAGGAATCAAAACCTTTAGTTAAAAATCCTACTGAAGGCTTTGTAATAGGCCCAGATCAGACAAAATTTCTGACTACCATGCTAAACTCAGGTTCTCACCACCATTAATACCACTTCCACTTCAAGTTGAATAAAGAGGCATTTCAGATATCTTTACAGAACAGATTTTGAATAAATCAAAATGATAAACTCACCCTTCCCTCCCCAAGATCTCAGGTAATCTCATCAGCGTAATACTGTGAGAACAGAGCCTGTCTTGAAGTAGAGAGACTATCAGAGCTAAAAGCACCTTCAACCTTCAACTTACCTGCAAGGCAAAATTCTGACAACATCATTGGGCTTGTAGCCTTCAATACAAACAGCACAGTTATCAAAGTCTGGCTCAGTTTCCTACAGGAAAGAGAACATTCATCATTTTTATTTTTTGATTTTGTCAGCTAATCTCTTCATACAAGAGCCTATGTGAAAAAGTAAAACGGCCACTGATGCATGCTGCAAATCCAATAATGCATTTCAAGACAAGCAAGTCAGGTTTTTCCTAACGCATTTCCAGTTGGAAACTTGCCCTGCGAAGCATGCAGATTTAGTTAGCATGTTTTAACTTTCAGGATTTTCTGCATCTTCACAGAATCACCTTCTTCTCTCCCTACTCCATTCCATCCGTAAATTGCTTACCAGTATTCCTCCCCCACCTGAAGTACACCGAGTAGCTAAATAAGCAATTGCCATTTCTGTTCTGCCTCATTGTCCCAGTGGTCTGAAGGAATCCTCAGTGCAGAGTTTCATTTGGTAATGAGCAATTCGAGAAATTACCTTATCACCTTTCCTGATTGTTCTGACTTGCAGCTTGCTGATTGCTTTCTTTGCAGCATCTCCAAGCCGGCGCTGTAATACAAAATTTGCTCTTAAATAAAGAGTATCTCATGCAAGATTCATGCAGAAATCATCACCTTTTCTCCCTAGGCTTCTTAATAATCTGAAGTGACTGTACATGAAACAGGACAGTGCTGTATAAATATAAACAGATGAGGTCAGTCATGCTGTTATTCCCAATAAGGGCACAGTAGTTATGCTAGGCTCGCTGGTAGCCTATGGCCAATGAGGCAAAGCTACTCTAATGGAGTTCCAGTGGAGACTGCATGTGAGCCCATCATGATGCTACACTACTGCACCTTTACTATTCCAGTGAGTAGCGATGTATGTAACAAGTCCACTATTTGGGTATCCTACTTCTTCCCTCTCTTTTTTTAATGACACTTGTAAAAAATGCATTATTAAATGAGGCCTGGGCTAGTAAGCAGAGTGAACACTGGACTTAAGATTCAGGTGGTCTTTATTCTTATGCTGTTCTAGAACTAGTTCATCATCTTCAGCAAGATGTAAGTGCTGAAAGTGAGCTGTTAATTTGTTAACCACGAAAAACATGACTAATCTTCTCTGCTGTTCTCTTTTCCTGCAATACAGAGTTGCCTACTTTATAGGAGCAATGCAAGGTATAAAAACGAGGCGAAAGCATCTGCAGTTTCTTACAGGTAAAGCACTATATAGTCCTGCAGTAACATCCTATCCATACATAACCATTTGCTTGTTCTTTGCCTTTCTATCTTTCCCTCCAGTGGACAATGAATTGCTTACCATGTGATGTTCCTGACTCTTCTCCCATATTTCCAAAACACTGTTACTGTGCTGGCAGGGTCACAGCCACTCAGGACTGAAGTACGTAATAACAGCCTGACACAAAACACCCTGCTCTCAGATGCTGGAGATGGAGATGCCTGCCTCTTGCAGGAGGCTGAGAACATTATGGGGCAGCTCATGCAATCGCTGCTCAGCGGTGCTACCTCTGCACCCTGTGCTATTGAGCTTGTGCCCGAACCAGTGCTCCAAGGCCTTGGCTGCTCACTTGTGCTAACCCAACGATGAGGCGATCTGGAGACAGACTCACAGGCTGGAAAGGTCTTTGAGAGGTTACGTACTTCCACACCCTGCTCAAGGCTGGGTCAACTTCAAAGTCAGAGCTGAGTCCAGTCAAGTTTTTAATATCTCCAGGAAGGGAGATTTCACAACCTCTGTGGATAATTTGTTCCAGTGCTTAACCACGCTCACAGTCTTTCTTTTTTTTTTAAACATACAAATGGAATTTCCCTTGTTGTAATTTGTGACCATTACCCTTGTCCTCTCTCTGTGCACCTCCGAGAAGAGTCTGACTCTGCCTCGTCTCACACCCCGTTATGCAGCTGGAGGCTGCAAGCAGAGCCCTTCCTCCTCCTCTGCTCCCCTCCCGGCTTAGCAAGCTGAGCTCCCTCGCCTCTCCTCAGATGTCGTGTGCTCCTGTCCCCAGACTATACTGGTGACCCTCCTCCGGGCTCTCTCCAGTTTTTTCATGCCTTTCTCGTACAGCTTCACGCAGCAACACATACTCCGATGTCTTCTTGTCAGTTTTATAACAGTTCATGATACAGTGCATCCCAATTTGCCACCAATAAATGACTTAAACTCTTCTCTTCACCTCCTCTCCCCATCCATGTTTCCAGCCATGTGCTGTTAGATAGGAGGGAGACTTAGGAGCTTTGGTGACTCAGAAGACATTCAACTTTTCGGGCTGGGAACAACACCCGTGCTGGAGTTCAGAGGGGCCTGTCAGCAGGAAGGGTTTCCAGCTGGAGGGGGTGAGAGCATGAAGCCAAAATTGGAAGGAAGCTGGATGTAGTTTGTAAATTGAGACCTAATCGCCATGCAGATACAATTAATAAATTACCACTTTGTTCTTCAGATTCAATTAAAATCACTGAATTAGATTTAGAGAGTAAGCTTATTGGATTGGAAAGACATGGAAGACTGACAAAATGCATGCAATACTGAAAGCAGAGAGCAATTTCAGATCTGGCTAAAGAGGTGAAAATGATCTTGGCTATAATATGAGATTTACATATGAGCTTTCCAGCATAACTAATTATTACATGTGAGGGAGTATCTTGTAGTTATACATCATCTCTTCTGTGGTACATTTTTCTCACAGTCTCCCTTAAATAAAGGGATCAGACTAGAGCTGGAAACATTTCTTGCCAGCTATTTGTTTCTTTAATGTAAATCAAAGACAGACTGATAACATACAGCAAGACAAGAGCCATTATGTCCTGCTTCAGGAATTGCTTGTGATTCCTTTTTATCATTATTATTACTTAAACTAATGAAATGTCTCAGTTCTTTTTTGCACGTTCTTCAAGGGGAAAGGACAAGATTAAAGACTCATGTACATCTTTGATCTGCTTGTTTTCATGTTTGCTTTCTCTTATCTATCTTAAATAGACAAGTTCATGACTTACATGCAAATGAGAATAATTTAGTTTTTGAAAGAACAGGAATACCTTGGAGTAAAGTCATACTTTCAAAGGACTCTTCCAGTTGAAGGAAAGGCATGCTATCACTAACCAATGATTTCCCCTAAAAGATAAGAGGCATTACAATAGTTTAAGGGTTTCAAGTGAGGCTTAGAGATTTACAGTCATAAATCTCATAATCTCATTAGCAAGGCTGCAACATTCAGTACTGGACTGGAAGGAGTTAAGCGTATCAGATGCAGTGGTCTTGTGGAGATGGTGATACTAGTTCAAAAGGACAGACAGTAGCATGGAAAGCATCACTTGTCTGTTCCTGAAGAAGTAAATGACCGTAGATGCTGTGGAAGAGAAATTACGGTAAGTGCTTCTCTCTTAATGGCCTTACTAAACTACCACCTTTGCAGGGAGGAGATCGCCTTGTGCCTTGCACAGAATGAAGCACACCATCAGGACGAGGTATCAGACACATCTCCTGTACCGCAGATAAAGTTTGTGGACTTCATCATGGGAAGCATCTTCCCAAGACTGCTTCAAAGATTGATTTGCCTATTCAATGGCCCAGAACTCTAATTCAAAGCCACGGCCAGCAGTCTTCCTTCTCAGGTAACTGCTTGACTCTCCACGTGCTGCCAGTCACATACTAAAGTAGATCCTTCACTGGAGATTAACCCAGGATGTACAGGACACTCCTCAGCCCCAATGCGATCATTGCCTGCTTTGGCTTTCACTGTCCTGCAAAACTCATGGAGCCCACCTGGTTTCAAAATGACTTTACAGAAAACTTCTTAACAAGAAACCAATGGGAAGAAACGACAGGAAAGAAACATGGTCAACAGGTCTGGCACTTAAACATCATCCCCTCACCATCTTCCCATCTCACAGACAACAAAGAGAACTCTACTATTACTGGTGAAATACGAAATCTGACACACTGACAGGGTTGTTGGTTGGGGTTTTTTTGTTTGTTTGTTTGTTTGTGTTTTTTTTTTTTTTAAAGCCTGTATCCTGGCTGTTACAGGGCTGAGACAGCAAGTCATATTTTGCTGAATTATCTCCAGGACTTAACTTGTCACATAATTCCAAACTGCTTTCAATTAGCTCTGCAAGCTGATGTCTTTTGATGCAAACAATTCCCACAGTCTTTCACAGAGAAACTCTCTCATCTTCAGAAGGGCTCCAGGAACAAGCAGCTGAGGAAGCAGATTGCCTGTGCTTTCCTTACATAAATTTATCCTCTTGATAGCAAAATGGTGTCTCATCAGGGCAACCACCTACTTCCTGGGCACCTTGTTAGGTGGGAAAAAAAGAGGAGGCCTTGGATTTTCATCCATGCGAATATTACTACCTATCTTCTACTTCCACATGTACCATACAGTTGTCTGTGCTAGAGATACTCTGAAAAATTAAATGTATTAAACTCAAAATTGAAATCTAACCATATTGGTAGCTGACACCTTGGCTGCAGGTGCACAAGCCCATAACGGAAGACAGTTTTGTGCTCCACTGCATTAACTCCCAGCCAAGTTGGGACGAACAGGCAAGGGCATTCAGCGAGAATCCTTGAGGTCCTGATTCTCTGCTTATCAAAATCAGGCACCTAACTGGAGTGAGCTGTGTCTTCCTTCTGGCACATGAACCTGGATTTTGCACACACGGTGAGGAAGAGTGGTGGCTGAAGATGTACATGCTGTATGTCCAGGCTTCATCTCACTGGGGAGTCACAGGAAATGATTCCAGGAGATTCTTCAGTCTTTCTAGCTGCCTCTCTCACTAGCTGGACTCGTTGCTTTCTTGATGGATAATTAAGTCAGTTCCTTTTGGGTTTACTGCTTGATCAGCAACTTATGCTGTGTGCAAGAAGGGAAGTGGGCCTGGAAAGGAGGGTCACCATATAAAAGAGGACAAGGAGGCAAAGGTGGTTATGAGGCTTGACAAAAGGACACACCATGTTTTGCATGAAAGGAAGACATAGTTACAATGGGTCAGCTTGGAAGAGGCAAAATGGAAGATGACTTAGGGATACTTGGAGTGACCAAGGAAAGATGTTCAGAAATCTTGCTTTCATGTAACAGTGCAACACCCCTCCTGCTTGGAGATAATGGCTTTTTCTGCCAATCATATTTTGCAGTCAGTCACATCATCCCATTCCCTAGGCACAGTGCCCAGACTACCAACCCACAGGGGGCTGAACTGCTCCTGGTAGCAACTCCAGTATCAGCCAAACCTAGGAAGCGCACGCATGATGGAGGTTAACAAACATGTAGGCATAGGTTCTTATTTGACACAGAAAACATAGGCCCTCGCAAGCCCCTGTTTTAAAACTGTGAGATTTTTAAATCATTCAGATGTCAAAATTAATTTAAGCTTTTAAATTTTTTTTTTAAATTATTTTAACCGAAGTCGAATAAATGAGTCACAGTTTTTCACACTTTCAGAACAGGGCAGTCAGTCTGCACAGTTAGATTTTATCACATTGCAGGGTAGGAACTGATAGCACAACTTTCTCTGAATAGGCCAGCTGGCTCCCCCTTCATCTGGTGCTCTGTTTATCCCAACATTTCAACCTTTGGATAAACTTTAGCCTGAGTACATCAAATACAAATAGAAGGAAGCATCCTTCCTAAAGTTGGCCAGCAATGAAAGTGCTTACAACACATGCAAGGCTTTCTGACGAGTAAGCACAATACCTTCATACAAACAGATATGCAAGTTATAATGGCAAAAGCTTTTGAGTGCAATGACAAAATAATCTTGCTCCAGCAAAGCAACACAAACAATTTTTATTGTATATATCTGAATATCCAAGATACTAACATAGAACTTTGTGATCCCATCCTTGTGCTACAAGAAGATGTGTCAAAAAAAACCGCAAACAAGTAGAACTTTAGGGGAAACAGAGAGGAACCCTCATGGAAAAGGCAAAGCAAACTGACCTCTTCTGAACTACCTACATCACTATATTCCATAGCTAGGACTAAAAGAGAAGAAACAAACCACAGCAACTCATTAACACAAATGGTTGACCTTTATCTGTATATCACTACCATTTTTCATACGAAAAGAGCTAATAAAGAGATTAGAGGAGATGTCACGCAAAGCTGGATGAAGAAAGTACATGAAGAAACTCTAGTTTGCCCCATATCATTACTACAGCTTTGGCAAAAAATTAGTAATAAATAATTGCTTAGGAGGCATGCTTTCTTATTCTTCTGAAGAACAGAACTAGTATAACAACAAAGTTATTAAAACCTCTGCACAGGACAATTGCTTGTGGACATTAGTCTTGTTCAAACTTTGGAAAGAAAATACTGAAAAGGAAGTCTGCTTGAATATATAAATCTATCAGTTCCAAACTATAGCATATTACCTGAATGAGCTTCTTATTTTGCTGGGTTTCATGTTTATGTATGTCTATTTACACTACTAATCTGCCTGTATAATTACTTGATTGAAAGCACGCTTATGGTACTCGCATATATAAATTAAGCACACATGTGCTTTTGTAGCCAAAGCATCTAAAAATTATCACAGCCGTTACAGTCACAGTGAATCTGCTGCCAGTGATGTTCAAATTCCAGCTCGGATAGTCTCATTCTTGCTATCCAAAATTTCATACTGTATATTTAAAAGGAAAATATATTCTTTCTGTCTGTAAATACGGAGCAGCTGCTCTCTATCTCAGAGGATGCCTGAATTTCAATGGAGGAGGGTGAGGGATCCCCATACGTTAAGTATACATTACAGAGTGTGTGGCAGTACTTTTATCTACAAGATGATTATTAACACTCTCCATTTTACTTTTTCTGCAGAGCAAGCAAGGCAACCCTCCCCCTGCCCCAACAGTAACTTATAAAGGGTCCAGAAACATCTCTGAATTACAGGGCATTTTTTTCCCTGCAGTAAAATTGTTATCTCCTCAGATTTCATACATTGATAACATTTTCTACTGTACCATTAGAATGAAATGTAGAAGCCACAGCTTCACAGTTCTGCTGATCCCGATAGTTGCAACCAGACAAGAAAATATTAAATTTATTATTAACATTGCTATTATTATTCATTGCTGAACTACAATAAAGATGCACAGTGCTCTATAAATCCAGAGGACCTCAGGACCTAGGGCTCATTCCCACTGCTGTTGACTTCTCTCCAGCTCTATAGGTTTTGTATCTCTTTCAGGGGCTTTGGACAAGGTGCCAAAACCAAAAGCAATGGTTTAATAATATTGGTGGCTATCACTACAGCACTTATATGTGCACTGATCACTGTCAAATGAAGAGACACATTTGCCTTTCAAGCCCAAGACCCTTCTAAAGAAGTATTAAAATGAAAACACTCTCTGTTCTTTTTTTCTTTCTTCACTTATCGTGAACTCTTGTTTCACACACAGACATTCACATACCTCACTATATTTTAGTCATAATTTTGACCAAGGGTCGTTAGTTATACACATTTCTATGTCACTTGGCTATATGTACTAAGGCAATCTTTTTGCTAATAAACATTATCAACTTTCTGTCTATTTTTTGTGTGTTTTGCACAGGGGAAAACCCCCATTTTATATATATATATATACACACACACACACACTATATTAATTTCTTTTTTTCCTGAATCCCATCTATATTGACAGAAGTCTTGGCTTTTCCCAAATACAGGCATTTTTTAATCCCCATTCTTTTCACGGTCTCATTTTTTGTTTTGTTTTGTTTTTTACCACACTTTCACAATTTCCTCAAATTTTACTTTTAAGCTGAATTCCATGGTGATTTTTTGGAAACACAAACAGCCATTCCAGCACTGCTCACCTGATTTCTGTCTCTGGCATTTGCGTAGCGGAATCGCTGGATGTAATAGAAGACCAACCATGCCAACGAGATGATCATCAGCACAATGAAGGAGATGGAAACGAAAACCACAGAGGTCCGGCTGACATACTTCTGCAAGTTGCGTGTCCCAATGGTTATGTACATCATCACAGTAATGTTCCTCTCCAGGAGGCTCACTATCTCTTTTCCTTTGGGTTCAGGAATCATTATTGCTACAACATCTTCTAGACCTATCAGACAGGAGAGAGAGAAAAGAAACCTTAAGTAAAACAAGGGATCACCATGTAAGAAAATGACACGAGGATGTAGCAAGGCCCAAAAAAAAAAAAAAAAAAAAAAAGGCAAAACAGTCACAAAAAAGCTCCCCTTTCTCCTGCTGGTTTTCACCAAGAGGTAAGTCAGATGGATCTGGTGAAGGTTTCAACTGGAACCAGTTACACAGCATGTTTCTATAAACTAACCTTGGTGAGATACATAAAATGTGTTTCAGGGGTTGACATAAACACAGATTTCCAGTGCTACTGAGGTTTATCTAGACGATATTGCTGTAAGCACTGCAGAAAGGGAGACATCCTGCAGCCAGCATCCTTCCATTCAACACTCCATATACATTTATCATAGCCCATTTTGCAGGGTCACAAGTCTGTCAGAGAAGCCCCTCCAAACTCCGCATTCAGATCAGAAATACTTTCAATCACAGACCCCCACATGGTTTCATAGCCCGAAGGGGCCAAAGCATCACTGCCCTCGCCTGGGGCTGGCAACAAGAGAAGTCTGAAGGGACAAGAGCAGCTTGACATGTTCCCAGGTGTCCTGGTTTTGGCTGGGATATCAGCTGCTGCCCCGTGCTGCCAGACGCTCCCCACAGCGCGAGCCCACGCAGACGTTTGGTAGCCCTTGCTGGGAGCTGGACTCACCAACTGATGCAAGGTTAAAGTCAAGAGCGCTGTTTTGTTCCACAAAAAATGCTACTGCAGCCCAGATCAGCCCCCAACAGTTTGCAGCATGGCCCCACAAGGACGCGAGTCAGAACAGCTGAGGCGGCAAAGGGGTGTCCACTAGTGGGGTGGGCAGGGACTTCCTACAGTCCTGTCGATCTTTCTGAAGCCATGAGCCTGTGAAATGGGCCCTCCACCGATCTATCAAGCCTCCACTCTGCACCAACTTTCCTTCCTGTACAGTGCTGTTTCATTTTACTTGCATCACATGCTGCTGAAACTATTTTCCTTTCATAATTTTATGTCCCCTATGTACGTGACAAATACAGGCTGAAATTATCTGGGGTTGGGCAGCTTGTTAAATGCCTTTTCTGGGTTTATAAATAAACTATCACTGCTTTACAGTTTAATATTAGGGATATTTGTTCTTCCACTTCACAAAACACATATGTAGACAATTTTTACACCTAAGCTATGTTTTGCAATAGTCAAATCCTGAATTGCACTAAGCGGCTAAGGACAAACAGGATGTATTATAATGTAGAAACGTGCTAGAAAGAACAGCATATGAAATGATCACAAACTGGCATTTAGAAAGAAAGGTACAAACTGGGGGTGTCTGAAGTCAGAGAGAGGATGCTGGGGTGGGGTTTCAGAATTTCAGCTGAAATCCCAGGAAATCAGCCAGCATGTCATTAACCCCACGGCTACCTGTATTTTGACTGTGGCAGGAGGCCAAAGTGCTGCCTGCTTCAGGACATTTGTGGAAGCGGGAAGGGATCGCTCGGCCGCGAACGGAGACGTGAGAGGGTGACTTGCGTTTCCAACAGCATCCCCCTCCAAGCCGATATCCAACCCGAGCTTCACCGGTGCAGCACTGTGCCCTGGTCCTCATGGTCCAGCTCAGACACTTCTCCACCAAAAACCCCTGGGAAGTGTAAACCAGGTTTTCAAAGGTATTTAGACACTAAAGACCAGGAGGTGTCTAGCAGGATTTTGGATATACTAAAGCAGACAGGTGGGTGGCATTCAATGTAAAACGCTAACCGTGGTGGAAACTTTATCAAATGCTGCTGGGTGCCTGGATCAATTGGAGGTACTGAAATAGCTGTGACAGACTGTTGCTACTCACACACAAAATCTGCTGCAAAGCTGGGAACTGAACCCTCCTCTCTCAAGTCTTGGAGTAGAAGTGCAAACTGCACCACTCTTCCTCTCATGAGGCCTTCCATCATAACGCTTTCCTGATTACGAACCAGCCAGTCACCGAGTAGGGGGAAATCAATAGTTTGGCTGAGTCAAGAGTTTCAGATATCCATGATAGGAAACAACCTTTCTGCTGATACTCTTCCATAAAGTGTTAATCATTTTCAGCTATTTCCCTTTATTTGTCTAGTAAGAGCCCACCTTCAGCAGCCAAGATATATCTGCGTTTGCAACTCTTCTGATACCTGTTTATTACAAAAGGCTAATGCAAACATTACCCTAACAGCCTAGGGAGAATTTGCCAAGTCTCAAAGTGGCTGAGAAGGGCACTGGTGCCATGCCAGTAATTTTCCTGCAGTCAATAAGACAAATTGTCTGGAGCAGTGCTTAGCTGTCCACATGCCTTCCTTTGTTCTCTTCCCTTTCTTTAAAGAAAATAAAAATTTTAAAAACACTACAAGAAAACCAAAGCAACCACCTCACACATAGCTGAACAGAACGCATAGTGAAAAATCCCACAGCCAAAAATACTGAAATTAATTTCATCAACTCCTCTCAAAAGCCACAATTCTGACCCACTCACTTGTCCAGTATGGACCTCTAACATCATCTTCAGTACAATCTAGGATGCTGCATGAATGATGTTACCTGAAAGCCTATAAAAATGGGATATACAGACAAAAACATTTTCAGTAGAAAATACAGGTGTATCTTAACTGGTTAATTACCTTGAATCTTAAATGTCTTTAAAAACTTTAACATGTTTAATTATGTTTAATTCAACTGAATATCACTTAGTATGTTTCTAGAGAACTGCAAATAATAGGCACAGGCCAGATATGACATGTTGCAAATAATCACATTCAATTGTTCAGTTATGAAACTAATATTTTGTAATAATAAAACAAGTGCCCCACAGTAACGTCCTATCTTTCTTTAATAGTAAAGTAATGAAAAGGAGGGAGAAAAAATTTGTGGTCTCCTGCATAAGAAATATCAGAAATAGCATGGCCAGCAGGACTAGAGCAGTGATCGTGCCCCTGTACTTGGCACTGGTGAGGCCGCACCTCGAATCCTGTGTTCAGTTTTGGGCCCCTCACTCCAAGAGAGACATTGAGGTGCTGGAGCGTGTCCAGAGAAGGGCAACGAAGCTGGTGAAGGGTCTGGAGCACAAGTCTGATGGGGAGCGGCTGAAGGAACTGGGGTTGTTCAGCCTGGAGAAAAGGAGGCTGAGGGGAGACCTTATTGCTCTCTACAACTACCTGAAAGGAGGTTGTAGAGAGGTGGGGACCAGTGTCTTCTCCCAAGTAACTAGCAATAGGACGAGAGGAAGTGGCCTCAAGTTGCGTCAGGAGAGGTTTAGATTGGATATTAGGAAAAATTTCTTTACTGAAAGGGTGGTCAAGCATTGGAACAGGCTGCCCAGGGAAGTGGTTGAGTCGCCATCCCTGGAGGTATTTAAAAGACGTTTGGATGAGGTGCTTGGGGACATGGCTTAGTGGTGGACTCGGTAATGCTAGGCTAATGCTTGCACTTGATGATCTTAAAGGTCTTTTCCAACTGAAACGATTCTATGATAAATTTAATCTCGTTCCTGTTTTTCATCACCTGCCCTTTCTGATTAAGCTACAGTGCAGCTTTCTGGCTTCAATTCACGATGGAAATGTAACTGGTTTTGAATAGGAGTGCAGCCACATGCCTCCCTCCTCTGTTCTCTCCTCCTTCCACCTCCCTGCCAGGATGGCCTATTGCCACCTTGGGCCTAGGGCCTTTTAAGATACTTTAAAAAACACAAGATACTAAGTAAATTGCCATGGATATATGCTATGTAAAACTGTGTTTAGAAATGCAAAGTAGAAGACACAGCTATTGCAAGAGGAAAGCAGCTGCTTTTATTTATTCAAACCCTTAATATATTCAAATTTCAGGCTATCTGGTTATTTTCTTGGAAAACATTACCATTTGTAATGAAGCATTCTTGGAAAAAAATAACCAAATCAGTGACAAATAATAATAAAATGTTTAAAAAAAAGCCCTGATTGAGTTTATGATAATTTCTCCAAGGCACTATAGTGAATGCTATTTGATCAATCAAGTCATTAAGCTAAGTTTTTAATCTCAAATATGCTCAATATTGGGAAGAAAATAAAAAAAGAAAAAGTAATTTATTTCCCTTTCCTCCCTTATACAACAAAATGTTTGTATTATCTCAGTTTCAGTATCTAATGACATACAAGAAGCTCTGACATACATGAAAACTACACACATTAAAGAAGGGAAATAATGTAATGAGACATCAATGTTAGAGATGCATTTCTACACCCAAGTACACATTTGTTCAACAGACTTCAAAAGAGAGAAAGTATCTGGTCATAGGTATTGATGGTTCTCTGGCGAGTTAAATGCTAATGATGCCTTTCATTAAACACACCCACAATGGTAACTGCATTTTGTGGCACTCTTATTACCTAACACATTTCTTTTCTTTTTCTGGCCAAGATTAATGCAGAGTTTGACATGAATTTTTAAGTAGCTGTCAGGATGAATCAGAGATTCATAAATCAAAGGTATTCAGGCTGCAGTGAATGGATTTTTTTCCTTCTTTTTTGGCTTAGGAAACATTTAACATACCCGTGCTCTCTCCTTATGAGCCAATAACAAAACAAATAAGGTAGAACTTAGAGGCATTTGGGATGACTTAAGTCACTTTAACTTGCTGAAGTGTATTTGCCTAATCAAATACTTCTGGGTGGAGAAAACATGCTGCCGGTCTTCAGGCTGCTATTCTGCTTCTGGGCTCTGACATCCCTTGGCATTACGCAGGAGGGCCATCAGCAGGGTTATCGGTGGGCGTTGGACAGGCCCGGGCATTGCTGGCTCCAGAGGGGCCATGCTGGCGTGCTGTGGACAGGCTCAGCTTGTTTCCCAGTCACTGGGCCAAACGTGTAGCCCTGTGGCTAATCCATCGATGGCACAACAGCCGCACCAAGCTGTGGCTACTTCGTTCACTTACAAAGAGTTGCTCTGGAACTAATAGGCATTGATATAGTGAATCCCCCAAGCACTGTACCTTCCTGTGTGGGTCATCCTGGGCTCTTCCTCACCCCAGCCTGCAGGAGAAGGAGCCCCATCTCCTAACGAACTGCTAACAGCAGGAGGAACCGCGGAGCGAGGGGAGATGGAGAGCGAGTCTGCAGCAGGCGCCAGCCGCCCTCTGACACCTACACGTGGCGGTGGACGGCAGAGCTGCGAAGCAGCGACCAAGTCAGAGAGTGTTTTCAACAGCAAAATGCACGCTTCGGAAGAGGACCTGGAAGACCCTCTCCAAACCCTCCTCCTCCATGCAGTACTTGGCTATGGAAATACATTTCATCTGGGATGCTTTTATGCAAAATTGCAAACTTTTTCAAGTGTAGCCATCTATTCACTGGTGACAGGGGAAAAGAAAGACTTCAGTTCTGTAACAGTGGCTTTTGTAGAAGAAATGAACAGATTTTACGGCCAGAAGATGCACATAAATTCTCCAACCTGGCCACAGGCTGTGCTGACAAACCTGTGATATTTCTGGATTCTGCTCTGGGAGCTTCAGGGGTGATACTGAAAACGGTCCTCTGTTCTCCTAATCAGCAGTCAGGCCCAGCAGTGGTGGGCTGCTGCTTTAATGCTTTGTCAATTTTTGATGGAGGCTCTAAAAAGTAGTATGTTTCCGACACATCTTAGAAGAGACGATTTAATTCTTCATGCTTGGCAACTGCCAGAAGTCAGTTAGAGAAATAATTAATTGAATTATTTGAATAGAATTCCAATTTGGGAGGCATACAGAGTCTTCTCCAAGATATCCTATCAAGATCTAAATAAGGATTTCTCTTATGTTGTACATCAAAATCAAGTACTAAAGTATTTCTTTTTACAGACTTTGTAACTGAAAACTCAAACACTATTTTAGAGTTCAGAAATTGCCCTGATAAGACAGACAGTGTTCAGTCCTGCTCAGAGCCCAGGAATAGAAACCTCGCAGGAGGGTGCAAGAGCCTAAGCAACTCTTCCTTTACTTCTTGAAGAAATAATTTCACTTTTAGGAATCTGTTTCGCTAACTACCAACTATTGGAAAAAAGCCAAACAAACATAGATCTAAACAATTCGACAGCCTGCCTGTGCCCAGCTCTGGAGCACCCTCCCTGGGCTGAGCCTGTGGTCTGTGCGTCCTGCCAGCCCCGGCAGCGTGAGCCAATTCGGCGGCGGTGCTTCCTGCGAGCTCAGCAGCGCTCGCTCCGCACGAGGACTTACTGCGCTGCCAGCCGTGCCAGGGCTTTCCTGCCGTAGCTCCCGCTGCTGCCTGCGTCTGCGTGAATGGATTTTACGGTACTATCTGGATGATGGGTAACATTTTAAAGCAAATTTGGAGCAAAGCACAGACATTATTTTTTAAAGGCTACTATATTTTTTTTTTCTCCAGAACAGCAGCTCAGCTGAGAAATTAGTACTGAAGAGAACGAAAAGGAACCCATGGTCATGGTGCTGTAGTTGTGATTGTCCAAGCTATAACCAAGAATGGTCTGTTGGGCTATTAGAAGATACTACTTTTTGCTACAGACCTTGTTCTCTTTAAAAATACTATTGCTTCATAATCATGTTTGGTTCCTTTACAATGAAATTACATGGGAAATGGTATATAGGTTAATCAGATGGCATTTCAATTGAATTTTAATGCCATGTAAATTGTTCTAATATTTTCATAATTGCAACAAGGGTTCCAAATCTTTAAGACCATCCAATGAGAGTTCAATCTCACTTCTTCTGTTCTGTATGGTGCAATTATAAATTGATCTGTTTTTCTCCTTTAAAAATAAACATAGGCTTAAATTACATCTTTGTGAACTCAAAAATTACTTTTGGAAACCAAAGCAATATTTTAGAAAAGCTGATTTCTGAGCTTCATCCATTTCAGAGAAGCAGCAGCGTAACACTGTTTAAACAACGTCCTAGACTCTTACGTAGGCCAACCAGTAAGAAATCAAATTCAGTAAACGGACTGCTCCCTGCAGGAACTCCCCTTTATGGGGCATTCATGACATTGGTCTCAAATTGAAGTATCAGTAAATGAGACTATAGAAAAAACTGGCAAAGAGAAGAGCAATATATAGTAAGTAATACATAGTCAATACATCATATATCATAGGTGAAATGACTACAAATCATAATCTATAATCTCTTGCATAAACTGTCTCAATGCCAGAGGACTAGAAAGGACACCAGTTTCTAATGAGGTTTCATAACAGATATGGGCAACTACAGATCAGGTTGTCCAAAGTTATTCAGTGAGGTTCCTCACCAAAAACTCTAAAGCAAAAAAGGTGGCTCTGAATAAAATAGGAAGAGCCTCACATGAGAAAATAAGGGGTTAAAACCCAGGATCTTGGTGTTCCAAAACATCAGAGAGCCACCAAGTACAAAAGATACCCAGCAACCACGAACTGCTGGAGGCTGGGAGAGCGATTCCGGGGAGGCAGGACTAAACGTTCAGCCCGCGCTTATGCTCTTCCCCAAGCAGCTGCTGTTTGCCATTATGAGAAACACAATGCTGGGACAGATGGACCTTTGGTCTCAAACCGTAGACTTGCTTTTACGTTAACTGGGAACTGGAAGTTGTATCTCCCCTGGAGAGAAGAAAGATTAAGTCAGGATTAAGACAGCGAAACAACAGGGCCAAAGTCAGAGGTCTGATTATGCCAGAAAGTCCCTCTCTGCCGGAGTGGGGAAACCATACCTGTTTCTGCGACCGGTGATGAACAAGAAAGGACTGGGGCTGAGACAGTGGGTGCCTCTTGCTTCTCAAAGTCCCACTTAGGGCTTGACCCAAGGCAGAAGGGTGTGTTTCCGATGTGGCGGCAGGAGGGTGGGTTGGCGGCTCAGAGCTGTGCACCACATGTGAGCGTTCAGCTGCCACCACGGGGGTGCGAACGCAGGCGCAAAGCAGAGGAAAGCAGTGCAAGATGGGAGACGCACCTGCTGGCCCGGAGAGACGGACTGCATCACCCGCTACGCTGAGCATCACACCTGGGTCCTGCAGATGGGCCCGTCCACCTCTTCTCTCAGTGCCCATCCCAGAAGGGTATCACTGTCACCAAGGGCAAGGGATCGGTGAGGTTTTGGGAAGGGTTTCACCCTACAGTGAGGGGAGGCTGCAGAGCGGGATGCAGAAGCCTTTGCCCACCCCACCTGTGGGGCCCGCAGGTGCTGCCTGCCCCTAGGTGCCCCCCACGCAGCAGCCCCGCTCCTCCCTCGCGCCCTGCCGGGTGGAGGAGGAGAGCTGCCAGCCAGCCAAGGAGAGCAGGAGCGTGACCGTTCTCTGTCCCCGCTGCTAAAACTGAGACGCACCAGGCAGGCAGAGCCAACCCCCTTCTAGGGTGCCCAGCCTGAGAGGAAAAAGAATGCAGAGGAAGGCCAGAAGCGAAGACAGCATAGCAGCACGTAGCCCCATTTTTGTGGATATCAAGATACTGAAGTTATCAGAACATGAGTTTTCACCATATAATCTTTTTTCTTTTTTACTCTAGAGCCCTTGCTTTGCAATGACGTAGGTGCTTTCATCTCCCCCCGCCCACATTTCCAATTTGTTTTCCTTCTCTGTTTAAAAGCAGAGATATATTTCCTTCAACTTATCCTCTCCCTCATTTCCCGCTTCTCCTTGGCACTGTTAGCACTCGCCTTGGTCCTTTGCCCATCTTCCAAAACATTTAACTGTAAATCAAGTTTCCTTAAAAGGCAAATGCAGCAACCATGGAGAGAGGAGCGACACCTTTTCCCTACAGCACTTTTCCCATTTGTAAAAGAAGGAAACTCTTGCACAATTTTTTTTTTCTTATACAACCTTATTGTCACAAAACGCTTTTCATTGCAGAAGCACAAATATCTAGTACGATAATTAAGTGACCTGCAAAGAAAAAAGACGTACTGATGTTAATGACTGGCTACAGTATTTAAGTAATAGATACAAAAGTTTTCTATTCCGTCCTGAAGTGAACAACAATAACCTCCAGCAGAGCTGCTCTCGGTTCATTTCTTTCAATGCTAAAACCAGGAGAGGCAAGATGCTTCTGGCTGTGATCTTTCCTTTGAAAAGCAGTCTCAGCCACTGTTTATTACTGTTTAGGGACAAAGAAATTTCTGTTCATGTTTTTGTAATCAATGTTGATCTTGCCAAGGCTGTAAGAGCTCAGAGTATATTGTCTTCCTCTGATTTTATGCAGAAACTGCAGCAAAGGAAAAAGAAGTAAAAAGCTACAAAACTCACAAAATCAAATTCAGCATGATAGCTGCATTTTTCCTGGGCTTGGTTCCCACAGTGTCAGCTCATCAGCCCGCTGAACTAACCCATGCTAATGAACCAACGTGGTGTTACTTATTCACACTTAATTACAGAAAATGGGCGGTTCTCCGAGAGGTTTCCTCAGACCCTAACCCAAGGCACCAATTTTCAAGACTGTTATCATAATCAGAATAGTACTTCATTATAACTGCTAATCACTTGTACTGAAGACCTCTCTAGAAATCTCCCTTGGTTTCTAAACATTATATACTGTTAATGGCATACGCCAGTTGTTGTAAGTTCTCTGTTTGGGAACTTGCACTGCAATGCTGTATGATTTTTTCATGTACAAGGTGGCCAGACAGACTCCTTTATGCAGGTGTTACAGCTAGGATATGCTCCAACTCATAGCAAAATATGCCACGGGAATAATTTATTAGTAAAACACAACCTTTACAGAGTTGTGGCAAAACACACCCACTGTCTAAAGCAGAAGCTGCTTTGCTTTCTTCGGTGGAATTGTGCCAAAAGAAAATAGTCTTAAATAGCATCTTACGTAGTCAGGGTAGAGCACAATGCAAACACAAGCTAGCTACTGTACCTGGCACTCTTAGAACAGGTATAAATATACTTTAATTTACAAATGGGGAAACTAGAGCAAGTGTGTTGAACAACGCGATAAAGGTTCATGAAAGATAAGGGCAGAGCATCTAAATCCCAGCCTCATCCCCGACAGGCAAGCAGCACCGATGCTCCTCCAAGAAGGCAGGATGAATAAGCAGAACGGCTGGAGCTGCTCATGTCTTCCTTGGAAACAGGGTTCAGCAAGCCCTGCCTGTCCAAGGTGCCCTTCCCTCTGCTAGCAGGGCAATTCAGCAAGAGCTGGTAGATGCTGGCGTCGTCCACTCCCTGCCTGGGGACACACACGCCGAGTTTGTCACTGTACCCCTGCTTTAAACCCTCCTCCCTTCAAACTATGGATCCCTCCCCAGGTAAGCCCATATTTGGGTGAATCAGGATGCTTGCACAGAATATGGCATAAAAACAGTCGGCTGATCGTACTCGAATGGTTTAGGAAGGCAGTACCCCTCGCTGTTTGCAACTGCTCCCACAACACACCGCACGGGGAAGTGCCGGCGGCCAGGAGAGGCTTGAGTTGGTGAACCCTGGCAAGAACCACAGCTTCCTGCTGCAAACACCAGGCCAGCTACCTCTAGCACAGCTAACTGCAGCAGGGACCTGCAATTCCTCCTTCCAAACTTTAACCCCATACCTTGACAATACATGAACACGTTTGGTAGAAATGCAACTTAGAGGCGCGCAAAGATGCGTGGAATACTCAAAGATAAAACGAGGGAAACAAATTAATGACACTGGAAGTAAGTGGAGCTGCTGTTTGCATAATTAAATAATCTGTATGGAATTATGTCCTACTAATAGAGTTATATGTTGTTTGTGTTTTGCAAACTTCATGAACAAAGAATATTGAAAACACACAGAAAATTAGGAAGTAAGCATGAGACTATACACAGAAAAAATGTAGCCATTATTATGCTGATTAATTACAGCTTTTAATCTAAATTTAGAGGCAGAATCAGTGATTTTTTTGATGTAGTGACAAATCCTGCCCATTTAGTCATAACGTCAGAGAAAGAGTTAAAAAAATTAGTGCCACATGCAAAATAAACAACATTTGACCCTGGAGAGTAAAGTATCATTAGGAACTTTCTAAGCCATTAAAAAGGGAAAAAAAAGAGAGGGAGAGAAAAACACGTATGCAAAAATCTCATTTCAACTGAAATGCCTGTGTTCTAAGATGATGTTTCAAACAGTTTTAACACAGCTGAAAATACCTCTTAAACCCATGAGGCTTCATCTACAACTCTGGCTGAAAACTGTTCATTAAAGGAAATAGATGGGGACCAGATGAGGGTTTCTTAATCACTGGTTCTCATCACCAGTCCCCATGACTGGGAGCACCTCAGCTCCCAGCGCAAGTCTGAGCGGCTTCAAAGGCACTGCAGCAACCGCAGCTGGTGAGGGTCCCCCAGGGCACCGCAGAGCCCCCGCCGCCGTGCTGCTCTGACCCTTCATTTCTCCTGCACCCTCCCCACCTCCCCCAGCACCTCCTAGATGCAGTAGGTCACCCCACCAGTTCGCAGAGCTTCCACTGAAAGTCTTCTACCTCGGCACCCAAATTATTACGCAGGGACAGCTTGAGGCTGCCTTAACTTCCCTGCAAGCCCTTCTCCCCCCCCTTTTCATGCTGACCCAACGACTGGGCACTACGGGCTGCAGGCTGGAGGAAAGGGGATGTGGCGACACTGTCTGCTGCTCAGAGAGGGACAACTCTGCACGTCCTCCTCCTGCACCATCAAACCTGCTAGTCAGAGCAGCCTTACAGGGCACCCGTTTTTCTCCAGAGATGATGAACCTTCACATAAGCGGCCCTCAGACACCCTTGCCTACAAATCCAACACAGAAAATCCCCAAACCAAGAGATTAAGACAACTCTGGTTGAAGCCACATACTACAACCGTGGTGGTTCCGCGTGGGCCGGAGCAGTTTGCTATTTAAAAAGCACAGATGACTGAAAGAGTAAAGAGCTAGAAAACAGCACAGCACATTTGGTGTGGTTTTAAGCAACACTGCTGCTGGGCACGTTCCAGTTCAAGTGACCCCGAATTAGCTGGGCAAGAAACAGGTTTGGAGCAGCAATTCGGGAACTTTGTAAAATTACTTCAGGGGATTTCCTCTTTCCTCACTCAGATAAACTTCCCCCGAGGTGCAAAAACACTAACTGCTTTTAGCACTCTGTGGAGGGGGATGGGATTAAAAATAAATGATAAGAACAATGAATTAAAATGGAGCAAAAGAAAGACAATGGTGAAAATGAATGGTAAAAACAGAACAACAGGACAAATAAGCCAAATCTCAGGCAGAGGGCCAGGAACACATCAGCAGAATGAAACAAGCCAAATCTGAGGCAGAGTATCATCAACGAATTGCCAAACCCTCCAAAATTGCTGAACATCCCTCAGTGCCACTAGGTTTTTGTGGGAGTTTTGCGGACCTCTACAATATATGCCCTTAGTCATCTCTTTTCCAAGTTGAATGATCCCCGTCTTACTCAGCTGCTCCTCATATGGAAGCCTTTCCATACCTTTGAACATACTTTTCCATATAGGGAATGGATAGGTTTGATTAATAGTGGCACATTTGCCATCACTTTTTTTTCTACTTGCTGCCATCTTAAAGACTTTCCCAGGAAGGAAAAAGGCTTCAGTCATTACGATCAGTGTAAGTTGTAGCCACAAGCCAGAACCTTCTTCGTCACCTCACGTTAGCGTCACCTTCTGCAAAAGCAGTAGTCTAGCTTTCATGTAGAATCAGCCCTCATTTGTTTTTAATCAGTGATAACAAAATCATTCAGAAAACTACAAAGAAATGTGGAAATGCCCTTCTTTCTCAGTTCAAGTAACACTCCCCTGTATGCCTTCCCAACCCTTTGGTAAAACACACACTCCTATGGGTCCAGCAACAGCTTCCCATCTCACTTGCAAAGCAACCTTTCTGCACGCCAGCAACCCAGCACCGCACGTCTTCCAGGTCTGGGGAGAATGGGAAAGAAATCGCCCTCCGCGTGCCGAGGCAAGAAGAGCAGACAAAGGAAAGGAGGGGAAACATGCAGCGCAGCGTCAGCTGCCTCCCTCGAAATGTCACCCAACCCAGTTGCAGAAGGTTTCTTCGGTGCCCCCAGCCTGGTGAAGGCCACACACCAATTAGGGGGGAACAGCTGTAGCCTCTGTTTATGAGCTATTAAAAACCTAAATGCCAGTGAATTCCTGAATTAAATAATGAAACAAAAATCAAGCAAACACCTCAAAATAGAGGGGGACATGTCTTTCTTCATTTTACCTCAGACATAAACAGTCTCTCGTTTTTGCTGGAGAGATCTTGTTTGCTCAAGAGCCTTGTCAGGGAAACCTTCCATCCTGAGGATGGGGCAGAGCTGCTGAACCTTTGGCCTTCATTTTCAGGTAGTATGGTTAAAAGCCACTTAAAGCAGGGGACCTATTTCACATACTGAAATCAAAAAGGTGAAACCAGTATAAATCAGACAAAAATCAGGGCAAAACCATATTATTCAGATAACAAAATTTACCTCCTTTCTCAAGAAATCAAGTTCTATTTCATTAGTCTCTAACCCTGTTAGTTTTGCAGTTCTCCAGCTGTCCCTACAATCCCTTAGGGTAAACAACACTTAAAATGTCTAATGAAAAAAAAAAAAAATCAAGCAGAAGATAAATCTTAGGTCTTTCCTACATCATGAACAGACATAAGCTTAACTAAAATTGGATTTCAAACTGATACAGTTAAACTACCTACACCAATGCAAACCAGGTTAAAATAATTTTTGAGAACATCAACTTCAGAGAATGTGAGAGCTTTTAGAGTAAAATAAAAATCCCAGCACCTCTTTGTATATCGGGGAAAAGGTCTGGCAGGCAACAAACTCCATTTTTAACTATGGTGTCAGGGTTTTCTAAAGACAAAATTCAGTAACAGGTTGGTTTCTATGATAAAAAAAGACAGAATAACAGGAATAGAGACATAATTAAAAACAATTGGGACAAAATTGAGAACGAGCCACCTAAAAAAGCTGTTTTGGGGTGGCAGAGGGTTTGCTTCAATAGACTCCTACATTTTTGTTTTGTTTGGGTTTATTTTTGCCCAAGTGGGCTATCTTGGTGTTAGCTAATACTCCTCAGACTGACTGATTCAACTGTCAGCTCTGTAGTCCAGGGTAGGGATGATTTAACCCTGCCTGCTTGTATTCAGTCTAAGTAAATAACCAACCTGAGCCCTGACCTGCATAGCAAAAGAATGTCTGGAAGCAGCTAAAATTCTCTATTTACCATCACAGCCACCGACCTCTCTCTATGCCAGTCTTTAGCAGTACTAGCGAGTTGAACTAACGTGGCTAGCACCATGGATTCTGCTTTTCTGCATTTGACTCTGTCTAGAAATGATTGCATCTGATCCCATGGAAAGGTTGGACATTATTGTCTGCAGCTGTAACACCATCATCTTCTCTCTCCAGTGCCTGTAATGCAGTGGGTAAATATTATCAGCTTAGAGTGGGGCAAGGTGTCCAAGTCAGAGAGAAAATCAATAGCAGAGCTGGGAACGCAGCTCTGCTTTCCCCTGACTCACCCATGCTCTAGGCTGCAAGTCCCACCTTCTGGCTCCACTAAAGCCCAGGAGAGAGCAATCCAACTCACTAATGACTCAGTGCAGAATAAGGAATATCTTCTGATACGCAAAGTAAATGTAAGAACTAATGTAACTCCCCAACACATACCTAGCAATGTTCCTGAGGAAAACCCAGCCCAACCACGCATACCACAGTACAGCCTGTTTCTCATATGCAGTAGCGTAACAAAGCAGGCGGAATGGCAGGGGAGGGTTGTCAGGGATCCCCTGGCCCCCTGAGGCAATACACTTTTCCTAATACAGGCCTACAATCAAGGTGGTGTTTCTAGAAACCAGGAAGCCAGACTGGGCAAACAAATAAGGGGGGAAAAAGAAAAGAGGAAAAAACCAAAAAGAAAAAAAAGAAAGAACAGAGACTGAAACCTGGAAAGCAGTTCTTCTGGCAGGATAGCCAACCAACCAAAGAAGTGCCACATCAGGATGGAGTTCAAGGGTAACCTTGTGGCAAAAAAAAGTACGATCCTGGGATTTATAAACAGGAAACAGTGAGCAGAAGCAAAGAGCAACTGAGGGGAACAGCAGAGTAATGCTACTGCTCGCAGCTGCAGAGACGGCGTTTTGGGGAGACATGAAGAATGCCAGGAGCTTGGTTTATTGAAAACAAAACCAGGAGGTGACTTGATTATATGTATACACACACATATACTCAATCATACGTATTATATGTATACACACACATATAATCAACACACATACTATATATATATATTTTTATATATATATATATATATGTGTGTGTGTGTGTGTGTTTGTGAATATGTACACATGCTCTGAATGAGAGAAAATAATGGTTAGTAAGAGGGCCTTTGCCTACCTGGAAAAAGACATAGCTAGAATCAATAGCTGGAGCCTTAAGGTAGTCTTCAAATCAGAAATAAATCACAAATTTTTAAACTGTGAGGGTGATTAGACAGGGGAAAAAAAGTATTTTTTAGGGGGTGCATGTAATTTGAGCTGAATAACCTATTCAGGCAGTGCAGGAGAAATTGACTGAAACTTGATTATCTGTAGTAAATAGATCAGATTAGAAAAACGTAAAAATTACTCTGCCATTTCTTAAATGTGCATCCCAGCTTCTCAGGAGCTTCAAAACTTAGGGATGGTAAACTTACTTGGTCTAATTTCAAATGCTCAGCTATTAGGAGAACAAAGCTTCACAAAATATGAACTTTACTGGGTTTCTTTCCACGTGGACAGCAGTCCAAACAAGCACTCAGCAAGGACAGGTAGGTGCGTGTGTTTATTCGGTACAGTCACCAATACCTGCTGGGGCAACTGTAAGTCCCATTTGCATCTGGGTTTAAAGTAACCTGAGTGCTGAAATGAGATTATTTGATGGGAAGTTCAAGATCGCCAGACGTTGCTGTTCACATGCGACAGTCTCACTAAAGAATTCCTTAATATTTATTATTGAGCTGGTCATCCTCAGCTCCAGGAGTGAGACCAGAGAGGCACCGCAGGCTGCACATTAGAAAACACACAATCTTTCATAAGGTGATGTTCCAACTCGAGCACAGAGAAGAAATCCTAATTCAAAACAAGAAACAGAACAAACAAAAACAAACTGAAAAGAGGAAAAACTCCACAAATGAAACACAGGAGAAGTGTTTTTTCAGGCTTCAACTAGACGAATGAACCGTGTGAACCCACAAATAGTTGGCAGTGTTAACCAAACCTCAAGCTCTGCAAGATACACCCACCCTTAGCTAAAACTACACATCAAGCCTGAAAATGTTTTGAATATGCAGGCCTTCTCACAGCAGAAAAAAAGAAAAACAACCCTCAACAGCATGTGAAAGTCTGAATGTCTTGGAGAAAAATATTTATACTTCTATAGAGGCACACTGTTAATCTCTCCTGATTTCACATGGAGAAAGTTGCTGGAATGCTTTCCAATGCAATACAGAGAAACAATTGTGCTCTGGGACCTTATGATTATTAGATCTATGCGGAGCTTGGATACGCAGCTTCTTTTAAAAACCTTTATAATGCACACCTTGCTATGACAGTAATATAAACACCTCAAAAGCACATTTATAATACATGAAAAGCAAATGTCTTATAAACCTTATTTTCCCACCTTACAAATGGGGGGAAAGGTATGTGTTTCCATTCAGAAGTCATGCACCTTTTCTCCGTAAGGCCAGTTCTCCCCACAATGAAATGAAAGTAAAATCCCCCGCTGGCTTAAAATGATGCAGAACCAGACCTTCAGTAAGTCAGGCCAACTATGTAAAGTCTAAATAAGAGAAGGAAAAACATCTACCACCACTGAAAAACCTGGTGGTATTTATACACTGCTCTTTAGACAACAGGTTTTAAAAGCCTGGCTCACAGGCCTTATTTTCCTAGAACAGGATATGAGCAATTCCTATTGATTATATATGGAAGTTACAGACATCCTGGAGAAAGGGAACAGGGCCCCAAATGTCCTGGCAGGTGTAAGAGCAAAACATTTTCTTAAAATGCTACAGTATGTCCCAGCATTTTATGGGTTGTCATTGTCAGCAAAGTAGAACTGCAGACTTCACGAAAAGCCATTTTAAACAGGGTCTGAATGAACCACTGCCAGATATATGCCCTGGCTAAAGCAACTCCACAATCTCATTTCAGAGATGTTATTTCCAAAGAGTTACTTAAAAGGAGTTATAATTATTGAAGAACGTTCCCCCTGAAGACAAAGAAATCCCTCTTCATCTGCTCAGTGCATCCTTTTTCCACTGTCAAAAGCATGCGGGCATGATGAGAAGAAAAGGGTTATGGCTCTGATGTGCTCTTCAGATACAACATCTCTATATTTCTTTAAAGATACCATTATTTTTATGTCACCATTATCAAATCCTATAGGGCTGTATGCTTCATAATTGAATGATACAGAGAAATTAATCATCTTTATGCTTACGTGCAATGCTTTTTAGCCTTTTAAGTATTCTCACTGGAAATGCAGACTTAAGAAAACACACCATTCAAATCAAGTTGAGATATCTCTGACCACACTAGGATATGCAGGATATACACACAACTGCATATTTCTGTTGGTATATGCTACACTGGGCAAAGAAAATCTTATGTTTCTTAAAACTGCTGTTTATAACACCAGGGCAGTTAAGAGTAATCTCCTTCAGTGAAAATATCAGCCAACAATTTTATTTCAAGCATTTTTCTTTGCAAACACTTTTAGTACATTTCTCCTGGAATTACCTTTATTCAGAGGCTCTCGAAACATTTACTAAGCAAAGGCTAGAAACAAAATCAGGAAATAAAACAGTATTTCCTGCCCCATGGGGAGGTACTCTGGACTAACTGGGCAATTACTGTATCACTCCTATCCACTACCCAGGGATTAGCCTGGTTTCGTGATAAGTCACCACCACATGGAGGAAACACCTAGTCCTCATGTAGTACTTGAAGAGATACAAGATTCTCAAAGAATATAGATGGTTTTTCCATACTTCATTTGGAAATGTAAAACAAAGTCTGCAATAATCCTCCACAAAAACCTTGGCATTATTCTGACAGTTAATGTAAAAGGCTCAAAAATATGGTTCTGTGGCTTTTTGGGCATCATTCTGTGCCCGCACAAGGCACGGGAGCACAGAGGGGCTGCCAAGTATGCAGAACTGATCGGGTACCACTGGTACCAGCAGTGATGCAAGGCAAGGGCAGCAGAAACCAAGGAACGCGTGGTCACTTTCCATCAAAGCTGCCCTGCGTGAGGTGCCAAAGCTCATGGAAAGCAAAACCCATTTCCTGAGAGCCCACATTCCTAAAGGATGATAATTCTGAGAATACAAGGATATGGATTTTTTTAGTGCAAAGTTACTGTGTTATATACACATTTAACATTGGCACATTGTGAAAAACATTTAAGCCAGTTCAGAAAGGGCACCAGTGAGTAAAAGCACTCAGGTTAATAAAGATGCAAACCAAACCTTTGTGCCCTGTAAGAACAGTTGCTTCTACCTTGAAGTGTAGAGAGATGGCCTAAATGACTTTTTGAGGTCCCTTCCAATGCTATTTTTACATGATTCTCTCAGTTACTAGTTTGTAGCACTTACAGGCATTATGGTAGTTCCTAAAAATATTTAGTGGAAATGTACTTGCCAAAAAAAAAAAAAAAAAAAGGAGGGGAAAAAACCATAGAAACAATGCATTCTGCTTGAGACACTTCTGTAGATCGGTTGTTTGTGAGTTTCAGCTCAAAACCTGAATATGGCAATCTAAATGTTGAGGAAAGAAAAGAAAAACACAGAAAACATAAACCTAATACTCTAAACATGGGATGCCTCAGGTTGGATGAGTCAGTGCCCAGAAAAGGAAATAGAAGGGTGCTCAGGTGTGCTCCCATCAAAATCAATGAGTGGTCTGATTTAAAACCGTAACATGGAATTAATGTCACCTCAACTCAGTTGGTAACAAGTTAGCTACGTCGAGGCTCTTCCTACAGTCAAAAAAGATGAGATATTCACCCTCTGCAGATGCCTTGCTCTCCTCTTCAACAACAAATGGAGCCCACCTGACTCATTCAGGTTAGTGGCCTCACTTTTAGATAACTTTGGTTAAAAAAAAAAAAGGGTGAATGCCCTCCAAAGCAATTCACCCACTGTCATTAAACAAAATCTGTGGGAGACCAAGAACTCGATCACCACACACCGAGGGCTGCCCTGAACCACAACGCTGTTCATCTCAGTACAGACTTATATGAAAAGTGGTTACAGAAAGCCCTCAGGGAATAATAACCACACTAGTCAACATCTATTGGTTTACACGAAGTGAGAAAAAGACCAAGAATGGAATCACAGAATCACAGAATCGTATAGGTTGGAAAAGACCTTTAAGATTATTGAGTCCAACCGTAAACCTAACACTACCAAGACCACCACTAAGCCATGTCCCTAAGCACCTCATCCAAACGTCTTTTAAATACTTCTAGGGATGGCAACTCAACCACTGCCCTGGGCAGCCTGTTCCAATGCTTGACCACCCTTTCAGTGAAGGAAAATTTCCTAATATCCAGCCTAAACCTCCCCTGGTGCAACTTGAGGCCATTTCCTCTTGTCCTATCACTTGTTACCTGGGAGAAGAGACCGACCCCCACCTCTCTACAACCTCCTTTCAGGCAGTTGTAGAGAGCGATAAGGTCTCCCCTCAGCCTCTTTTTCTCCAGGCTGAACAACCCCAGTTCCCTCAGCCGCTCCTCATCAGACTTGTGCTCCAGACCCTTCACCAGCTTCGTTGCCCTTTTCTGGACACGCTCCAGCCCCTCAATGTCTCTCTTGGAGTGAGGGGCCCAAAACTGAACACAGGATTCGAGGTGCGGCCTCACCAGTGCCGAGTACAGGGGCACGATCACTGCCCTAGTCCTGCTGGCCACACTATTCCTGATACAAGCCAGGATGCCATTGGCTTTCTTGGCCACCTGGGCACACTGCTGGCTCATATTCAGGCGGCTGTCAACCAGCATGCACAGGTCCTTCTCTGCTGGGCAGCTTTCCAGCCACTCTTCCCCAAGCCTGTAGCGTTGCATGGGGTTGCTGTGGCCCAAGTGCAGGACCCGGCACTTGGCCTTGTTGAACCCCATACAATTGACCTCAGCCCATCGATCCAGCCTGTCCAGGTCCCTCTGCAGAGCCTTCCTCCCCTCAAGCAGATCAACACTCCCGCACAACTTGGTGTCATCTGCAAACTTACTGAGGGTGCACTCCATCCCTTCATCCAGATCATTGATAAAGATATTAAACAGGACTGGACCCAACACAGCGCCCTGGGGAACACCGCTTGTGACCGGCCGCCAACGGGAGTAAACTCCATTCACCACTGCTCTTTGGGCCCGGCCATCCAGCCAGTTCTTTACCCAGTGAAGAGTACACCCATCCAAGCCATGAGCAGCCAATACTTTTTTTATATCCATAATGAGAAGTCATAGCAGAAGTACGTGTTGTTAAAAAGACAGGCTTTGTCAAGGATCCAAAAGGGGGGTCACTAGGCAACTACCACAGTGAGCCGCACTGACCTAGAGGTTTGAAATCTATGTCAGTCCATTGTATTTTCATTCCCCATATGTGTGGAGGTACACAGCCATCCAGAAACACACAGCAAAAAAAAGCATGCAAAAATTTAAGGTTCTCTTCAATCTGATTTCTTCAGACTTCGTTCTAATAGGAAATACTGTGGGCAGTTTTTAAATCAGTTCTCCTATGTCAGGCAGATTAGACAGCACAAAGCAGTGCACAAAAGACAAACAAAAGCTGACTTTCACCTAGCCCCAGAGAAACTGGGCAGAGGAGTCATCCCAAGGCAGGGAGTCCTGCTTCTGACTGGCAGCTGTAGCCTATGCAAGCTGGTGATAGCTGCTATGTAAAGCTTGACTGAGAGTGCTACCCAAAATGCTGAAGGGCAGTAGGACCCTTCGAAAAAAGAAAGCAGTTCAGCTGCCACATTGAAGATCTACATTGGTGGCTTTTGCTGGGATGGTGATTCCCATTTCAGATTTAGCTGTGGAAAAAAAACTATTAAAAAAACCATATACCATGACACTAACACATAATACTGCTGGTGTAGCGAGTTTGGACGTTCAGTTTAGAAATTCTTGTATCACTACTCCTGACTGGGAAAGCAAATCCCAAAAGGCTTCAGAGGTTTGATAAAATTTTCTTGCGTGTTAGGAATAGAGGACTGCTGTATTACTCTAATGTGTTTAACCTCTGTGGTATTATCAATTCCCTGTCTTGTTTCTCACTCAGATGCACTTCAGTGTTAAATACAGCGTTCTTTGCTTGGCTGCAAATACCTGTATGCATTAACAAGATGTCTGGATTACAGCAAATGCTGCCCTTTTCAGTTTCCTTGTTTATTAAACCACTCAACAGTTTATGTACATTATGTGAACTCTTCCTGGGGGATTTGGTTTTGAATTATACATGACTCTTCACATTTCTAGTCACTAATACAATGCTTTTTACATCTTTCAGTAGTTGCTTCATTCATTAACTCCCTAAAACCAACTTGTTTACATTAAAAAGTATAATTTCTGCTCTTGCTATCCTATATTTTCTTCATTTTTAGAAAGAAACAGTTGGTAAAATTGGCAACTGCAGCTGTCGAAAGTCACCACTTAAAAGAACCTGTTACATAAGCAAATACTAAGTATTTACATACCCATGACATGCAGCTAGTTAATCTTCAAAATGTCTTTGTTTGGCATACAATATTAGCCAAATGCTCTGATGGCAAAACCTTACCAGTTTTATTGGAGTTACACAAGTCTGATTAGGAGGAACTGGAGAAACTGACCCAAGAGAGGCAGAAATCTGGAACTGCGAAGAAAGAAGACTTTTGTAGTTCTGTATCTTGGGCCAAGGTAGGCTGACGCTGGGCTTCAAAATGAAATAAAATTGATGCCTGAACCACACAGGGCCAAATGGGTGCTTTGTTTCAGCAGGATTTTCAGAGCAGCTCACCGAATCGGAGGGAATGAGGGCTGGGGCTGGATACCATGTGGCACTCTACTAGGTGTCTCTCCACATTGAACCCTTCAGAATGACAGATGCTGACTTAGAAACAGACTGATTGACTATGATAATCAAAGAAGAGTGAAAGGGTTACATTTACAATAGGGCTAAGGGCTGGGGCAGGAGTCAAGAGTCATACATAGGGCAGAAAAATAACATGGGGAAAAAAAGCAAGCTCAGAGAGGACAAATAGAAGATTCAAGAACCTGGACTGTTCCAGCCACTGCTGTTTGCCATCCTTTGGAAATGGAATGGAGAGGAGATGGTGGACCACCACCTTTGATCACAGACAGAGAAAGTTTATTTGTGACCCTTCTAGCTATTTGTCTAGAAGCTAAAAATCCACCTGTATCGATCCAGTAGCCCAAAGGGACTCTTTCCTGACTACGGTGGCTCCCAGATTACACACAGACCCGGACAATCCCTGAAGCCACCACATTCATACATGGACACTATGCTCTCCCTTTCACCACCAGAATCAGAGCTTCTCCCAGCATTTTGTGCCACTGAGACCTTTCAAAAGGCCACGTGGCATCTCTCAATCTATTGCCTTCAGGATCTTCTAAACACCATGGTGAGACATATCATACAATTTATACACTCTCCACACACAGAAATATCCAGATACAAATAACATAGGTATATAATGAGACAGGACACATCCCTACAGTGGTTAGGACAAGTTTAGCAAGTCCAGCTAAGCAAACACAGCATTCCCAAACAAAATACACACACTACGACCCTGTGACTCCATGCTGAGGTTTCCTGTTATCCTGGCAAGATTGTCTAGTTCTTGACTTGTCCCCTACACTGTTATTAGTTCAGCCCTGTCTGTACTGGCTGAAGTCTCATCTCTGTGATGTCAAAATATGTTCTTACACCATTTACACATAGACTAAAGCGAAATGCAGTTCTGGAAAAGGCAAGGTATCTGTAGTTTTAGTGCCTATTACCAGGCTCTGATTATCTCTCAGCTTCCCCACAGCACTTGCTGCAACCTGTGAGAATTGCACATTGTCCTAATTTCATTAGGCTTTTACCTCCTGACAGTTGCTACATGTTAGCTAACGTAATTTGTTTTCCCCTTGTGAAGAGGCTTTGTGAAAGCTGAAGCTGCAGAGTCTGGATTCACCCTGCATGAACACACGCAGTAATCTATACAGATAAAGCACTCGGGGTCCGCACCAGGGTGCCCTTGTGATGTGCTCCTCAGCTGCGCCAGTAATGTGGATAAGAGACAGCAAAGCCTCTGAGCAGCACGTACAAGACACAGATTCATTCACTCTAATTAGACTTAGGTCTTCCCTCCCCCTTTTATGTCATGAAAAGCGAGAAAGACGACTACAAGAGGCTTCACCATTCAGACATTATACAAAACTACCAAGCACTATATAAACTGGTACTCAGGAGCCATATCAAGATCTACAGACTAATGGGCCTAACTGACACAAGAGAAAGACAGCACAATAAATGTTGACAGAACAAGACATGTAGTCCCACCTTTCCTCTAGGTGAGGAGGAAATAGGCTCGCTACATAGCTTG